>NC_086446.1:152872908-153202194 GCF_028390025.1 Pseudophryne corroboree | reverse complement strand
CCACCTACAATATAGGCAAAGGAGGGGGAATGCATCTGACTCAAGCACAGTGGAGAATGATTTCTGTCTTGTGCAATGTTCTCTAACCCTTCGAAATTGCCACACGTGAAGTCAGTTGAGACACTGCCAGCTTGAGTCAGGTCATTCCCCTCATCAGGCTTTTGCAGAAGCAGCTGGAGAAATTGAAGGAGGAACTAAGATGAAGCGATTCTGCTAAGTATGATGGACTTGTGGATGGAGCCCTTCATTCACTTTGCCAGGATTCAAGGGTCGTCAATCTGTTGAAATCAGAGCACTACATTTTGGCCACCATGCTCGATCTTAGGTTTAAAGCCTACGCTGTATCTCTCTTTTTGGCAGACACAAGTTTGCAGAAGTTCAATGACCTGTTGGTGAGAAAATTGTCAACTCAAGCGGAACCTGACCCGTCAACAGCTCCTCCTTCATTTTCTCCTGCAACTGTAGCTGCAAGGAAAAGGATAATATTTTCTAGCCCACCCGCTGGCAGTGATGCAGGGCAGTCAGGAGCAAGTGCTGACATCTGGTCCGGTCTAAAGGACCTGCCAACGATTACTGACATATCTACTGTCACTGCATATGATTCTGTCACCATTGAAAGAATGGTGGAGTATTATATGAGTGACAGCATCCAAGTAGGCATGTCAGACAGTCCGTATGTATACTGGCAGAAAAAAGAGGCAATTTGGAGGCCCTTGCACAAGCTGGCTTTATTTTACCTAAGTAGTCCCCCCTCCAGTGTATACTCCGAAAGAGTGTTTAGTGCAGCCGGTAACCTTGTCAACGATCGGCGTAGGAGGTTACTTCCAGAAAATGTGGAGAAGATAATGTTCATCCAAATGACTTATAAATTTCTCCTGGAAGACCTATACCAGCAATTGCCTCCAGAAAGTACACAGGGACCTGTGATGGTGGATTCCAGTGGGGACAAATTAATACTCTGTGAGGAGGATGTACACAGTGAAAGGGGTGAGGAATCGGAGGATGACGATGAGGTCGACATCTTGCCTCTGTAGAGCCAGTTTGTGCAAGGAGAGATTGATTGCTTCTGTTTTGGCGGGGGCCCAAACAAACCAATCATTTCAGCCACAGACGTGTGGCAGACCCTGTCGCTGAAATGATTGGTTTGTTAAAGTGTGCATGTCCTGTTTATACAACATAAGGGTGGGTGGGAGGGCCCAAGGACAATTCCATCTTACACCTCTTTTTCTTCTTTGCATCATGTGCTGTTTGGGGACTAGTTTTTTAAAGTGCCATCCTGTCTGACACTGCCATACAAGTCCAGGGGTACTTCCATATAAGTCCAGTCCAGTGGTGCTGTCTTGTGCTGCATCAGTCCAGTGGTGGTGTCCTGTGCTGTATATTATTTACTCCAAATAAAAGGCTTATATACATTACTTATATTATTATCCAAATAATTTTTACAGGGTTTGCCCTGTGTGGTGTAGGGGTACACTCGCCTGTGCTGCATATTATTATAATAGCTCCAAATAAAGCGTTATTATTATCCAAATTAATTTTACAGGCTTTACCGTGTGTGTGTGGTTTAGGGTTACGCTCTCTTGTGCCACCTATACTGTGCGTGTATTACATCTGGGCAAATTCCAGCACATCCCGTGTTGTTTGTGCCGCACACTTTTGTCGCTTAGCTTAGTCATACAGCTACCTCATTGCACCTCTTTTTCTTCTTTGCATGATGTGCTGTTTGGGGCCTAGTTTTTTTAAGTGCCATCCTGTCTGCCACTGCATTGCCACTCCTAGATGGGCCAGGTGTTTGTGCTGCACACTTTTGTCGTTTAGCTTAGTCGTACAGCTACCTAATTGCACCTCTTTTTCTTCTTTGCATGATGTGCTGTTTGACAGTGGCAGTTCTTGCCACGGGCAAGCGGTACTTTAACCCGGGGCGCCGCCTTCCGGAGGGCACCGGCGCCATCCGGAGGGCGCCGCACCAGGGCAAGATCCGCCACTGTGCCCCCCGCAATGCCCTGCTGTGCCCCCCGCTTTGAAGGGAACCAGACACGTAGCGTCTAGTTTCCCTTCATTGAGAGGACCTTAGTTGTGCGGTGCGCGATGATGTCACAGCAAAGGTCCTCTCCATGAAGGGAAACTAGATGCTACTAGTTTCCCTTCATGTAGAGGACCTTTGCTGTGCAATGCGCGATGACGTCATCGCGCACCGCACAGCATAGTTTCCCTTCATGTAGAGGACCTTTGCTGTGCAATGCGCGATGACGTCATCGCGCACCGCACAGCATAGTTTCCCTTCATGTAGAGGACCTTTGCTGTGCAATGCGCGATGACGTCATCGCGCACCGCACAGCATAGTTTCCCTTCATGTAGAGGACCTTTGCTGTGCGATGCGCGATGACGTCATCGCGCACCGCACAGCATAGTTTCCCTTCATGTAGAGGACCTTTGCTGTGCGATGCGCGATGACGTCATCGCGCACCGCACAGCATAGTGGCACAGACACTAGGGGTCATAATTGACCTCTAGTGTCTATGCTGTTCTATGGGAGAGACGTAATAACGTCTCTCCCATAGATCGAAGAGAGGAGAGGAGAAGAGCGGCGCCGCCGGCGGAGGGGGTCTGCAGCGGTCTGGATCAGGAACGGGGATGGTAAGTATACTTTTTTTTTATTTCATTTTTTCTTTCAGCGTCGTGACCACGCCCCCATTTGAAGCCACGCCCCTATATTTTGCCCGGGGCACCACAAGGCCAAGAACCGGCCCTGCTGTTTGAGGCCTAGTTTTTTTAAGCACCATCCTGCTTGCCACTGCAGTGCCACTCCTGGATTGACCAGGTGTTTGTGCTGCACACTTGTGTCGCTTAGCTTAGCCATCCAGCGACCTTGGTGCACCTCTTTTTTGCTTTGCATTATGTGCTGTTTGGGGCCTATTTTTTTAAACCTGCCATCCTGTCTAACACTGTAGTGCCACTCCTAGATGTGCCAGGTGTTTGAGCCGCACACTTGTGTTACTTAGCTTAGTCATACAGCCACCTTGGTGCAAACTTTTGGCCTAGAATCAATATTGTGTGGTGTTCAGAATAGACTGGAAATGAGTGGAAATGAATGTTATTGAGATCTATAATACCGTAGGATCAAAATTACCCCCAAATTCTGTGATTTTAGCTGTTTTTATGTGTTTTTTTTCCAAAAAATCATCCAGATCCAAAACCAAAACACGAAAGGGTGGTTTTGAGAAAAATCAATCCAGATCCAAAACACGAGCATTGAACCAGAACCAAAATGAAAACACGAAAAGTGCCCGCCGCACATCTCTAGTGCTAATGGGTACGGACATGTGGCATGAGCGGACAAGGGGGAGAACAAGTGAATAGCTTCGGTGGGCACCCACAAAACAACTGAATTCCACCTTTAACAAACCAAAGTTATTATTCTATGATATCGTTTATTTTACATCTTTCAATAAAAACATTTTTTTACAGCTTACTATTATTCCTATTACATCTGAATATACAATTGAAAATAAGAATAACAAGTTAATGTTAAGCATTAGTCCTACTTATCACTTTAATATCATTAAATCAGAAGAGTAAAACAAAATGCAAAAGCACTTTTCATTGAAACACGCACACACAAAAAAGGAGATAAGCCATAGTACTGGGCATGTCACTGGTATTAAACATTTTTAAAATAAAAACATTATATTTTTAGTATAGGTATAGGCTTATTAAAGCAGTTATGGTGCTGTATCTGTAGTCATGGCATACTAAAAGAACTAGTTAAAAAAAAAACAAAAAAAACAAAGTGGTTTAAACCAGTCAACCCTGCTCCACTGTGTCTTTTTATGAAGTATGAATACAGAGGATATGTATAGTATGCGTAACAATGGGTGACTGTTATGTTATAAACCAACTAGAGATGTTCATCATTAATCAATGGTTTGCCACCGATGAGTGATGGTTTTACCATCATTGGCAGAGATCCGATGGTTCTTCGCCAGTTTTTTTTTGTTGGTGTGT
Organism: Pseudophryne corroboree; assembly: GCF_028390025.1. Classification (NCBI taxonomy): domain Eukaryota; kingdom Metazoa; phylum Chordata; class Amphibia; order Anura; family Myobatrachidae; genus Pseudophryne; species Pseudophryne corroboree. Next base: position 153,198,189 of record NC_086446.1, on the reverse strand, counting down.
AAGCCAGTACAGGGGGCACAGATCTTAGCCTACCCCAAATGCACCAGTAAGCCCCAACCTTTTTCTTGTTGAAGTACAGTGTAGTGCTAGCAGGGATGTCCATCGATGGTGAAAACAATGCTAAGTACCGATGGCACCATCAGTGGTTACCCGTCTAATGACAATCCCTACTACCAACGCAAGCAAAATCGCGCTGACACCGGAATCCCAAATGCTCAAAATGCTGGCCGACGGAATGCCAACACACAGGGTCTGTTCCCACTCGTGGGTGTTGATAATGTCGATATTATCTTAAACCATAAAGCTATACCTTTAAACACACTTTTATCATGGAGCCGCTACGGCCGCTAAACTTAATATTCGCTCTATATACCTTTTACGCTATTTGCGTAATGAGTCCCGTATCGTGTACGGACTCTGCGTACAAACGCCGCGCTGAAGGTACAAAGTACACGCAGCGCGTACACACTCAATTGATACACCTTAAACCTTCGTAGTAATGCAATGCAATTATATTATACTTTACACCTTATACAGCGCTGACGGTACAAAGTACCCGCAGCGCGTACACACCTTATTAATACACTTTTGAACCTTATACAGTTAGGTAATGCAATACACTTTAAACCCTAGCAGGGAAAAGAGGACACAACACCGATTTGTAGTTAAACACTGGGTTCCGACACCACAGAGCAATATATCTGAAAGGGGGTTAACAATACAATTTATACACTACAATACAACAGAGTAAATGGCTACAGTCAATGGCCCTCATTCCGAGTTGATCGCTCGTTATTTTTCATCGCATCGCAGTGAAATTTCGCTTAGTGCGCATGCGCAATAGTCGCACTGCGACTGCACCAAGTAACTTTGCTATGAAGATAGGATTTTTACTCACGGCTTTTTCTTCGCTCCGGCGATCGTAGTGTGATTGACAGGAAATGGGTGTTACTGGGCGGAAACACGGCGTTTTAGGGGCGTGTGGATGAAAACGCTACCGTTTCCGGAAAAAACGCAGGAGTGGCCGGAGAAACGGGGGAGTGTCTGAGCGAACGCTGGGTGTGTTTGTGACGTCAATCCAGGAACGACAAGCACTGAACTGATCGCACAGGCAGAGTAAGTGTGGAGCTACTCTAAAACTGCTAAGTAGTTTTTGATCGCAATAATGCGAATACATCGGTCGCAATTTTAGGATGCTAAGATACACTCCCAGTAGGCGTAGGCTTAGCGTGTGTAACTCTGCTAAATTCGCCTTGCGACCGATCAACTCGGAATGAGGGCCAATGTACATACGTGAGAATATTCGCATGCGCTTCCTGGTCCAGTCCTCCGCTAATCAGGTAGATAGCGTTAAGAGTCTTCCTGGTCCAGTCCTCTGCTAATCAGGTAGATAGCGTTAAGAGTCTTCTGACTGGCTAGGCAGCAACAGGCTTTTTATACAATACTTCCAAAAGCAATACAATGGATACTGTAATCCCTTTGTCCATTGGACACAGGGATGCATCTTTACAGTACAGGGGAGGTCATAGGTTGATTTGAAAAGGTGGGGATGTCTTTCTCAACTGCTCTTGTGGGTGGTCTCCTCTGGATTCCCGCCGCATACATAATATACAGTAAATACAGTTTATATCTATATTCTGCTTCTGCACATAACTATCCACAGGAAAATGCGATCTTCCGCAAACCAACACCGGAATGTTTCCCTTAAAATACCCTACAGCTGGATACCAGATACCACCTTATAACCTTAGTCTGTCCCCTCCTATCATGCAAAGGCGAATCCCTTAGTCCTGGAATCATTTAAACTGTCGATACTTGCTGATGTGGTGCAGGGGGACTATGTGTACAATGTGCACTATTTGGATTAAATATGTAATGTTTTGATGGCCCTCCATGCGTTCACAAACTCCGCTGTAAATACCCATACCACGCGCAGGACCGCGGGAGCGACCATACACAAATTGCGGATATGTGCACGCACGGCGGAACAAGTGCACGCGCAGTGGGCATGTGTGTGTATTTTATACGTGCTGTGTGTTCTGGAATATTTTGCGACTTTGACAGTCCTAGCAGCCGGCAATGCGTTCCCAACCCCAGCTGATATAGGAAACAATGGCCCTCATTCCGAGTCGTTCGCTCGGTATTTTTCATCGCATCGCAGTGAAATTCCGCTTAGTACGCATGCGCAATATTCGCACTGCGACTGCGCCAAGTAATTTTACAATGGAGATAGTATTTTTACTCACGGCTTTTTCATCGCTCCGGCGATCGTAGTGTGATTGACAGGAAATGGGTGTTACTGGGCGGAAACAGGCCGTTTTATGGGCGTACGGGAAAAAACGCTACCGTTTCCGGAAAAAACGCAGGAGTGGCCGGGGAAACGGGGGAGTGTCTGGGCGAACGCTGGGTGTGTTTGTGACGTCAAACCAGGAACGACAAGCACTGAACTGATCGCAGATGCCGAGTAAGTGTGGAGCTACTCTGAAACTGCTAAGTAGTTTGTAATCGCAATATTGCGAATACATCGTTCGCAATTTTAAGATGCTAAGATACACTCCCAGCGGCTTAGCGTGAGCAACTCTGCTAAAATCGCCTTGCGAGCGATCAACTCGGAATGAGGGCCAACATACACTGCAAGGCAAGACAAAAGCAAGAATACATACAAAATAATAAAGAGATGAGTGAATTGTAGTAAAGAAACGGGAGGCATTTGATATGCCGGTTGTCGGGATCCCGGCGCTCAGTATACCGATGTCGGAATCCTGACAGCCGGCATTTTGACAACTATTCTCCCTCTTGGGGGGGTCCACGACCCCCCTGGAGGGAGAATAAATAGCGTAGCGTGCCACTGTGCACGCAGCATAGCAAGCGCAGCCAGCCCGCAAGGGGCTTTTTTGCGCTGGCCTCGCTGCCGGCATGCCAGTGTTCGGGATCCCAACCCCGGTATGCTGGGTGCCGGTATCCCAACAGCTGTCATAACATACTACACACAAAGCAACAAACTATACTGTAAAGGTGCATACACATTATGCGAATAACACACAATATCGCTCATTTTCCCCCTTCTCAGTGATATGTGTAATATCGCTCAGTGTGTACAGTACAAAACGATGGCCTATATGCGGTCCCGGGGGTCGTTAATGACCCCCTACTTTGGCCATACATGCAGCTCAATTCTTATTATTATCCTTCATATGGCGCCACATGGAATCTGCAGCGCCCAATTACAGAGTAAACAAATAAGCAAAACATGAAGACAGTGACTTAGAATTCAATACAATATAGGACAAATACAGGGTATATAAACATAGCTGTGTTAGTAAACAGCACTGACATAAGTAAGTATCAGGGGTGGCAGAAAATCGAGGGATTTGGTGCCATCAAAGGGAGTATTGAAAAGAAGATAGGTTAAGTAAGAGACGTAAAAGCGCATGAGGGAAGAGGGCCCTGCTCGTGAAAGCTTACATTCTAAAGGGGAGGGGCACACAGACCAGGGTGATCTGACTATGGGCCTAATTCAGTAAGGATAGCAAATTCTGCTAATCAGCACGAATGCTGGTAGTCACCCAGCATGCTGACCGGCGCCTCCCCTCCTGCTACAAGCAGAAATTGCGATCGCCTCGCAATTTCTGTTTGTCGGCAGAAACTAAGGTTGACTCCTGCCGGCGCAGCTTAACTGCAACCGCAGGAGTGCCAGCGCCATCTTACCTGTCACGGTGGCTGCGTGTAATTGACAGGCAGAGGCGGACACATGTGCAGTAGGGCCTGCTGCGCATGCGCCCGCAGCACCCCCGCAAAAATTCTGGGCGGATCGCGATTTGCGATCCAACCTGAATTAGCCCCTATATCATCAGAAGCTGCATGTTCGGGCTGGCTGCAGCATGACGTCACTGTACGATATCGTACAGCATCTATGCACTAGGTCGGCGGGCCGGGAGGGTAGGGGAAACACTATGTAATATCACTCATGGGGGGTAATTCAGACCTGATCGTTAGGGTGCGTTTTTTTGCATCATGCGATCAGGTAGTCACTGCCTACAGGGGGAGGGGGAATTCGCTGTGCAGGTGCGCGATCACATGTGCAGGAGAGCTGCACAAACAGCAGTTTGTGCAGTCTGTGCACAGCCCAGGACTTACTCAGTAGCTGCGATGATCGAGACCGGAGCTGACGTCACCTCCCTCAAAACGCCAGTTTCCTCCTGCATTTTTCAGAACACCTCCTAGAAATGGTCAGTTACCACCCACAAACGGCCTCTTCCTGTCAATCTTCTTGCGTTCGCCGGTGCGCTCGCATTTTTTGCACAATCCCGTTGCTGCCCGGTGCTCTCTGTCACTGCGGATCGTCCGTGCACATGCATGCGCAGTTCAGACCTGATCGCCCACTGTGCGAAAACGCACCGCAACGATCAGGTCTGAATTAGCCCTATGGAGCGTATTGCAGTGTGTATGCACCTTAAGGCAAAACAGTAGCAAGAATACATAAAAAATACTAAATAAACAGATGATGAATGGAATGTAGTAAAGGAACAATAGCCCTCATTCCGAGTTGTTCGCTCGCAAGGCGATTTTAGCAGAGTTACACACGCTAAGCCGCCGCCTACTGGGAGTGAATCTTAGCTTCTTAAAATTGCGAACGATGTATTCGCAATATTGCGATTACAAACTACTTAGCAGTTTCAGAGTAGCTTCAGACTTACTCGGCATCTGCAATCAGTTCAGTGCTTGTCGTTCCTGCTTTGACGTCACAAACACACCCAGCGTTCGCCCAGACACTCCTCCGTTCCTCCAGCCACTCCCGCGTTCTTTCCGGAAACGGTAGCGTTTTTATCCACACGCCCATAAAACGCCGTGTTTCCGCACAGTAACACCCATTTCCTGTCAATCACACTACGATCGCCGAAGCGAAGAAAAAGCCGTGAGTAAAAATACTATCTTCATAGCAAAATTACTTGGCGCAGTCGCAGTGCGAACATTGCGCATGCGTACTAAGCAGAAAAACGCTGCGATGCGAAGAAAATTACCGAGCGAACGACTCGGAATGAGGGCCAGTATACATTGTTAGGCAAAACAAAAGCAAGAATACATAAAAATAATAATTAATAAATAAATAAATAAATAAATGATGAGTGGAATGTAATAAAGAAAGGTTGAGGGGTAAAAAATGTTTTATTGAAAGTAAAAATACAAAGATGAGCAGATAGACGAGCAATAACATACTATAGAATATGATGGTGCAATATAAGGAATTGCTAATAAATAAATAAAATAGCAGTAGGACAAAGCGGTATCCTATTAGCGGTCTCAAGTTATCGGCGATAAGACTCTAATGGGTCCTACACATTGGCCAATCCGCCGCCGAGCTGCCCGACGGCGGATACGGGGGGGCAGTGACGGGGGGAGTGAAGCTTCTTCACTCCCCCCGTCACACGGCACCATAGCAGTGCAGGCAAATATGGATGAGATCGTCCATATTGGCCTGCATGCACAGCCGACGGGGCACCAGCGATGAACGAGCGCGGGGCCGCGCATCGTTCATCGCTGGTGACTCCACACTCAAAGATATGAACGGTATCTCGTTCATTAATGAATTAGATCGTTTATATCTTTGAGTGATGTCGGCCAGTGTGTAGGGCCTATAACATTTATCGTGGATTTCTCTTCATCACAGAGCTTGTGCTAAGTAGTACAAAATCCCTATTTTAAGGTACAAATGTCGGGATTTGGTTCAGAACCCCTAAATGACTAATTAGGCACTCAGAAGTTTTTTATTATTTTTAATTAGCCAATAATGACATGTCATTTTTGAGGTAAAAAAAATGCAAAGTAATGGAGATTGGGGTCCAAGGTATGGGACAGGTATATTGGGGAGCTTTGTGAGTGGGACAAGTGTTTTTAGGCTTGCAGGTGGGAGTAATCAGTCTGTTTCCACTATTTTTTAATAGTCCCCTACAATGACCAAAATACATACTTATACCTATTTTTATGTTTCCCACATTTAATGAGAGCACTTATCTTGCAGAAAAAAGCTTTCCATAATAAAAAAATATATGCATATAACAGCTATTTGACCGGATTTAATGACACTAATTAGTTATATTATGGCCACTAATAGACTTCTATAATGTTTTCCGATATTAGCTTTGCATTTTTGGGGGTACAGGCCCTCATTCCGAGTTGTTTGCTCGCTAGCTGCTTTTAGTAGCATTGCACACGCTAGGCCGCCGTCCTCTGGGAGTGTATCTTAGTTTAGCAGAATTGCGAACAAAAGATTTGCAGAATTGCGAATTGAAATTTCTTAGCAGTTTCTGAGTAGCTCCAGACTTACTCCTACATTGCGATCAGTTCAGTCAGTTTTGTTCCTGGTTTGACGTCACAAACACACCCAGCGTTCGCCCAGACACTCCCCCGTTTCTTCAGACACTCCCGCGTTTTTCCCAGAAAAGCCAGCGTATTTTCGCACACTCCCAGAAAACTGCCAGTTTCCGCCCAGAAACACCCACTTCCTGTCAATCACACTACGATCACCAGAACGATGAAAAATCCTCGTTAGGCCGTGAGTAAAATACCTAACTTTTGTGTAAAATAACTAAGCGCATGCGCTCTGCTAACCTTGCGCATACGCAGTAAGCGACTAATCGCAGTATAGCGAAAGTCGGCAACTAGCGAACAACTCGGAATGACCGCCACAGTTAGATTTTCCCACTTTTTCCTATGCTTTTGCCGGCTAGAATTATTGCGCGATTGCTGTTATCGTTGATTTGGAATAGGATAGGTGCGATAAATGGGAGTGCACAAGCTCTGATAACCTGATAGGTATAGTAGTCGCGAACATGGATCACGTAATCGTGGCTATACCCCTTTCAGACTGCCTAAGGTGGGTCGCACACGGGATCCTGACACGGGAGTTCCCAGGGTGCGAACCGCCTCAGACGCCCCGCCGCCACTGTCTGCAACCTGGCATATTGCCGGGTTAGTGACGTCAGTGGTGACGCAGTGGGGGCGGCGCTTAGAGATCACATGATCTCTAAGCGCAGCCCATCCTCACAGTGTGAATGGAAAATGGCTCCCATCAACCCGGATCCCATTCACACCGCACAGCGAGCCGGGTTGAACACAAGTTCAACCCTGCTCGCTACTAGGCTCAGGAACGCGGTTATGCACGCTCATGTGCCAATAACCTGTGTTCAAATCTGGCGGTCTGAAAGGGGAATTATTGGATACCCCTCAAAGTTATAAGACAAGACAACGTAAAATATTCATATTATGCAAGTTTCAAAATAAAACAATGCAATTTGCCTGCATAAGGGGATGGTGTGTGTTTACCTTCAGACAGTTATACATTTCATTGTGGAACGATAACAACAATAGTCCATACTTTCCTACCTGACCCTCTCCATGAGGGAGAAAATGCTCTGTTCCTGGACTTTCCTGGTAATGTATGATTGCCATCACCTGTGGTGAAACACCTTTCTTATCAATTAACTAACTCACCACAGGTGATGGCAATCATACATTACCAGGAAAGTCCAGGAACAGAGCATTTTCTCACTCATGGAGTGGGTCAGGTAGGGAAGTATGCAATAGTCTTGAAATAAAAGTTATCATTTATATGAGATACATCACACTATTCAATTGAAAAGACATCACTACTAACCATTTAATACAATGATACCATTCATATTGTGTGTTTGTCTGTTTATGTGTGATTGTACAGCATACCCCTACTCCGTTTTGGTCTGATACCTACAGACACTATGATATGTGTCCCTTCAGCAATGAAAGCATTTCTCCATTAAATGAAACTTCCATCCAGATCATTGTTGTTCCACAAGAAAGACACCCTACTTGATCTGTGCTTTTTTCCCAAGGTTTCTGTACTGAGGAATGGATTTGTCGATGCAGACTCTGAATAATCACAATAACCGAAATGAGGCAAGAGACGTGAGGGGGGCTACAGGCCATTGTAGTGCTGGCCTGGGATCTCTGCTGAGAATAGGTCAGACAACCCACTAGCTCATTAAGGATTTGCAGCTCTCTCTTGAATGCTTCTAAAAATTGAATGGAGAGGGGGAAGGGTGAGTAAAGAAAGGAGAGTGCATGGGGACAGGAGGCAAAGTACAAGGGAGGCAAACAGAGGAGCTGGGAGTGTGTGTGCGTGTGTATACAGTATGTGTGTGTGTGTATACATGTGATTGTGTGTGTACAGTGTAAATGTAGCAAACTGAGAGCAGGACTTTGTGACTGCTAGACAGCAGAAGAGCCTTAAGGGAAACTGGAGTCAGACTTGGCAGGCATAAAGAAGACTTGCTTCTAGATACAGATAAGAGTAAGGTGAAAGGGGCAGGATTTGGGAGGGGTGATTGATCATTAATAGTATACAAAGGGACCCATAGGTTTGAGAGATTTGTCCCTGGGGAGGAGGAGGAGCACTTAGGGAAGTAGTTGCCAGAAGAAACAGGGAACCCCCACCTCCTTCTCTCTCCCACTCCTCCTCCCCCCTTCCTTGGAGAGGCCTCCCAGTCCCAACACAACACCCAGCTGCAAGGGACACAGAAGGCAAGGGAGTGGGACTGTTACTACTATTACTACCACTAGGAACTGAGGCAGAAGGAGGACGAGGAGGGTGTGACTAGAAAGGGAGGGTGAGTTGAAGGTGAGAGAACGTCTTGCAGAAAGAGAAAGAAATTGGTGAGAGAGAGAGAGCGAGAAAAGTAAGTGATATTAGAGAGTAACACATAGGGCACACAGGAGGCTGACACAGGGCTGATAATAAGAAGCAGGCTACAGAGACATCTGGAGGTCTGAAGATCACCCATCACTGGACTGGCAGCAATGTGCCCCTCGCCTGGGCAGTCATCTGGAAAGAGACCCTGGAGGTGCTGTTAGTGAGAACCTCAGCTGAGACTTTCAAGCCATTGTGGAATTCCCCCCTCACCCTACCACCCAGCAGCACCCCCAAGCTCCGCTGAGGGGCTCCTCGCAGATGATGCTGGACAGGGGCAAGGTGCTGGTTTGGGAGTGGCAGGATGAGGGCTCCCTCTGGAAGCCGTACAGCCCGCAGCTGGCTCATTACATCGAGCAGGTGCTCCGGGAGAACCCCCGTGCCAGCTCCGTCAGCCTGGGTGAGGCAGATACCAGCCTGACCCCGTATATCTTGGACCTGATCTCCATGAACCAGTTCCGGCTGGACACAGGTGAGTGATGGTAAATGCCCCGGCGGCCGCATGTATGCAGCGGATCGGCAGGTGCAGGTGGCGCTGCGGCGGCAGCTGTGCCGTGTGTCCGGCAGGTGCGATTGTACTAGCGACATTCTACTTATGTACATTGGTATAAGCGATCAGGATGCTGTTCCGAGGACTCTGGTTTATTAGTGGGATATAGGAGGATAAGTGGAAAGGCTAAAGGCAGCTAAAAGGTAATTGCTTAATAAAGTTATTAAATCATGGGCAGCTGTACATTAAAGAAGTAGTGATGCAAGAGAAAAAATATCTATATATAACTATCTATCTATCTATCTATCTATCTATCTATCTCAAATGGTGCATTTTTTTGAAATGTTGCTGTCCACATATTTTGGCAGAAGCTTTGCAGGCAATGCGATATAATTGTACACTATACAAGTCAGCCTAGTAGAAATATCTGATGTGACTGAGAAATTGTGTCTTTTGTTTGAGGAAACGCTGTGGGGTGATTGCTAAATGTCCGGTGAGTAGATTTTGGTAATAATAAGTTAATGCACCGAAATCACATGTGCAATATATTATAGAACAGTATCTAGTGAACACATCATGTGTTGGATGTTTTACTGGACACCCATAGCATGAAATCCCTTTCGTGATCATTTTTCAGATATTGATTGGTCTCTATAGCAATAGAATTGTGCAATGCATGGACCGTGATTTAAACTACTGTAGGACAGTGATGTGCTGGGTTTCCAATCTGCATTTTCAATGTGGCATCATTGTCTCTCACTCCTCAAATTGTACCACATGTAAATCAAAAAAGTGTGATGAAGCTCTAAATGAAGACATGAGATTAGGAACTGCTTCAGGCATCCTGAACACAAAGACCTAATTTGTTTATGTGATTGAGACTATTTCTGCAAGTAGAAGAGAGATGATGACATTAGAGCTGGTTAGCCTGTAAATCACTAACATTGCTTCAGTAAACAAAGATCTACTCTGAAAAGCTGGATATTTCACAGCTGTGTGTTAGTAGATTTGTTCTGTACCTCCCCCAATAATAAACTGCAGCAGCAGCAGATGGACAAACGTGAGAAAAAAAAGGAAAGTTCAGAAATTTCTGTACTTCCCGTTATTCAGGATCTGGCCTGTCAGATGAATTTTGCACTGTTCCCAATTAGACACGCAGACATGAATCGGAAGCAGTGATAATGGTGAAATTGTTCAGTCTAACTTATTTTTGGAGGGGTGGAAAATCTTCTCATCATGATAGAAACAATGTGACAGTGTGTACTGCTGGTTACTGGAGAAAGATTTATGCAGCCATGGGAAAAAAAAGCCGCCCTTTAAAAATACTTTTTTTGTTTTTCTGTGATTACCATAAAGTTAGCATTAGAGGTATACTACAACAACAACAACACCCTTCAGACGGGACAATAACACTAATTCATTAAGCAGACAATGGTCTTCTTTGTTTCTCATTATCTGTTGCTGTAACCTCAACTAGAGCTTAGTATTGCGCTTTCTGTGAAATGGGCCTTTTCCGTCACTAAGTGAATGTACTGTACATATGTTGCAGAAAGGGACCTCATTCTATGCTCTAGGCATGGGTCTTCAACCTGCGGCCCCCCAGCTGCTGTGGAAATATACATCCCAGCATGTCCTGCCACAGTATTGCTATTAAGGCATGCTAACACTGAGCAGAGCATGATGGGATGCAGGGCCGGTGCTAGAGTGTTTGGCGCCCCCCTGCAAATAATACATTTGCGCCCTCCCATCCGTAAAAAAAAGGGATAGTGCGCACTGCAAAAAGGGGTGTGGTCACAAAAGGAAGGAGCGTGACCACAATGATACTCACAATTCAAATTACGCAACACAGTATTACAATCTTATGCACATTAACCCAAACAAAGTGTCCCTGATTCATATTATGCCACATAATAGTGCCCCTTATTCACATTTAAAATCGATGACAGGGCCAGTTCTAGATCTTGAAGAGCTCAGGGCAACAGTTTCCTCTGGCCATGCTCAGAATACGGACAGTGTGCGCCAAAAATATAGGGCCACAGAATAGTACCAGTTCACATAACACCACATAGTAGTGTCCGTTAGTCACATTACACCACACAGTAGTGTCCGTTAGTCACATTACACTGTGTACAGTAGTACCCTTATACACCTTATGCCATACAGGAGAGCCGCTGTTACATGTTACGCCAGAGTAAAGCCCATTATACACATTATGCCAGATACAGCCCATTATACACATTATGAAGGTCATTGAGACCCCGTTGTAATAGCGGACCTCAGCGCAGTTTGCTAGTGGCAACAAACTGTGCATGCACAGTGGGCATGAGGCCACACACATTGCGGTCGCTTCCCCAATGGATGCGACCACAATATGATTCATAGACAACTGCGTAGCGGAGTTAAGGTGTTGCGGGGGTGACGCCGGTAAAAAAGGGGGCAGGCCGGGACGTCACACACAGCCGCTCCCATAAAAAATGGCTGCTGTCCAGGCTGCACTGCCAGGGCTCAACCTTAGATCAGATGCGTCCTCAATCAAATTGCGGATGCATCGAAAGGCTGCGCCACACATGCTGGGCGGCCTTGCCTTGTGCTGGGCAGCCCCCAGCATGTCCAGAGATGAACGCAGATCTAGCTGCATATGCAGCCATCTGCGTTCATCTTTGAATAACCCCTTATGCCAGATACAGCCCTCATTCCCTCCACAGTGCGGCCCAAGTACCTGCAGGAGGTCCTGGGACTGGCGCTGCTCCTCCCCTCTGCGGCACATCGCTGGGTGTGTAGGGCCCTTTAGAAACCCGGGTCCAAACAGGAAGTAAAGTGTAAGCTATTGCTTTATTGTTTTGCCTTTATGAGAACAAGTTCCACTTAATACATTCCCTCAAATCATTTCTTATTTAAAATATAGGGGCTCATTATCAATGAGTGATCAAACTCGTTGTGAAAGATAAAACTCGTTGCATATGATAAATGGTGCCTCAGCCAATCGACTCCTGTCATGTGTTCAGCTCCTGTCATGTGTTTGAAAAATGACAGTTGGGAGCTAATTGGCTGGAGCAGTGGTTCCCAAACTTTTTTTAATCACGGCACGGTATCAGAATTTTTTAAGTTAATAATTAATGCCCTCATTTATCAAGCAGTTTTTGCTCTTACATTTAGTTTATAGTGATATTTAGGAGTTTTCTTTCTTTATTATTAACCCCGTGCGCTGTTTTTCGTTGTTGTTTTTTTTTCACCCTCTGACAGAGGGTGCATGCAATCACCATTTATCATTTACTGCACGGCTTGTTTTAGCGCTCACAACGCTATTTGTACTTCACCTTCTGATGTCTTCTGTTAATTGCGCTGGCCAGCGCTATGCCCTGGGTTGCGGTCCTGAAGATTACAGCTATGCTCCCAGATTGCCCCGCGGCTGCTGGGTCTCCATAGCAACATCCTAGGAGGGGGTCAGTGAAGGGTGGAGAAAAGGTAGCGCAGCGTCCGTAAGGCAGTACTGCGCATGCGCCGGCAAAGACGCCGTGGCAAATCTTCATTCGTCAGTGCTTAAGGAGTATAAACTGCAGCACTGACAGGACATTTACCGTTAACACTTGTTGTGGAAATAGTTCATCTTAAATAGATGAGCATAAAACCATTATACCACGGCGAGTGAAAATGGTAATTAACACTACACTGCAAGACTTTTGATAAATGAGGGCAGTAGTTTCTTAATGAGGGATTTAGAAAAAATATTAAATTAAGTAATTTGTGTTTTATAGGTCATCCTTAGGTTCAGTTATGTGGTAAGGGACAGATCATTCCTGTCTATCCACATATTTCATGTTTGACAGCCACCATCAGTGGTTTTACCCATTACATTGACCATAAATAATTTGAATTGGTCCTGGATCACTAACCCGTGCCACCTCTGTAGGTGTCCTGAGGCACCTCAGGGTGCCATGGCACACAGTGAGAAACACTGCCTTACAGTATCGTACTACTGCCATGCCCAGAGGGACACTTGTATCCTGTCCCAAGACTGTAAGGGCTGTAACACACACTCCGGTTTTTCCCGGATGGCAAAAAGCCGGACAAAGTTTGTCCGGCTTTTTGCCATCCGGGAGAAACCGGCAGTGTCTGTCACACAGGACGGCTTTGAGCCGTGTGTGATGCTGTGCGCATGCGCAGCATCAGACACGGCTTCAGAAAAAACCGTTGTGTGTGAAAGCTCCCCTTCACACACATGGTTTACTTGCTCCAAAGACGGCCCGGCGGCCGCCCGGCCGCCGGGCCGGGGCCGTGCAGTGTGAAGGGACCCTAGCCCTCACACTGTTAACTACAATGCCGGCACGGGAAAAAGCCGTCCGGCTTTTTCCCGGCCGGCAAAAGCCGGGTAGTGTGTTTCAGCCCTAACATTTCATCTTATAACCTGTAAATGTCGCACTTTGGTCTTGCAGGCCCTTACTGTTGGAATCTAAACTTGTTCTATCTAGCGGATGGGTCGGGGATAGATTGTACTGTTTGGTTGTTGGTAAGTATTGGGAAAAGGCAAAAGAAAACAAAATTGCGCGAAAAAGGCTAAAAGTGCAAACACTTAAAAATGTACTGTACAGCAGAACTATGTGGATGGGTGGTATCAAATAAATATAATAAAATGTATATAGGCATTCGTCTGAGCTCAGTGCTATAAAAAGTCTGCAAAGCTGCCTTCTGTATTTTCTGCACTGGTTACAATGTAAAGGACAAATGCCTATGGCCCATTGGTAAGAATACTGTCTGTATATATTGAAATAATATCACCGACTGCCTTATTAGTAACTGTGCTCTCTCCTAGATTAACCTAACTAGCAAACCCCCCACGCCCATTAAAAATCATCTGTTTAAAGCATTAGAGAGGTTAATCTTCATCCCCATGGAGGATCTCTGATTTCACCCAAGTTGCAGATACTTTCACACACCAGGACCCCCAGTCTGGTGTTAGAACACAAACCACTCAGAGTCACTGGTGTGGAAAAATGTCCTGCAGGAGTTCTTATCTGTTGGGTGTAATATCGTATTATCCAGACTTTCTGCTGGGATTTTATATTCAGGCTCAGAGAGGATGTGTGTGTACTATGCTGCTCATTGTTACTGGAGTAAGGCTGGTGGGAGAGTGGGAGTGAGTTGCAAGATGCGCTGCCAGAGACCCCAGCAGGAAGTCCTTGTCTCTGAAGTTATCTGTCTCTCTATGTCTGGGGTCAGGTTAGGGGTCTCAGACAGAACAGCTGTGTCTTTGTTATTCACTATCCCTCATGTTCTAAGCTCCCACAGCTAAGAGCCAGCTGTGTATCGAATATATAGACCATGCTACACTACTCTACACAGGAACCTCTATTTTATACTCCGCTGCAGACCATCTATGTCACACAGGAACTCCTCTATATACATCGGACACTGGGTATGTATAACATGGCATTTGCCCTGTCCTTATTAACACCCTTTTTAAGTAGCATCATACCACACAAATCACCCTTCAGTTTAAGCCGTGGAGAGAGAGAAAGTACCTACCAACCAGCTCTTAGTTTTCATTTCTCAAACCCTCCCTTTAACTTTGCAGTTATGCTGATTGGCTCTCACATGCAAAGGCTTAATACATCTCCCCTTTAAGGGTCTGTTCATGAAGTAGTGGAAAACAGTGGAGAAGTGAGCCACTGGAGAAGTTGCCCATGGCAACCAATCAGTGTTGAGGTAACATCTATAAAATTATACGTAGCAGCTGATTGGTTGCCATGGGCAACTTCTACACTGTCTCCCTTCTCTACATTTTTCACTGCTTCATAAATAGACCCTTTAGTGAGAAATAAACCCGAGGACTTGGTGCTGCGAGGCACTAGCCACGGTACTAACTGTGATGTTGACTGTCACTGTTACCTATATTTATAGGAGGTTCTCACTTATGTAATACTGAAGAGAGTGGAAGTCTGAGAAGGTTCCATATGAAAGACAGTGTGGGTTACTCCACAAGGCCCTATTGGGGTTATGAATTTTCCATGACCTTTTGCATATTGGGTGACCGTGTCTGCATCATTGGTACAGAGGGATTCTGTGTATGGAGTCTTGACATGGGCATTGGGATACACTCAAAATAGGCATTTGTCCCACTGTAAGGATGTCCAGTGATAAGACCTGTATTTAAATAGGTAAGCAAGGACACAATGGGAACAGAGATTAAATATACCTACGTTCTTCACTTGATTTCTTTGACAATACATCACTTTCATCGTTAATTTGCTATATATATATATATATATATATATGTATATATATATATGTGTATATATATATATATATATATATATATATATATATATATATATATATATATATATATATATATATATATATGTGTGTGTATAACCATATATCAACATGGGTAGCGGTCGATTTACAGACGAACACAATACCGGAGGTCAAAATGCCGACATTCATTATGCCATGTTCAAAATGCCGACATGGTCAGAATACTGTCCTTTTAAATGTCGTCATGTCAAAATGCCGACATGCGTTTTTTTAAGGAATATTTGCCCCAAAACAGACTTGTTCATACTTTACCATCCCAGTGGACCTGGAGGGGCAATACAATAGTGTGTGGAGCGCAGCGAGGCACCGTGCCCAAAGCATGGCGAGGGGATGCAGTACACTTAGATGGTGTCCATGTCGACCTATGTTGGCATTGACACACAAAAACCACCAGAAAAACTCATGTCAGTATTTTGACATGTCGACATTTGAAATGTCGGTATTCTGACTATGTCAGCATTTTGAACAAGTCGACATAATGCATGTCAGTATTTTGACATGTCAGCATTTTGACTGTCGGTCAATGACTGTCGGTAAATCATACTGATCCCAACAACACTAGTGTGGGCTGCCGTAGTGCTTAATGCAATGCCTGTGTACACTCAAATGACACAATGTGCAGAGTGACCAAACTGAACTGGATACCTGCAGAACGCAGCTGCCCTATCAGTTAACGATTTAAGACTAGAACATTTCTCAGACATAGGCTTACATCACATTTACAAGCACACAAGAACTGTATGCAACCTACCACAGTACTTCTTTACTCTTTTGCATAATCCCAGTGAATATAATCTCCCCCCCGTGCGACAATTGGTTTTTCTCTACACATCCCCTACTCTTGGGTTCTACCGGTCACGCTGTGATTTGCACATTGTTACAGCAACGACTCTGCAGCTCAGTGATTAGAGTTAGGAATGTATGGACCCATGTTCAAGTTTTTTGCTACTTTTGTCCTCCCTGAAGTATATATCACATAGCAAAGACACTGGCATATATTTCAAGTGCAGTATGTGGTTCAAGAAGTGGCACAGCGTAATCTGCCTTGAAGTTTTTAGAGGCTCTCGGTGGTCAGTTATTGTACTGGGATGCCACACTGTTAACTGTGCGCTTCTTAGATACATGTTCTGTTTCTATAAATTATTGTTTTGCATTGCACCTGCCCCATGGGTTTTTTGGTCCCTTACAAATAAATGATGGTGATGGGGCACAGTGCCATAACTAAACATTTTGGTGCCCTGTGCCAGAAAGAGAATTGGTGCCCCCCATATTCGAAACCGGGATAATGCACACCTGCCAAAAATAAAGGGCCATGATTTAATAGGGAGATGTACTAAGCAGTGAAAAGAGTGGAGAAGTTGCCCATGGCAACCAATCAACATTGAAGTAACAATTATAATTTGCATACTATAAAATTACACAGAGCAGCTGATTGGTTGCCATGGGCAACTTCTCTACTGGCTCACTTCTACATTCTTTTCACTGCTTAATACATCTCCCCCTTAGTTGGGAAGGGGTGGGGCCACAGATTAGTACCAATTCACATTACACTGCACATTAGTGTCCGTTATTCACATTATGGGCAGGATGTACTAAAGGAAAAATGCGGTAAAACCCCCGTTTTAGGGTTTTACCGCATTTTCATGTGTACTAAGACTCGCCCACCAGGTTTTCGACGCTGAGGGTATCGCAATCTTTTTATGACAATACCCTATCTTATGGGCTTTTTTTCACACCCGCCGACCAGTGCCGCACCATACAACCCACCTCCCCCTCTCCTGTGTCCAGGCAGCCACCGATGCCGCTCCACGATTCCCCCAGCTCCTTCTCCCCTGCAGCACAGCCATTTCTGCTTCCGGCTGCAGGGGGGAGGAGGAGGAGCCCAGGGACTCCCAGCACATGTCACCTCCCAGAGCTGGGAGGTGACAGACCCCACAGAGACCCCCCCGCACATCTTCTGACAGGTATCGCGGGAGGGCCTCTGTCACCGCATTGCAATGTTTATTGCATATATTAGTATAAATGCGATTAGCATCGCTGCGGTGGGCGGTTATGTATTTTAATACATCCCGCCCTATAGCACACACCAGACAGCAGAGCCCCTTACACACATTGTGCAACAGTAGAGCCCCTTATAACAAACATTACGCCACAGTAATGCCCCTCCTCCTCAACATCTTTCCTCTGTTAATACTGTTTCTTCAAACTTTTTGTAAATTCACACTGGCGCAGTGAGTTAGTATTGGCACTTTAAAGACTGTCAATATTTGATGAGTAATGGTGCATAGTGTCTATTAAGCCAATTTGTTTCAGCATGCACGTGTTCTCTGCATAGCCAACCAGGCTTGTTCCAGCTGTTAGCAGAAGCAGGGTTGTACGCTTTAGGCTGTGGAGAAAAATGGTGTTGCGTCACATGACTTCCTGGTCTATTCATGAAGCAGTGAAAAAAGTGGAGAAGTGAGACCATGGACAAGTTGCCCATGGCAACCAATCAGCTGCTCCGTACAATTGTGTAGTGTGCAAATTATAAATGTTACTTCAATACTGATTGGTTGCCATGGACAACTTCTCCACTGGCTCACTTCTCCACACTTTTCACTGATTCATGAATAGACCCCTCGTCACTTGTACAACGCAAAGGTGTCGCATTTAGTTTGCTCCGATGAGGGCTGGAGTTGGAAAGTCTGCTGTTCGACCTTTGCATGGCTGCGCTCGGCACACTTATATTCCAGGTCCACTGGGATGGTAAAATATGAACAAGTCGGTTTCAATGAAAAACTAATGTCCAATTTTTGACCTGATGACATTTTAAATGTTGGTATTTTGACCATGTCTGGATTTTGAACTATGGGGCCCATATATCAATGAAATTAAAACTCATTGTATATGATAAATGGTGCTCCAGCCAATCAGCTGTTAACTGCCATGTGTTTGAAAAATGACGAGCTGATTGGCTGGAGCACCATTTATCATACACAACGAGTTTTAATTTGCTAAAACTCATTGATAAATGGGCCCCAATGGCAGGCATAGTGTGTGTATCACAGCTTGCATTCATTCGCTCTGCAGATGGACAGAAAAGTGGGAGCATACATATGTGCCCATGTATGTTTGCATGGTTCTGCCACTTACCCCTGGATTGGCAGTCAGGGTGGGCCTAAGGGGCCTGCTAACATTGTACAAAAACAGCTGTGGTCTGTTCACGCAATTTAATATGCAGTTAAGAAGAAGGACTCGTATACGCCTGAGAATTCCATATTAGCGAGTGTTCATTGGCACGTTTGCCGACAATAGTATACGGATTGTGATTGGCCATGTGAATGCATATGTTATGCTTTTGTTTGCATTTTCTAGCATATTTTCAGCAGGAGATGGAGCGGTCTCTGCTGTATTAGACATGTTTTTAACTCCGCCTCATAAGGGGAGATGAGTGGACAAGTTTAGAAGTTGCCCGTTGGAACCAGTCTCTAGCTAGCATTTATCAAGTACATTTTTTAAAATCATATGTTGCTATTGGAAATCTCTCCACTTGTCCACATATGCCGACTTGTTCCTTTTATATATGATCCCAGACTTTTCTGTGGCTTAGCTTCCAATATTATTCGTACACTTTACAGTACAGTTTATATACACCATATATATCTATACATCTACTATATAAAAGTGAAAATTTGTCCTTCTGTCTTTCTATACAAATCCACAGTTTTCAAGCGAAGATCGTGAAATTTTACATACAAGCGTATTAAAACACGAAGGAGGCAATTAAAACAATTTGAAATCCCTAGCACCCCCTAGGGGGAAAGACAGCAGCACAGAGTATACCAGGAGACAGCATAACTCCGGAATTACTGGAGCAATGTACTCAAAAATTGGTACACATCTGCCTTACAATCTGGCAACAAACACTGAGGGGGGAAGACACCCCTAGAACCCTTAGGGGTGAGGCAGCAGCACTGAGTATTTCAGCAGACAGCATAACTCTGGAATGCCTGCAGCAATTTGCAACAAACTTGGTACACATGACTTATAGGCTCTACACACTGGGCGATAATACTCAAAGATATGAACAATCTCATTTATTAATGAACGAGATACCGTTCATATACTTGAGTGTGTAGGCACCAGCGATGAATGATGCGCGGCCCCGCTGGTGCCCTTTCGCCTGTGCATGCAGGGCAATATGGACTATCTCGTCCATATTTGCCTGCACTTCTGTGGAGCCGGGTAACGGGGGGAGAGAAGAAACTTCACTCCCCCGTCACTAACCCCCCCCCCCCCCCCCGCCACAGCCGTGTCGGCAGTATCCGCCGTCGGGTAACTCGGCGGCGGATCGCTCAATGTGTAGGGCTCCTAACGCCCTGGAAACAAACACCGTGGGGGTTAGACACCCCTAGCACCCCTAGGAGTGGGACAGCGGCACAGAGTATTTCAGGAGACAGCATCACTCCCGAATGGCTAGGCCAATTTACAACAAACTTGGTACATATATGATGTACACTCTGGAAACAAACACTGTGGGGGTCAGACACCCCTAGCACCCCTAGGGGTGGGACACCAGCACAGAGTATGTCAGCAGACAGCATAACTGTGGAAGGCCTGGAGCAATTTTCACCAAGCTTGGTACACATCTGACTTACAATCTGGGAACAAACTCTGTGGCGGTAAGACACCCCTAGCACCCCTAGGGGTGGGACAGAAGCACAGAGTATTTCAGGAGACAGCATAACTCCAGAATGCCTAGACCAATTTACAACAAACTTGGTACACATATGTCTTACAAGCTGGGAACAAACACTGTGGGGGTAACACACCACTAGCACCCCTAGGGGTGGGCCAGCAGCACAGACTATATCAGGACATGCATTATATGTCAGTGATGACAGGTCTGCATGTGACAGGGCCAGTGACATGATGTGAGGAGGGGAATGGAGGTGGCACAAACCCACACACTGACAGTTAAATAGTGGAAGTAGCACGGTCACCCAGCAGCACAGAGTATATCAGGAGATACATAATGTGCTGTGCTATATAAGAAACTGTGGAGTGTTTGGGGGGGAGGATCTATCTAGGTACTTATCTAACATATATAACAGCGAAAATTTGTACTTCTGTCCTTCTGTCTTTCTATACAAATCCACAGTTTATTAAAACACGGCCGAGACAACTAAAAAATGTTTTAAATGTATAGTGGGAAGAGCTGGGTCCCTTGGGGGACCAAAAAGATATATATATATATATATATATATATATATATATATATATATATGGGGCATCGCAGGAGGGAGGTTGGCAGGGGACACTGCAGTGAAGGGGTTTATAGTCCTCGGGTTTGTGCTCACCGGGAAAGGGGGAGAAATATGGTGCCGGGGCATATAGTTATCACGGGGACGTTGGAAGGGGAATATTCTCCACTTGCCCTAATCTTCCTCCCGGCTCCCGCTCACCCTCCACCGCTGACGGGGGTCCCGGTGTGACAGGGGCAGCAGTGATGGACTGCCGCAGCTGCCCCTGAACCTCATCACTGCTCCAATGCCGCCGCTGACGAGTCCTGATGTCCCGGGGCAGGAGTGAAGTACTCCCGCAGCCCGTCCCTGCTTCTCCTCCCGCCGCCGCGATGACAGGGGCAGCACGGCAGCATTGATGGACTGCCGCAGCTGCCCCTGAACCTCATCACTACTCCTGCTCCAATGCCGCCGCTGGGATCCTGGGCTGGCCAGCAGTGATGGTGACAAAAGTAGGTGGACACTGTCAGCCTGTGTCCACCTACTTATTGTTCAGTTGGGGGGAGAGTTTCCCCTACACCTGAACGATTAGTTGGGAAAAATCAAACAGGTTTGATTTTCCCAACTAGTTGGACAGACCGTTTCTGGCCGTTTTTTAGCGTGTGGGAGCAAACGGCTGATAATTGTTTCCTCCCACACACTGCCAGATTATCTTTCCAACCAGCCAACTAGTTGGCTGGTTGGAAAGATATCGTCCTGATGTATGGCCAGCATAAGGCTTAGTAAATAGACCCCTTAGTTAGGTGAAGCAACACCTTGAGGGTGAAAGACAATCATGCCTCTGAGAAGCGCATCCACCTATAATGTGTTATTTGTATCCAGTAAAAAGTGTCATTGCACACTAGACCCCAGTGCTAAAGCTCATTGTATGAAAGGCATGGGTGCTCTCTGTGTTACTCCGAGCAATAAAACCATTTTCAGTTGTTAGCTACACAAATATCTGTCACTGTAGTATTCACCTCTCTCTGTCAGAGCACAGCACCCAGGTCTTTTGCTCATTAAACATTAATTAGGAGGTGGGGAAGATTGACCCCCAGGCTCTGGTCGCTGGGGGGATACAATGGAATTTAGATGGGGGGAGGGACCAGCTGGGCTGTGAATAAGAGAGAGACAGATGCCCAGAAAGAGAGAGGCTGGTTGAGGAGGGGGTTGGTTTGGTTTGTGAGTGCACAGGGGAGCAGGAGATTTATTCACAGACAATAAGAATGAGAATTAATAATGTCCTGGGAAAAGGGACTTTTCTCACAGTCCTGAAGTGCCCCTAACTGTTGCCCCCTGTCCGAGTGACACTCTCCTTTTGTGGGCGAGACGTGACATGACGTGTTCAGCTAGGCACTGTCAGATGACCGTCATATTGCCTTATATTGGGAAGAGCTAATGTACCCTTTCCTATCACCTTCACCACAATAGCTGCTTTATACTCGTATTCAACATCTGTTGTGATTAACAATTACCACGGAGAGTACATTGTATAACATTCAGTATTGTACAATTAATCGTTCTCCTCTCCTGATGAAAATGTACACATCCTCTTTTCAGCTTGGTGCCTTTCTCTTCCCCATACTATATTTTAACCCTAAAAAGTGCTTAGTGAGTGCAAGCATTACTTCCCTTTGAATAAAAACACCCAAGTATTTAAAAACATTGTCTTATTGAACAAAGCAGTCATTCCAAAATGTTCTAGATGTCATTTGAGAAATGAATATGGCAGCTCACATTGGCCCTCATTCCGAGTTGTTCGCTCATTGCCAAGTTTCGCTATAATGCGATTAGTCGCTTACTGCACATGCGCAAGATTCGCAGAGCGCATACGCTTAGTTATTTTACTCAAAAGTTAGGAATTTTACTCACGGCATAACGAGGATTTTTCATCGTTCTGGTGATCGGAGTGTGATTTGACAGGAAGTGGGTGTTTCTGGGCGGAAACTGACCGTTTTATGGGAGTGTGCGAAAAAACGCTGGCGTTTCTGGGAAAAACGCGGGAGTGTCTGAAGAAACGAGGGAGTGTCTGGGCGAACGCTGGGTGTGTTTGTGACGTCAAACCAGGAACGAAACTGACTGAACTGATTGCAATGGCTGAGTAAGTCTGGAGCTACTCAGAAACTGCTAAGAAACTTCTATTCGCAAATCTGCTAATCTTTCTTTCGCAATTCTGCTATGCTAAGATACACTCCCAGAGGGCGGCGGCATAGCGTGTGCAATGCTGCTAAAAGCAGCTAGCGAGCGAACAACTCGGAATGAGGGCCAATGTTGTTAATATTACTATGGGGTCTATTTATTAAGACTTGGATGGAGATAAAGTGGACGGAAATAAAACACCAGCCAATCGGCTCCTGTCATTTTTCAAACAGCCTGGAGCTGATTGTCTGGTACAGGTTGAGTATCCCATATCCAAATATTCCGAAATACGGAATATTCCGAAATATGGACTTTTTTGAGTGAGAGTGAGATAGTGAAACCTTTGTTTTTTGATGGCTCAATGTACACAAACTTTGTTTAATACACAAAGTTATTAAAAATATTGTATTAAATGACCTTCAGGCTGTGTGTATAAGGTGTATATGAAACATAAATGAATTCTGTGAATGTACACACACTTTGTTTAATGCACAAAGTCACAAAAAATATTGGCTAAAATGACCTTCAGGCTGTGTGTATAAGGTGTATATGAAACATAAATGCATTCTGTGCTTAGACTTGGGTCTCATCGCCATGATATCTCATTATGGTATGCAATTATTCCAAAATACGGAAAAATCCGATATCCAAAATACCTCTGGTCCCAAGCATTTTGGATAATGGATACTCAACCTGTATTTTATCTCCGTCGACTTTATCTCCATCCAAAGCTTTGTAAATAGACCCCTAAGCCAGTTAACTTTCCATAGGCTTTACCGCAGTTCTTTTATCACAGTCTTTCAGCAGTTGTAAAGTTTGGGAAAATCCGTATGTTACGCAAACATTTTTAGGACTTTGTTCAGAACCCCTGGGACATAACCCCCCCCAATAATTAGGCGGTGATTTGGCTAATAATGGCATGTCAGTTGTGGAGTGATATTCTGCAAAATGCAGAATAATGTGTTAATTGATGTGGGACAGTTATATGGGGGTACTGTACTGATTGGACAGGTGTGTTTAGGTTTTCAGATGGGCGTTACAGGGTTTTTTAGGTTTTTTCTTTTTTTAAACAAATTTTTAAAGTGGCTTAAATTTACAAAAAAAAAATTGATGGATCATTGTATGTTCCCCTAATTAATCTAGAGCATTAATTGGCTGGAAAACACTTGCTTTCTATAATTGTGGTGCACACAGGTCCCTGGTTCCAGGGGTCCCACAAAACATTCCCTGCGCCCATTTCTTCTACACTTACTTCTCCAAAGTCACCATTTATGGTGTTAGCCATTTACCTGGCTTTTTGCACATGCCCAGAAGAAACATTGCTGGGAATATGGCCACCATGCCGTTTCCCCGGAGACCTGCACATGCGCAGAAGAAACATTGCTGGGAATATGGCCACCATGCCGTTTCCCCGGAGACCTGCACATGTGCAGAAGACTCTAGTACAGAGCCAGAGCCTATTGCTTGCTAACTGCTGTTGGTTAGAATGAGAAGGGAGCTCAGGTGGATACTGCACACTGGCCCTTTCCTCTCTTAAAACGCCCCTGCCACTAACATGCACTCTTTTAGGGTACAAACGGACGTCCCCATTTTCCATTTTTAGATTTGGACTGAATGTTACTCGGGAGCACGCAGAGCCACACTAAGTGAAATGACCACGTGGTAGCTACGCTAATTCAAGCTGTAGGAAATAAAACTCTTGCTGAGGCGAATTGAATTCCCCCCCCCCCCCCTCAAAATAAAAATCCACTTGCTTTGAAAACATACTGTGTCACTTCTAACGGCACACTGTATTATGATTGGTTGGTGATGTCAGGCAAGCATTCTGCCATGCTGTAATTGGTCTTCACTGTTCTTTTGTGTCCTGTCAGCAGTTTTTTTTATTTTTTATTACATATTGGAAGGTACAGTGGAATGTGGCATAATTAACACTAGTGGATGTGTGAGCTTTCATTCTAGGGGCTTTGACGGGATGTAGTATCGAGACCAGCGGTCGTGATTCCGGCAGTCAGTATGCAGATGCCGGGATCCCGACTGCCAGAATGCAGGCAGGGGCCCAAGGTTGTCATGGTTGTCCACTACACCCATAGAGTGGGAATAGAACCTGTGTGCTCGCCTCCCTGTCTGCATTCTGGGATCCTGGCGTCTGTATGCTGGGTGGTCTTCAGTATGCCGGGTGTCGGGATCCCGGCGCACAGTATACCGGCGCCGGAATCCCGACAGCTGGCATACCAATACTTATTCTCCCTCGTGGTGGTCCACGACCCCCCTGGAGGGAGAATAAAATAGCGTGGTGCGCGCAGCGCGCCCGCAAGGGGCTCATTTCCACTCGCCACACTGTCGGTATGCCGGCGGTCGGTTTCCCGGCGCCGGTATGCTGGTCGCCGGGAGCCCGACCGCCGGCATACCATACTAAACCCGGTATGCTGACCACCAGGATTCCGACTGCCGGTCTCGCATGCCCAACCCGCTTTGACTGTAAGCAGGTGCTGACATGATTTATACAGTATATATGCTCTGTGTACAGTGCCGCGTAAATTAGTGGTACTATATAAAATAATCATAATAATAATGTTTAATAAATATGACAGCAGACATACCAAAATAACCCATCCTGTGCAAAAACCCAGCTGTTTCTTACAAAACAAATGAAATGAATAATCCTACTTTTGTGACTGTATGTCAGGTAATTGTAGCCCTGATCTTTGAATAACAATAGAGGGTTTTTTTCTTGGTCTTGGGAGAATGTCATTTTGTCTCTTCTGTCCCCTTGAAAGGAAAACCCCATAACTTCTAGAGGAAATTATGCGAGTGGCTCATTTAGTACTGCACCCACGCTAAACAAAGAGCTGCCATTTCTTTTCATAGAGGAGGTTGTCGGCTACAGTTCTCAGGCTCATTCAGAAGTTCAGTTTTTTAAAGGCAACAATACTGATTGAAGTTAGGACAGCTGTCAGTGAGCGAGTTATACGCATATCCTCCAAAAGGTTAAATGTTCACAAGACAAACTTCATTACACCCTAATTGTAAGTAACACAAGTACAGTATGTATAAAGTTGCATTTATTTAAAAAAAAAAAACATCCCAGAAACACGTAAAAAATAATATAAGTAGAAATTAGTAAAACAGACAAATGTACTAGTATTGAGCCAAATACGAACATATAGTCACACACTCACATAGAGGGGCTAATTTTGTTTGCGAATTAGAACCATAGAAAATCACAAACACACATTCAGAAAAGATAGTCCACAACAGACGCTAAGGGATAAACTTGCAAAAGCTTCTAAAACAAAGAATTGGCGTTGTTGCCCATAGCAACCAATCAGATGCTGTCTATAATTTTTTAAAAGACTATAGAGAAATGATAGACAGCATCTGATTGTTTGCTATGGGTAAGAACACCAATTTTCTGTTTTAGAAGCTTTAGTAAATTTATCCCACAGACTACCGAGAGAGTGGGATGTAGTCAGGTGACCGGCTGTTGGGATCCCGGCGGTCAGCATACCGATGCCGGGATCCCGGCCACCAGGATGCCGGCAGGGAGCCCAGAGCTATTCCCACTCTTGGGTGTCCACGACACCCATAGAGTGGGAATAGAACCTGTGGTGAGCTGAGCGCAGCGAGCCACTGAGCCCGCAGCGTGGCTTTGTTGCGCTTATCTCCCTGCCGTCACCCTCGTGGCCAGGATCGCCAGGGTGACGGCAGGGAGACAAGTGCAGTATGCTGACCAGTATGCGCAGTATGCTGACTGCCAGCATCCCAACCGACGGTCACCCAACCCCAACCCGAGAGTCACAGAGAGATCCACACATTAAAGAACAATGGGCAGATGTATTAACCTGGAGAAGGCATAAGGAAGTGATAAACCAGTGATATGTGCAAGGTGATAAACGCACCAGTCAATCAGCTCCTAACTGTTGATTTACATATTGGAGATGATTGGCTGGTTCGTTTATCACCTTGCACATATCACTGGTTTATCACTTCCTTATGCCTTCTCCAGGTTAATACATCTGCCCCAATATTAACAACGTATATTTGAAAAACCAATAATCCTAGTCTGTTATATACAGAAGGGAGTGAGATGTATGCCTATTTAAGAAAAAAAAAATACTATGATTATTCTATAAACCACAACCAACTAGAAGTCGTATGGGTCAGGAAAGAGGAGTTGTAGCATGTATTTACACAGGTACACAGTAAAAAGTGACTGATATACAGGATTTTGTGTGAAATTCAACTGAAAAATTTCACAAATTTTCCAAACAATGGGTCTGATTCAGGTCCCGATGGTATTGTGGCGCATAGTGCAAAGTACTGATGCTCGCTACTTTGCACACATGCCGGACCCTTCTGCACATGTGCAGTACGGATCTTTCATCATTAGTGATTGACAGTCTGCTGCTGTTCGGGGCGGCGACTGTTTTTCTGTCAGATGGATATTTCCTGGCCTCCTTGCAGGAACTGCGGCTGCCAGCTTGTGCGAATCCATGGGTTACGCAGCCAGCTGATGGTGTCACAGGTGATCTGATGCTATATATCCTAGGACCTAGGATGCAGCACAGATTACTAATGCTAGCAGGAGGCATCTACTTATACCAGACGCCTCCTGCTGCATTACTGTGCTAGCAGCGATGCACTCTCCAAACACGTCTGGGTTAGGCCAAGTTTACAAAAACCAAACCATTTTTTT
Organism: Pseudophryne corroboree; assembly: GCF_028390025.1. Classification (NCBI taxonomy): domain Eukaryota; kingdom Metazoa; phylum Chordata; class Amphibia; order Anura; family Myobatrachidae; genus Pseudophryne; species Pseudophryne corroboree. The sequence continues at coordinate 153,170,566 of NC_086446.1, read as the reverse complement.
TTAATTCACTATATTGTCAAAATTTTGGAGGAAATAAACAAGATGAAAGATAGTGTCACATGGACAGCATAAACATGCCAGACATGGATGTGGAACAGCAGGGTGTGGAATCCAGTCCAGGTATTCAGTTTGATCAAGTCTGAGCAACAGCAAATATGATTGCAGACACCTGTGAGCCTGCTGTTAAGATAGTTTCAGTCACGAGACAGTGCTCCTGATGGTGAACTAGTCATGCAGGTGATAGGCCAGGGGGGTGGCTACTGTATGGTCTCTGGAGAATTTTGCACTCTGTGTGCTAAGAACTGCTGGTAACTGCTTATGTTTAGTTGTGAATTGCCTACCTGTGGAAAATAAACCTGCATTGTGGAACTTTTACCCACTATATGTGATCCGTGTCACAATGTGTTATAAAGCATAGTATAAAAGTGTACTGTCTTGCCTTTTCTTGCATGTCAAAAGTTAGTAAATACAATATACCATATTTCTGAAAAAGTCGATCCCACATGCTGATTCTCTGACTTGAATAACTGCCTAAAACCAAACTGTTTTCCACAGCAAATTTTTTATTTTTTTGCCTTCTTGTCAACATACCACAAATATATAATAAAGACGCAGAGTTTCCATATTTACAGAGTTTATTGATGCCACAGTACTACTTTTAAAAAAAACATCTTGATTATAGCGGCTTCCTTTCTCATATCTCAAAACGGATGTAAAGAACTGTAAAATATGATTTAAATCTTGCTTGAAGTTGTAAGATTGAGAAATATGTGTCCTTGTCTACGTGCAGAATATTTGCTGCATTTTTTAATTGTGGATGCCTATTCCTTATTTCAGTCTGTAACATTAAAATTTGTAAAGGGATTTTCATTTACCACTTATACCCCTTTCACACCGCCTGAGGCATGTTGCACCTGGGAGCCTGACATGGGATCTCCGAGGGTGTGACCCGCCACATGATCTCCAAGCACCCCCCCGTACACACACAGTGAAGGGAAACTGGTTGCATCGACACGGCTACTGTTCACACCGCACAGCGAGTTCAGTTGAACATGAGTTCCATCCTGCTCGCTTCCAAGGATGAAATACTGGGTCGCTCGACCCGGTATTTTACCCCTGGCACCTTTCAGACCGTACATAAAAAAATTATGCGTGCTCATGTGTCAATGAACCGTGTTCATAGCTGGTGGTCTGAAAGGGGTTTTAAATAACAAACAGGAATATGTAAGAACTATTATGTGTTTGTCTTTATACTGTTCTGTGAATAACACCAGTTTTGTACACCACTTAATTATATAAGGCGTCATGGAACAATGAAATGCGTTGTGACCATTTCTTCTGTTTCTCCATAGGAACACTATATCCAGTCAGGAGAGTGAGCTTTCCTCTTTCCACTGCCCCTGGGCAATGTATTGCGTGGGAATGGGAAGAGCTTCCAGGGCACTGGGTCCCTTTTGAAACCCGATTATCAGTCTTGATCCAGGAGGCCTTGGAAAGACAGCAGTTGGGTGTTCGTCTTGGAGAGTCTTGCAGTGGGTCCCATGTATGCTTTCAGACTATGACCCAAATACTATTCCCCTCGCAGAAAAGGATTAGAATCCGGGCTCGGGCCCAGAAACCCTATCCCACTGTTGGCATCAAACGTCCTCCAACTGAGTTCCAGACTGCATTGGCCCAACATCTGAGTGGGAATATAAATTCCAGACATGGGTCACTTAATGCTTATGGAAGTCCTGTGACCTTCAGCCAAGGTCTAGCAGATTACAACCAGGGACTAGTGAATGCTAACCATGGACTTGTGAGATCTGACCGAGGTGTTCCTAACTACAACCAAGAATTTGTGAACTTTAACCGAGGACTAGTAAACATAAACCAAGGGCTGGTGAACCCCAACCAGGGAATAATTAACTCAAGCCATTTATTAGTGAACTCCAACCCACTAACTAGGAACTCTCAACAGAGGACAATGAACGCTAGACTTGACCCAATGAATTCCAATTATGGCTTGGCTGATGCTAGCCCCACCTTGGGAAATTCAAATAATGAAATAATGAACTCCAATCAGATATTAATGAACTTTAACTCTGGTGTTGTAAATTTCAGTACTGAACCATTGCACTCTAATGATGGACTTGTGGATTCTAATGACCTACTAGTAAATTACAACCAAGACGTAGACAATACCAGCAATGAACTAATTAACTTTGATGCAAATGTAATAAGTCCAAGTTATACCCCGTCTTACGGCAAAACCACTGCACTGAACTACAGTCCTGAGCCAGGAAATCCAAACCCAATGATTTTTGACTCCAATATTGGATTACCAAGTACTAGTCCTCAATGGGCACACATGGATTCTGACTGTAGGCTTGATAATGCTAGCCCTACATTTGTGCGTTCTATTTCTAGACAAGCAGATTCAAGAACTGGGCTGGTTAGGTCAGACTCGAATTACAAAGCCTTTAGACCTGATGTAGTAAGGTCAGAATCGAGGACTGCAGGCTGCACAACTGTTTTCAAAAGGTCCAATTCTAGATGTGAAGAATGCAGATCTGAAATATATATGTCAGATGCTAGATCTCCAGAGATTAGACCTGAAATGCTAAGATCTGATTCTAGACCTATTGAATATAAGCCTGAATTTGTCAGATCTAATTCTAGGCCTGCTGACTTCCAGCCTGGCTTGGTCAGGACTAACTCTAAACTTGGATTTGCCAGATCAGATTCTAGGTCTGCTGAATTTAGACCAGCACTGCTTAGATCTGCCTCCCGGCATGATGAAATTCAATCTGTGGTAATGAGATCCGACTGTAGAAATGTAATCTCTAGACCTGGGTTTGTTAGATCGTATTCTAGGCCTGCAGATCCTAAGCCGGAACTAGTTAGGTCTCCATCAAGATCTACTGACTCACACAATCACTTCAGGGCTGGCATAGCCGGCAGAAGTCTATCTCGTTCAGCATCACTCAGGGGAAGTAGAAGCCCCCCACCTTGCACCTGTCCACAATGCCTCCTGGTGCAGAGTGTGAAATCAGCCAGCTGGCCTGGGCGACCGTCACTGAAGACGCCAGTTAAGGGACAGTGGCATGACAGTCACCGACGTGAAAGGGGCAGAAGCATCACTAGGTAAACATTGATGTATGCTTTGGATTTTTAGTGTATGTCTGCAACATTCTACACTTATCACATGGTAATTGTTTGTAATTGTTTTGCAATTTCTAGGGTGCCTCCAGTGCCTCTCAGTAATATAGAAGGCTCAGGAATGATCTCGCCAGCTCTGGCAGGTAATAAATGTAATATTAAACACAAGTACATATGTGGGCTCATACCATCTGACGTTAATAGAAGTGTGTTTTTGTTTAAAAATTTTTTTTTAACTATAAATGAATCTGACCTTAAAATCCATTGTTTTCGATGAGTCTTAGGCTGCCCATACACCTAAAGATTTATTGTCCGATCTGGCTTGTTGAAACGAAATCTGGGAATGTATGGGAGCAATTGACAATTGACCATTTGCTCCGAAATGCAGAAAACATTACAAAATCGGTCGTTCAGACAAAATGGTTAAATCAAATGGATTTAACCAATTTGTCTGACCATCTTTGTCTGTTTTCCAGTGTTTGGGGGCAACATTACCAGATTTTTGTTCCAACCAGCCAGATCGGACAATAAATCTTTAGGTGTATGGGCAGCCTAACACTCATCGAAAACAATGGATTTTTATGTCAGATTCATTTATAGTTTAAAAAAAATAATATCCATTGGCTCTTTCTTTCACATATCTGTGTTTTCTCTGACGTCCTAGTGGATGCTGGGTACTCCGTAAGGACCATGGGGAATAGACGGGCTCCGCAGGAGACTGGGCACTCTTAAAAGAAAGATTAGGTACTATATCTGGTGTGCACTGGCTCCTCCCTCTATGCCCCTCCTCCAGACCACAGTTAGAATCTGTGCCCGGCCAGAGCTGGATGCACCTAGTGGGCTCTCCTGAGCTTACTAGAAAAGAAAGTATTTCTTAGGTTTTTTATTTTCAGTGAGATCTGCTGGCAACAGACTCACTGCTATGAGGGACTGAGGGGAGAGAAGCAAACCTACCTGCTTGCAGCTAGCTTGTGCGTCTAAGGCTACTGGACACCATTAGCTCCAGAGGGTTCGAACACAGGGCCCGACCTCGATCGTCCGTTCTCGGAGCCGCGCCGCCGTCCCCCTTGCAGAGCCAGAAGACAGAAGAAAAAGACGAAAAACGTCGGCTGAAGACTCCTGTCTTCATTAAGGTAGCGCACAGCACTGCAGCTGTGCGCCATTGCTCCCACAGCACACCACACACTCCGTCACTGGTGGGAGCAGGGCGCTGGGGGGGGCGCCCTGGGCAGCAATTAGATTACCTTTGGCAATAAAAACACACATAATACAGTCTAGCACTGTATATGTGTAAAAAACCCCGCCATTAAGTTACACAAAAGGACAGAAGCCCGCCGCTGAGTGGGCCGGGCCTTCTTCCTCAGCACACCGGCGCCATTTTCTCTTCACAGCTCAGCTGGAAGGAAGCTCCCCAGGCTCTCCCCTGCAGTATCCTGGTACAAAAAGGGTGAAAAGAGAGGGGGGGGGGGGGTACATAAATTTAGGCGCAAATTTGTATATACAGCAGCTACTGGGTAAACACTGAGTTGTAGTGTAATCCCTGGGTTATATAGCGCTGTGGTGTATGCTGGCATACTCTCTCTCTGTCTCTCCAAAGGGCCTGGTGGGGGAACTGTCTTCAAATAGAGCATCCCCTGTGTGTGTGTGGTGTGTCGGTACGCATGTGTCGACATGTCTGAGGTAAAAGGCTCCTCTAAGGAGGTGATAGAGCAGATGTGTGTGGGAGGGTGTCTCCGTCCACAACGCCGACACCTGTTTGGATATGTGTAAGTGCTACGGTAAATTTATTGCACAAAAGGTTAGGGAACAGAAAGGAAATATACCCTGGTCTGTCCCTATGTCACAGAGACCTTCAGAGTCTCCCTATGCTCACTATCTAAAATAACAAACACTGGTATCGACACGGAGTTTAACTCCACTGTCGACTACGATAATGCAAAGTTACAGCCAAGAGGGCTAAAAGATATTCAATATATGATTATTGGAATAAAAGATGATTTGCATATCACTGATGACTCATCTGTCCCTGACACGAGAGTACACATGTTAAGGGGAAGAATGCTGAGGTAAATTTCCCTCCTCTCATGAGGAAAAAGAGCGGGAATCTCCAGACAAGAGACGGCAGCTTCCCACAAGAGAATTCTCAGGCTGTATCCTTTCCCCACTAGGGCCAGGATGTGTTGAGAATCTTCCCCTAGGGTGTCCTGTTTGCACAGAAGCACTAGCTATTCTCAGGGATCCTGCAGATAGTGTGCACATTCTAGTATACTACCCAGACCGGTGATTGTGTCGGCATGGGTTTATAGCGCTGTAGCAGCGTGGACAGGTACCTTATCAGCAGAGATTGAGACCCTAGTATGCATATAAATATATTAAGATGCTGTCTTAAGTGATAGATATATAATTATAAAGCATGCCCAAGGGGACATGAGTATACTGGGTCCTAGAGTCAAAGCTATGTCGATTTCTGCTTGACGTGTCCTGTAGAATATACATTGGACAGATGATGCCGACTTAAGAGGCATATGGAAGGCTGAGGATTGTGTGGAGAGAGGTTTTCGAGCCTGGTCTCCACAGCTATAGCTGGTAATTCTGCTAGTTTGCCCTATATTCCTGCACAGCCTAGGAAAGCACGACATTATTAAATGCAGCTTTTCGAATAAAGAAACAAGGAAGTCTGAGGTGCGTCCTTTCTTGTCAGAGCCGGGGGCAGAGGAAAGAAGCTGCACAACACAGCTAGTCCCCAGGAACAGAAGTCCTCCCCGGCCTCTGCAAAAATCCACCGCATGTCGCTGGGGCTCCGCTGGCGGAGCTAGGCCCGGTGGGGACACGCCTTTGTAAGTTCAGCCACAAGTGGGGTCACTCCCTGTTAGATCCCTGGGCAATAGAAATTGTGTCGCAGGGATACAGGCTTGACTATGAGAAAATGCCCCCTCACCGACGGCCCGGTGGGCTTCCCCCCAAGAGAGGGAGCCAGTGTTAACTGCAATTCGCAAATTGTATCTTCAACAGGTGGTGGTCAAGGGTCCCCTCCTTCAACAAGAGGGTGTTATTATTCGACCATGTTGTAATCCCGAAACCAGACGGTCTGTCAGACCCATATTGAATTAAAATCCCTGAACATATACCTGAAAAGGTTCAAGTTCAAGATGGAATCGCTAAGAGTGGTCATTGCAAGCCTGAAAAGGGGGAGACTTTTTCGTGAATCGGAACATGAGGGATGCATACCTTCATGTCCCCATTTATCCACCTCATCAGGCGTACCTCAGAATTGCGGTACGGGATTGTCATTACCAATTTCAGACGTTGCCGTTTGGTCTCTCCATGGCCCCGAGAATATTCACCAAGGTAATGGCGAATATGATGGTGCTCCTGCGGAAGCAAGGTGTCACTATGATCACGTACTTGGATGATCTTCTCATAAAAGCGAGATCAAGAGAGCAGTTGCTGGACAGCGTATCACTTTCTCTGGAAGTGTAACGGCAACACGACTGGATTCTATATATTCCGAAGTCGCAGTTGGTTCCTACAGCTCATCTGCCTCGCCTAGGCATGATCCTAGACACAGACCAGAAAAGGGTTTATCTCCCGATAGAGAGAGCTCAGGAGCTCATGACACTGGTCAGGAATCTATTGAAAACCAAAACAGGTGTCAGTGCATCACTGCACTCGAGTCCTGGGAAGGATGGTGGCATCATACGAGGCCATCCCCTTCGGCTGGTTCCATGCAAGGACAATGGAACTTACTGGACAAGTGGTCCGGATCACATCTTCAGATGCATCGGTTAATCACCCAGGGTGTCTTTCCTGTGGTGGCTGCGGAGTGCTCACCTTCTCGAGGGCCGCAGATTCGGCATTCAGGACTGGGTCCTGGTGACCACGGATGCAAGCCTCCGAGGGTGGGGGGCTGTTACACAGGGAAGAAATTTCCAAGGTTTGTGGTCAAGTCAACAGACTTGCCTTCAGATCAATATCCTGGAACTAAGGGCCATATACAACGCCCTAAGTCAAGCGGAGTTCCTGCTTCGCGACCAACCGGTTCTGATCCAGTCAGACCGCAGGGGCTCATGTAAACCGCCAGGGCGGCACAAGGAGCAGGGTGGCGAGGGTAGATGCCACCAGAATTCTTCGCTGGGCGGAGAATCAAGTAAGCGCACTGTCAGCAGTGTTCATTCCGGGAGTGGACAACTAGGAAGCAGACTTCCTCAGCAGGCACGACCTCCACCCGGGAAAGTGGTGACTTCATCAGGAAGTCTTCACGCAGTTTTGCAAATTGATGGGAACTGCCTCAGGTGCACTAGATGGCGTCACACCTCAATAAAAAGTTAAAGGTTTTACGCCGGGTCAAGGGACCCTCAGGCGATAGCTGTGGTCGCACTAGTAACACCGTGGGTGTTCCAGTCGGTCTATGTATTCCCTCCTCTTCCTCTCAGACACAAGGGCTGAGAATTGTAATAAAAGGAGAAGTGTGAACAATATTCTTTGTTCCGGATTGGCCAAGAAGGACTCGGTACCCGGAACTGCAAGAAATGCTCTCAGAGGACCCATGGCCTCTGCCTCTCAGACAGGACATGTTGCAACAGGGGCCCTGTCTGTTCAAAGACTTACCGCGGCTGCGTTTGACGGCATGGCGGTTGAACGCCGGATCCTAGCGGAAAAGGGCATTCCGGATGCAGTTATTCCTACGCTGATAAAGGCTAGGAAAGACGTGACAGCAAGACTTTTTCACTGTATATGGCGAAAATAGGTTGCTTGGTGTGTGGCCGGCAAGGCCCTACAGAGGAATTCCAGCGGGGTCGATTCCTGCACTTCCTACAGTCAGGAGTGACTATGGGCCTAAAATTAGGATCCATAAAGGTCAAGATTTCGGCCCTATCCTTTTTCTCTCAAAAAGAACTGGCTTCACTGCCTGAAGTTCAGACGTTGTTACAGGGCTGCTGCATATTCAGCCTCCTTTTGTGCCACCAGTGGCACCTTGGGATCTTAATGTTGTGTTGGATTCCTAAAATCCCACTGTTTTGAGCCACTTAAGACCGTGGAGCTAAAATATCTCACGTGGAAAGTGGTCATGCTTTTGGCCTTAGCTTGGGCTAGGCGTGTGTCAGAATTGGCGGCTTTGTCATGTAAAAGCCCCTATCTGATCTTCCATATGGAAAGGGCAGAATTGAGGACTCGTCCCCCATTTCTCCCTAAGGTGGTATCATCGTTTCATTTGAACCAACCTATTGTGGTGCCTGCGGCTACTAGGGACTTGGAGGACTCCAAGTTGCTGGACGTGGTCCGGGCCCTGAAAATTTATGTTTCCAGGATGGCTAAAGTCAGAAAAACTGACTCGCTATTTATCCTGCATGCACCCAACAAGCTGGGTGCTCCTGCTTCAAAGCAGACTATTGCTCGCTGGATCTGTAGCACGATTCAGCTGGCACATTCTGCGGCTGGACTGCCGCATCCTAAATCGATGAAAGCCCATTCCACAAGGAAGGTGGGTTTTTCTTGGGCGGCTGCCCGAGGGGTCTCGGCATTACAGCTTTGCCGAGCTGCTACTTGGTCGGGTTCAAACACATTTGCAAAATTCTATACGTTTGATACCCTGGCTGAGGAGGACCTTGAGTTTGCTCATTCGGTGCTGCAGAGTCATCCGCACTCTCCCGCCCGTTTGGGAGCTTTGGTATAATCCCCATGGTCCTTACGGAGTACCCAGCATCCACTAGTCTAGGACGTCAGAGAAAATACGAATTTACTCACCGGTAATTCTATTTCTCGTAGTCCGTAGTGGATGCTGGGAGCCCGTCCCAAGTGCGGACTCTCTGCAATACATGTATATTGTTATTGCTTAACTAAAGGGTTTTGTTATGAGCCATCTGTTGAATGAGGCTCTGTTGTTGTTCATACTGTTAACTGGGTATAGTTATCACAAGTTGTACGGTGTGATTGGTGTGGCTGGTATGAGTCTTACCCTGGATTCCAAACCCTTTCCTAGTAATGTCAGCTCTTCCGGGCACTGAGGTCTGGAGGAGGGGCATAGAGGGAGGAGCCAGTGCACACCAGATAGGACCTAATCTTTCTTTTAAGAGTGCCCAGTCTCCTGCGGAGCCCGTCTATTCCCCATGGTCCTTATGGAGTACCCAGCATCCACTACGGACTACGAGAAATAGAATTACCGGTGAGTAAATTCTTATTTTTTTCTTTCATTTAACCTATATCCAGTACATACTGAGTTGCTATGAAGCCTGGTATAAATGTGTTACAATACATGTGGCAACTGTTTGTCTTCCATTAGGAATTAGTGGCCTCCTAATGAGTGCTGCAGGGCTTCCAGTCTGTCTGTCCATCTCCACTTCCCCTGTTTTCTGTCCACCACCTGTAAAGAAGAAGGACCTTCGACCAGTGCCTGGCGTCCAAGGAAGCAGTCGAAAAATCGGTAATCAGAAAGGTACTTCCACATTGTGATTTCATATGATCAGCTCCATATCTTCCTCCCCATTCTTACTGCCTCATTTCTCCATTTATTTCTTCCTCTTTTTAATTTTAACATTTAACATGTCACTCAAAGAAGAGGACTCTGGAAAATCAGAATACAGCTTGAGTCTCCCATAACCAAAATATTCCAAAATCCGTAATTTTTTGAGCGGGACTGAGATAGAAACACCTTTTGCTTTCTGATGGTTCAGTGTATACAAACTTTGCTTCGTGCACAAATCTAATTAAAATATTTGAAAAAAATGACCTTCGGGTTGTGTGTATAAGGTGACACATTAATTATGTGTTCAGACTTGGGTCCTATCCCCAGGATATCTCCATTATGGTATGCAAATATTCCAAAATATGAGAAAATCCGATATTCAAAATACTTCTGGTCCCAAGCATTTTGGATATGGGAGAGTTAACCTTCATCTGTTTATTTTAAGCAGATAATTAGACAGAATTATAGGCTCAGAAACACAAAATAAGGTATATAGCGGTAATACACTGATTCTACCTAAGATCTGTCCTGTGTAGTAACCGTTCTATCAAGAGACAGTATACGAGAGTTCATAGGAAATGAATGATAATGCAGAATATTTTTTTTTACCTCTTTAGAACAGGTAGAGAGTAGCTCAAACCATAAATTTTAGTGCAGGAAACAAATTACGAGACAAAACTTTAGCATAAAAGTTGAATTTATCGTTCTGCCTGTAATCATATGGTTTTTTTTAATGGGATTTTTATTTTATTTTTTAATCATTTAATCTTCATTTTCATTTTATTTTCTAAATTAATATTTGTAACTTAATTTAATATCAAAATAAAGCATTAGTAATATTTCAATAACCATTCCTAGACCACCATTAGAGTTAGCCTTTACTAATGTGGTGGCCAAGTCAAGATTTTAACCAGTGCCCCTTAAATTGCAGCCACTCCCATCACCAGGCCTGCTGGGCACCCCACTAGAGCAATGGGGCCCTAGGCATTTATCTGAATGGGCTACACTCTGGGCCGTCTCTAACTGTGTTCGTGCTTTCAGGCTGACTTTTGCATTGTGCATATTATTTGTCAGATCAGCAAATAAAAAATAAATGAATAAAGCAATAGTCTGTATCGCCACCTGCTGACCACTGGATGTACTGCTCAGCAGAATGTTTATTTTCCTAGGCAGTATTTTGTACTATTCACATTACCCCTTTTCAGTTGTCTGAGCTTTTATTTTTTTAACGCTGTATTTTTTTATTTTTACATTAGCTATTCTCATAGATCATTTGTTTTCATTCCTTATGATAGGTAAAAAGCCAGCGGAGATGATAAAACAATTCTTGCAAAGAGTGAAGACCCTGCCATCAGAGGTATGATTGTACCACCGCTTACTCCTAGCATGTGTGCTGCTCAGTCCTGGGTGTAGATTACAGATGCTCTTTAAGACAGAAATAGTTGCAATATTTTAATTATAAATCAGAAGCACTATTTGATTAGAGAGTTATGCAAAGTGGAGAATTCCTTTGACTTTGCATTATGGCGTATTCTTTTATATGTACTATTATAAGAATGTTGTGTTTGACGGTTTGATCCAAGTTGGTGCAAAAAAACTACTGAATCAATTTTCTCAAAAACTGCATCATTTTGTAGGGGAAACACCTTGAAATAACCTGAACTTTGTTTCCTCTTGATCCGTCAAATAAAGCGGAGCAGTAATAAAGACAAAATGTATTGGCATCATTAATGCATGCTATAGGTGCTGCACCATGTGCATGGCCAGTAAAGGGGTGGGGGCGCTTTGGTCCCACGTTCATTTGAATAGGATCGGCTACATAGCAGTCTGTGCACGGGGCACATAGTGGTATTGGTGTGAGTGGAGGATGAAGGCACTGCTGCCACCAGTCTGTATAGCACAGCTGGTCAAGTGAGCCACTCCCGCAACAGGGCCGCTACGTAAAGCCATATAACTATAACATCTCAAATGAAAAATGTTGGCAGAAGTGATTTCATCATGGGCAAGGACGCGGGCAACAGCTAGTTAATAATAAATGCAGAAAACCCCTCTTTAAAAAATGTTATTTAATTTTTGTTCGGACTATGGGGCTCATTTATCAAGAGTGATAAAATTTGTTGTGAATGATAAAACTAATTGCATATGATAAATGTGGATCCAGCCAATCCTCTCCCAACTGTCATGTGTTTGAAAAAGGACAGTTGGGAGCTGATTGGTCAGTTATCATACGCAACAAGTTTTGTCTTTCACAATTAGCTTTATCACTCGTTGAGAAATGGGCCCCTTAGAATGATAATTTATACACTGCCTTGCTGCAAGTTTCTAAATGATAACAAGAATGGATGCCAAACTTTCCCTGCAATTTACTGTACTACACGCTGTAAGCAAGATGTAGTAAATAACGTGGATACCTCATACCTCCCCTTTTTTTTTTTTTCCAGTGGGGAATACAATTTACGAAACTCTAAAAACACTAGCCTTTCGGAGATTTAGCCCAAGCTCACGCCACAGTAGCCTACAGGCCCAAGCTCACGCCACCATAGCCTACAGGCCCAAGCTCACGCCACAGTAGCCTACAGGCCCAAGCTCACGCCACCGTAGCCTACAGGCCCAAGCTCACGCCACCGTAGCCTACAGGCCCAAGCTCACGCCACCGTAGCCTACAGGCCCAAGCTCACGCCACCGTAGCCCACAGGCCCAAGCTCACGCCACCGTTACACCGCTACAGGCTGTTTAAAAAAAAAAAAAAAAAAAATTCTATGGGATACATTTATGTGACCGGCGGTCTCCTAACTGGCGGTCACAATACCAGTGCAGGCATCTTAAAATCCCGCTGGTCGGCATGCCAACCATCAGGGACTATTGGGACTATGCCCACTCGTGGATGTCCACGACACCCATAGAGTGGGAATAGAACCTGTAGCGAGTGCAGCGAACCGGCAAGGGGCTTTGTTGTGCTCACCCCTTCCCCTGCTGGCCATCTAGCAGCCGGGATCTCGCCGGCGGTATTTTGACCGGCGGTCATCTGTCTACCGGTCACACATACCCAACCCTTTCAAGACAGAGAGGGACCTTAGGATACCTCCTTGTAATCTACACATGCACATCTGCAGTGGTAGTAAAGTGATTGAATAAGCTATCCTTACTCTTCACCAGGACAGGCTCCTATCAGAGCCACTGTCCCAGCCAAAGAAGAGTGAGAAACAGCCCCAGTTGTGCATTTCCTATTAGCGAGATATGCAGCAATGATAAATTGGCCACATAGTCCTTTTCCATTAATAAATTGTATGTCTTTTAAGACTTGGTGTATATGTTTCGAGTTGTTACATTGAGGTATTTTTGCATTGTGATGTATGTTTTATGGATTATATCAGAAATGTGTATTCGGATGACATTAATCATGATATATATGTCTCAAATATTAATGTGAGCCAGTTATGACAAGCCCTATCATCTAGGTGGTGCTGCCAACATATATCACTCTTTGACCTCCCAACATTGTCCATGAGATAATCAGGACAGTACTGGAGGAGATGTATTAAAGCTAGCAGTTGATATAACCGTAATAACTAATAAATGCTTTTGATGAAAATGTATTATTTTTGTCTATATACTTAATGCCACAATATTACGTAGTGCAGTACAGAATGTAGCTGTCAGTCAGTCTCTCATATGCTATTAGAGGTTACTGGATAAGTCCCTAAGGGGTCTATTTACTAAGCCTTGGATGGAGATAAAGTCGCTGGAGATAAAGTACCAGCCAATTGGCTCCTAACTGTCATTTTTCAAACAGAGCCTGTGGCATGTCAGGAGCAGATTGGCTGGTACTTTGGGGTACATTTACTAAGCAGTAATAAAAGCGGAGAAGTGAGCCAGTGGAGAATTTGTCCATGGCAACCAATCAGCACTGAATTAACATCTATAATTTGCATACTATAAAATGATACAGAGCTGCTGATTGGTTGATGGCGAAATATCTCCACTGGCTCACTTCTCCGCTCTTATCACTGCTTAGTAAATGTACCCCTTTATCTCAAGCGACTTTATCTCCATCCAAGGCTTAGTAAATAGACCCCTAACACACAGACACACACAAAGGGTCTATTTAGTCAACAGCCACTTAACCTACCAGTGTGTGTTTGGAGTGTGGAAGGAAAATGGGTGTGGGGATTTAGCTTTCATGCAGTACTATGGACTGAAGGGGTAGGTGTACTAAGCAGTAATAAAAGTGGAGAAGTGAGCCAGTGGAGAAGTTGCCCATGGCAACCAATTAGCAATGACGTAACATTTATAATTTGTCTAGCATAAAAGTATACAGAGCAGCTGATTGGTTGCCATGGGCAACTTCTCCACTGGTCCGCTTCTCCACTATAATCACTATTATCCCTGAATTTGACTTTACTTTGCATTAACATACTGTAAATTTTTAAATCTCTTGCCTGCAGGACTGCACTTTGTGCAAGCGGACTCTGGCAGAGGGTGAAATTGGCAGGTTATACCGGTGCTCTCATACCTACCATGTTCGATGCCTGGCACCTTTGTACAAGGTATGGCCTTTTTAAACATTCATACAAACTTCCAAAATTCTCTTATCAGAGGTTGGTAAATTGCTTGCATGTTTTGGATTACAATTAGGAAGCTGACTATGATAAAACAAACTGAGGCAGTAGGTGTTGACAAGTCAGCAGAAATAGGGAATCCGTTTACAAATGCTGAAAAACTTGTACAGCATTTGGTTCTGCCTAATAGATTTAGGGGTCTATTCATGAAGCAGTGATAAGAGTGGAGAAGTGAGCCAGTGGAGAAGTTGCCCATGGCAACCAATCGGCTTTGAAGTAACATTTATAATTTGCATAATATACAATTGTACAGAGCAGGTGATTGGTTGCCATGGGCAACTTCTCCACAGGCTCACTTCTCCACTTTTTACACTGCTTCGTGAATAGACCCCTTAATGATTACAGTGAGAATATCAGTACTTTTATATTATATGATGCTTGTACTGTATACCAATTCATATGGTTGTTTGTGTGTAAGGTCTAATTCTGTTTCCTCCTCTAACTATTGAGTAATGTGTCACAAGTGTTTGTCAACATTGAGTGTAATGAGAGATAATAGGTTTGGGAAATTATTTCCACCTGTTTGTTGCCACCTATAAGTGTTTTTATTAGGAGCAAGTTATGTATATAATTAAGCATACATCATATAGTCTTAGCTGTTGTTCTACAAATCAGTATCCCTATTTCAAAATCTCGCTGGAGGGCAAACAAATGTGGCTGTCACACACATAGACTGTCAGAGTTTCAAACGAAGGAGGAGGATATAAAAGGAAGGGGACATTTTACAGTGCAGACAGAGCTAAGAGGGGGTTTCCAAAGCCCCTGTGTTCACTGTATCATGCACCATGTTACTGTGGGTTGTCAGGTAGCCAGGTGACACCAAAGAAACGGCATAGTTCTAATCATTAATAGCAAGAAGAAACAAATCAAGGAAAACCGTTACAACAAGGTTCCTCTTATGACTCACGACAGTGATGTGCAAACACACAATTTTTTTTTTTCATGTTTTCTTGGTCTGAACCTAAATACATCAAGAGGTATCAAATGTTATCAATTTTTAGAATGCTCAGCAAGAAACATTATGAGATTTATTCTGAGAGTATGTAAATAAATCTTGTATTTTAAAGCATGAATCTCGTCCACTTACTTTCTAGGATGGTACTTTGCGCTGCCCTACCTGCCAAACTTTGTTTGGGGCGAAGATAGGGTCGCAACCTCCTGGGAAGATGTCGTTTCACATCATTCCTCATTCCCTGCCTGGGTACCCAGACTGTGAAACCATACGCATTATTTATCACATCAGTCCTGGAGTGCAGGTGAGACGGTGAAACACAGAAAGCTTACGGTTTGGACCAAGTAGGTCAGTTGAAGTAGAAGCAAATCCAGATTGGTGTGTTAATTTGCTCCTGGGCAAAACCATGTTGTTGTGCAGCCAGTGGGGAGTTAAATGTATGGACAAATTTAGAGGGTGAGTGGGCATGTTCTTGATTAACTCTACATTATAGTATAAAAATAATCAGTATTTTCTCTATCTGCAAATAAAATAACACTTGCACCCTTTCATCAGAACATGGTTTGTCCAGGTGCAAGTGCGTAATAAGTCTGAGAGAGACCCTGAGGTATATGTAACAGGGTCTGAGGTGCGGGATGTCGGCCGAGGATGGAGGTATTTTTAAAGCGGCGATCGTTTACAGGGCAAAACCAACCTGGCCTTGTAAATGATTGCCGCTTTAAATCACACACCTCCGGCAAACTCAGACCCTATTCTATTTACCCCCTGTGTCTTTTTGGCGTGGAGCATAGGGGGAAAATGTACCCTTTTTAAAGAGTGCATAAGTTGACCATAGCAACCAGTAACCTTCTGCCTGTCAATTTATAGAAAGTACTTGATAAATGCGAACTAGAATTTGATCGGTTGCCATGGGCTACTTCTCCACATCTCCATTCTTTAGAGAGTTTTAATACATTTACCACATAAAGAGGTTGAGAACAAACACATCGGGGTAAATGTAATAGCCTTCGAGCTGCCGGAGCTGCAGGACTTTGTGCATGTCTGCCAGTATTTTTAAAGTGGCAATCCTTTACATGGCAAGCCAGGTTAGTTTTGTCTTGTAAATGATTGGCGATATTAAAATTACAGCCAAACGCTTACAAAGCTGGGGAATGGGGGTGGGGGGAGCGCAACAAGCCCCTTGCGGGCTCAGTGGCGAGCTGCATTCGCCACAGGTTCTATTCCCACTCTATGGGTGTCATGGACACCCACCAGTGGCAATAGTCCCTGTTGGTCGGGATAGTGAGGGGGCGGGATATAGGTGGAAGTATTGTGACCGGAGGTCTCCTGACCACTGGTCACGTAACTACATCCCCACAGAGGGAATTACATCTTCAGATCACTTTCCTTCTTCCCCTAAAACAATGTAAGGAAATGTAGTTGTGCGACTGAAAATCAGTAGCGTAGTCACTGATATTGGACAATATGAGGATTCAGTGTAAGTAAATCACTCCGCTCTTTTGAGTCATGAGAGTTAAATGTGAAGTGAAGGGGGGGGTGATGTATCAAACCTTAGAGAGAGATAAAGTGGAGGTGTTGCCCATAGTAACAAATCAGATTTTAGCTATAATTTATCTAATACTGTCTATAAAATAACAATTAGCTCTCTCTAAGGTCTGATACATCTCCCCTAGGGTCCCCTAACCAATCTTTCCTCTGGGGCTGACATTGCACTGTTCCTCCACTAGACCAAGAGGTAATATGGCGGCATCTCTTCATAGGAGGGATATGCCAGGCACTGTCCACATTCACCTCCACCGAAATAGCAAACTATTACTCTCATATGGGTCTATTCATGAAGCAGTGAAAAGAGTGGAGAAGTGAGCCTGTGGAGAAGTTGCCCATGGCAACTAATCAGCTGCTCCGTACAATTGTTTAGTATGCAAGTTATAAATGTTACTTCAATGCTGATTGGTTGTCATGGGCATCTTTTCCGCTGGCTCACTTCTCCACACTTTTCACATCTTCTTGAGTAGACCCATAATCCAGCTACATGTGGGTAATGATTGGGTCTACTTTGCTAGTCTGATTTACATTAATACACTGTTTTATAACCACTTTGTCATCACCTCATCCACCAATACATTCTTTGGTTCCTGGCTGCATTATTAATCGGCTTTTATATCAGGCCTTTTATTAGGGAGGTTTAATGTGAGACAAGAGTTTTGGACAAATGTTTGCAACCAACCCATGGAAACTGGAGCTGTAGAGTAATTTCTGTAATGACATATATGTATATCTATAGCTAAGAATATGAAAACAACTGAGGGGAAAAGTGGATGGTGGGCAAAAAACATGCCATCTAGAACGCCAGAATTAATGGTCCTGCTTTAGCCTGTGTTGCCTTTCATCTGTGTGAGCCTTGTGTGCCTGCGCTGTAATGTAGAAGCCCAATACTTGATATTATAGATAAGGAGAGACAGGGGTGAGGCATCTTACCTAGTCCCATTGCTCGGTGCTAAGTAGCTCTGATGTCCCTTACCCCACATGTATCATCACTTGCCAGGATGCTATGGTGGACTGTGTCGCTTACCTTATTCTCTTCACCCTCCTTAGGGTCCAGGACAGCCCCACCCAGGAATGAAGTACACCGCTCCTGACTTCCCTCTCCACTGTTACCTCCCTAACACAAAGAAAGGCAGAGAGGTAAGTTTGCTTCCTTCTGTTTGGCTCCCATCCTGGTTTTGGAAAATGAGCACACCCAAAATAATGTAGGGTTGCTAACCTCCCAGTAATATGCAGTTCCAGACTAGACTTGAGGTACACTTACAGGTAGGTACTAGTCTCCCATACTGTACTAGTAATAATTTACACAACAAGGGGAGATATATCAAATCTTGTACAGGACAACTGGAGAAGTTAACTATTACAACTAGATTAGTTTCTACTACAAAATATGTAGAACGTGATTTGTTGCTATGCGTTACTTCTCCACTTGTTTTCTTTTTGTTACATCACCCCTTGTGAAAATTATTACTAGTATGGGAGAAATGTTTGCACATACTTTTGTAGAATAAAGCGTCACATAACTGTCAGCACATATAGGCACAGCTCATTGGCATATATTTGAGTGCAGGGTGTGCAGTCCAGGGGAACTCACACTACACACCCTGCCCCCATATAATTACATTTAACCCTCCAGAGTTCTGCAGTGGCCGGAGCTGGTGATCTAAATCACTAGGTAAAATGGCGCAGCGGGCATTATCACGGCGTTTCGCGTAGGTGTAGTAGATATGTCTCGGGAAAATGACGCAGTGGCCATTTTCCTGCTGAATCGCTCATGCACAGTAGATAAGTCCTGGGAATAAGAAGCGGTGGCCATTTTCCCAGAGACCTGCACAAGTGCAGTGGTCTCTGGCACAAAGCCAGAGTCTACAGCTCTGTGGATGCAGACAGAAAGGAGGGGGCCAGCCAGGCGTCTGCACACGGACCTCATTCTCTCTTAGGGGGTCATTCTGAGTTGATCGTAGCTGTGCTAAATCTAGCACAGCTGCGATCAATCACACTGACATGCAGGGGGACGTCCAGCACAGGGCTAGTCCACCCCGCATGTCAGTGCCCCCCCCCCCCCCCCCCCACTAGCAGAAGTGCAAAGGCAACGCACAGCGGCGATGCCTTTGCACTTCAAGGGTAGCTCCCGGCCAGCGCAGCTTTAGCGTGCTGGTCAGAAGTTACTCATCGCTCCCCAGCCCGCAGCGGCTGCGTGTGACGTCACGCAGCCGCTGCGGCCCGCCCTCCGTTTGGCAGCCAAACGCCGCCGTACCGCCCCCACCCGCCCAGCGACCGCCTCTGCCTGATTGACAGGCCTTCGGTCATCTGGCATACGCTGGCGCACTATGGCGCTGGCACATGCGCAGTAGGGACCCGTTCGCTCGGCTGTGATAAAAAGCAGCGAACGGACGGTTCAGAATGACCCCCTTAATCCATCCCTGGCAAAGCTATCATATAAAACAGTTGTACTTTTTTTTTTTTTTGAGCATCCGTTTAAACATTCACAAATCATGTACATCTCCATACATTCAGTCCTCACCTAAACCCTCCCATCTATCTTTTGGATACCGGCCATACAAATGCTGGGTGCTAGTACTACCTGAATACACCATTCACTAGTGTAGTCTTAGGGACAGGGACATATTGAGTGGAGGGGGCCCGTGTGCAGTCTCCATCGGCGCCCCCTCCGCTCTAGCACTGTGCCAGAGTCTAGTACGGGTGTTCAGGTCTCCGGGAAAATGGTGCAGTGGAGATTTCCCCGGTGATGTTCTTACTGTGCATGCGCAAAATGCACATCCCTTTTGTTTTTATTCAGCTTTCATTGCATCACAATACAAGGCAAAACTGTAGCCCATAAATTTACCTAAAAATTGAACTAAAATAATAAAACAATTGCTCTTAGTGATGGGCAACAGGCTGCCCTCCAAGCCTTCAGTAGCAGCCTCCAGCGTTTTCCTCCTTTTGTTTTCTTATTTAATTGTTATAACTCGTAATGCTTGTTTCAAAGGCCTACTGATATGTAATTACAGATAGGCGTCTCTTTTATTGATTAAATGTATCGGTTTTATCAAGCTTTGGAGAGTGATAAATTGCATGGTGATAAAGTACTAACTTTTTTTTTTTTAAATAAACTTTATTTAATGTTATCAAATGAAAACAGGGGTGAGGAGGGACAACAGGGAAGAAGGTAGTATAGCTAGCATTTCCACAAAATAAAATACATTATTGTCACATTCCGTCTAACATGGGGATGGGCAAAATACGGCCCGCGGGCCGGATACGGCTCAAAAAGCGATCCTGCCAGGCCCGCTGCCCCCCACAAGTGCACAATGTCAAGTGGCCTGACTAGCTGAGCTGCTCATCATTGTGCTACAGCAGCTCTAACTTCCAAGCCGCATTGGGTGCTGCTGAGTCTGAGGAAAGCCCGGGTCATGCGTGCAGCGCGCCGGGATTTCTTGTGAACTCAGGCACCAGCACTGGCGAATTTAGGGGGAAGGGGGGGGGGGGGGGGGGGGGCGATGAGTGCGAACTCCACCCCTCCCCCCGCCTTAACACACTGTGACAGCTACGCCTACTTACCAATGCTGCCACTCCGGCCAGTCATCACTGTAAGGCTGCTGCGATCTCTGATTGGCTGTGAACAGCCTCCGTCTGAGTTGTGTCAGGCTGCTTCCTATTTGCGTTCCAGGCCTCTGTGTGGGCCAGGTGCAGTGTGAGTGGCTGCAGCATGGTGGAAGCATGAGCTGTGCTTGGAGACAATAGCAGAGACCAGCTGCTCTCCCTGGCTAGGCTGTCCCTAAGTATCGGGTGATGAACAAATCAAAAGACGCTGTGGGTGCCAGGTGAGTTATTTCCTGGTATTGGCACTGACCCGCTTCTTTACTGTGCAGCGATGCTCTTAGTTGCTCACACCCCCAGTAATATGCGCACGTAACATATATATGTATATGTGTGCCATTTGTTCTTGTTCAGGAGTCCTGTTAAAATCAGACTCGTCCTGGAGGTGACATCGGGAAGCTGGAGTAACCGGGGTAACACGGGGCTTTCTGTTATGTGTTTTATTTTATTTTTTTATTAAAGTACTCTCCTACTGTCTACAGCCAACGGTTTTATACTGTTATATATATATATATATATATATATATATATATATATATATATATATATATATATATATATACATACATACATACATACATACATACATACATACATACATACATACACACACACACACACACACACACACACACACACACACACACACACACACACACACACCTAAAGAAAAATGGGAGGTGGCAGTGGGACCTGCCTGGCGAGGGGGGGTGGGGCAGGGTGCACAGTATGGGGTGGGTAGGGAGCTGACAACTGTGCCAACGGAGAAAGGAATAGGGGGAAATAGCTACTGTACCCAGGGAGAGGGAGGGAGGGGAACTGGTAACACTGGGGCAGATGTATTAACCTGGAGAAGGCATAAGGAAGTGATAAACCAGTGATATGTGCAAGGTGATAAAGGCACCAGCCAATCAGCTCCAATATGTAAATTAACTGTTAGGATCTGATTGGCTGGTGTGTTTATCACCTTGCACATATCACTGGTTTATCACTTCCTTATGCTTTCTCCAGGTTAATACATTTGTCCCTATGTCCAGGGGAAATCGGGGGAACTTGTAACTGTGTCCAGGGAAGGTATTGTTAACAGCATTATACTGGATGCTGTTTGTTTGTTTTCAGCACTGTTTTATTATTATTATTACTGGCTTATAGAGGTTTCTGTACCTGAATAAAGGCACTTTGTTTGTTTGTTTATTTTAGACATTTGTATTTTTGCCTGTCCCCATTATTATATGAATAATTAAAAATGTATTGTATATTGGGGGAGGGGACAAATACAAAGGGAGGGGGGTACATATTCAAAGTAGGGTGGGGCGACCCTCGAATATTTAACGGAGAGTGTTAGGTGGCCCCCCAGCTGAAATAATTGCCCACCCCTGATCTAGCATATAGTTATGTTACCATTACGAAGTGGTCTCTTAGCATATTATTAACAGTTTTCTTTAAATATAAGGATACACTATTTCTATATTGTCCCAAGAAAACCCATAGATTTGTTTACCGGATTAACCTGATGCAGTGTAACTTCTAAAGGATATACACCCTCCAACCCATGGTTACACTTCTTAGCCAGTGTTTTAATATTGTAATTATTCTTAGTCATGCCAGGGTATAAAGTGGTTCAATATTCTTATGTAATATGAAGTCATACTCAAAAACAAACATAAGTGCACTGACCGTAGAATTTTTGTTAATAGTTCCCCGAAATGGAAACCTAAAATACAATACATAATTCTAAAGAGAATTGTTTTGTTTCCTCTTAGGCTCTTCTTCTCCTAATTAAAGCCTGGGAACGTCGCTTACTCTTTCCTGTCCACCCCTCACGTGCTCCTGGTGTTCCAGATTCTGTCTCCATATCCCGGATCCCACACAAGACAGAATTTGGTTCCAACGTTACTGGAAAAGGATTCCCGGATTCCCGCTATCTGGACAGTGTCTTGCGGCAGTTACGAGACTGGGGCTTGACTGGGGACTGATCTACTGGATCCAATGCCAGTGACAAACCAGCATAGTTTGCTAAAATTTTTCACCATGGTTACATTAACCAGACATTCCTCAAGTATACCGTTCTCTGCTTTTAGTGCAGAAAAGAGTATTTACATTTTGTATATATATATATTTCTGTGTTTGTACATGTTTTTTTTCCTCTTAGAGTGTGGGTTCTTTGCAGGTTCTGCTCTATTTAATAATTCAGTTTGCTATGGGCAATTGCCTTTTAGTCCGTTTTTTTTCTTCCATTTAATTTTTTTTTTTGCTCTTTAAAGTTTCTATTCCTGAAAGGTGATCACTTTACTTATTTTAAAGTTGAGGCCTCTTAGTGCCTCTTTTTGGGGCAGATGTACTGAGCCTTGGAGAGTGATAAATTGAAGAGCGATAAACAACCAACCAATCTGCTCCTGTCATATTTCAAATGCATCCTGTAACATGGCAGTTAGGAGCTGATTGGCTGGTACTTTCTCTCTCCATCACTCTCCAAGGTTTCAGCGCCTTCGGTTGGGATTGTTATATCTTCAATAAAACAGTGGGTACGTTGCAGTATGGCTGGACACAGATGTATCTAACAATAGATACAAATACAAATGAAAATTAAAGATATTGCCGGGACAACCGAATTCTCTGACTTCCCCTTTTCATTTTAAATGTTATAATGAAAGTGTATCTCATGCATGGTGGTGTTTTTGCCCATGTAAACCTATTTGTACAAATCCTACTTAAATAAGAAAGATTGATTTAACTTAACACTGTTCAAACGTGATGTAGTGCCTACATTGGCCATCCTTGCGGTCAAGATGCCGGTGCCTGGTATCCCGACCACTGGGATGCTTAACGTATGTATGCCAGGGAGGGTTAAGGTTAGGCTGCAGAAGCAGGGTTAGGGTTGGGCTGCATGAGGAACGTATGGTTTAGGCTTGAGGAAGGGTTGGGTTTAGGCTTGAGGAAGGGTTAGGTTTAGGCTGTGAGGAGGGAGGATTAGGGTTAAGAGGAGGGCTAGGATTAGGGTTCCATTCCATTTATGGTTTGTTTCAAGTGCTGTGTCCAATATTGTTTGTGCTCCAGATGGCACCATATAGCTGTGTATATAGCATTCCATATGATGGCTATGTACCTCTATGTGGTAACAGAATTTGGAGTTGCTATGGACAGCTGGATACTTTCTGTCTAATCCCATTATTATGGGGTGGTCGTTGAAGACCCAGCTCTACCATGGAGCTCTTCATTAATCACTGCTAAAATAAATCCATTACTAATAATGGTGATCTGCAACAAAATGGCAACAACACATGTGATCTACTTTTGCAGAGGTACAGTGTGTATTGGCATGGCACAAGTCCCCCTATCAGACAGTAACTCCTAAAATATAAAAGTGTGTTTTTGTTTGTTACAAAATAATAACACCGGTCATTAAGTGGTTAAATGAGCAAGGCTTAAAGGGAAAGTGTCAAACAAGAGTTCGGCAAACATTGAAATGCATAGTTGAAAAGTTGTGTGCAAACTTTTTTTTTTTTTTTTTTTATATCGTGTATTTTTCTCTGCGAGGCATTTTGTTTGCAGGGAGCTTAAAGCGCACCACTGCTAGCCATCAGTGACATCACAGATGAGGCAGCCATTTTAATGGAGTTGCATACTTGTGAACACTGGTTTAAGTTCACAAAATGGCATGTGGGTGACATGCACTTTAGGTAATGAACCTGTATAAATACCATGTGACATGTGCCTGCTGTAAATTATACCGGTTTTCTAACTTGCTAAAACGTTTTCTTAATCTAATCGTTTCATTATTATTTATTTTACAAAAATGATAGATATTATGCATTGAATAGTCAGAACCTGCAATGAAGTTATGCCTGTCTGTCAACTGCTTGACATTTGTCCGTCTCTAGGAGATGTGTGCTACGTTTAATGTACTATGATCAGTTTATTTGATTAGAACCAAAAAATAAATAAAAAAATAAAATAAATGTTAATACATTATAGTATACCAGTAAAGCCTTTTATAAGCATGTTTCCAGTTTCAGTTTAAAAGAGTAGATTGTTCTCTTGACTAAAGTTTAGCCAGAAGTACGTAAAGGAACAGTGTGTGATGTGATCGCCTTACTAGTAATACAGGCTTAGGTGTCCCATAATCATATTCCATACAATCAACAGAACACAAATGTGCTTTAAACTGTAGCTACCAATCCTGTATTGTCGCTTGTTAGTGTAAACATGCACTAGACCAGGGTTGTCTGTCTTGCAGCCCTAATATTGCAGAGTGGCATTTGCAGTATATATTTTCTAACCATATATTAACATTAAATGTGAAATAATTATTTTTACAGAACTGCTGACTGAACAGTTTTAATAATATGTTCAATTGAACATCTTTTGCATGATGCAAATATAGATTTTGCACTTGCATAGAAACTATAATATTAGTAAAAGAAATAAATAAATTCTGTGCTTCTGTGATCTTTATGTACTTTCTTAGAACGGTATGCATAAAAAGAGATAGTAGCTGTTAAATTAAGTGCAAAGCAGATTGTTTCAATGCTTTATTCACATCGTTTTCAGGGCATGATGAATAAAGCATTGAAACCTTGGATCTACCTAATTGATAAGCTTATTACCCGAGTGCCGTTGTTCCTGATATACAGTATATATAGTTCCATTTTCCCAGGATGTTATATGTTAATAACACAACACATTATGCAACCTCGGCTGACCAGCATACAGTAGGGAAGATCCCCGGTGGGCCGATGTGGATGGGTGGGGCCTGTTTTGTTTTTTGACATGTGAGGGGTGCTGCTGCTGCCATGGTTACACGGTATACCTCTGGTGCTGCCATTGTGAGGCCACTTCTACAAATTTTTTCAGTGCCAATTTAGGTTCCCAATCCCCCCCGAGTACAAGTAGCATAATTCAGCTATAACTCGGGTTACTGCCACTTAGACTAAAAGGGCTGATTCTGTAAGTAACTGCACACTGGCAAAACCATGTTGCACTGCAGGTGGGGCAGATGCAAAATGTGCACATAAATTTAGATGAGAAGAGTGGGTTTGTCCAAATTCAGATTTAAATTGCAGTCTAAAAAATGTACTTTTCCAACATGTGTGTGCTGCATGCAGAAGCAGCCAGTATTTACCCTACATCCAAAAAGAATAAATGTATTTGCACCCCTTGCAATGTTTTGGTTCTCTAGTGATCTACTCAAATGAATGAGAAAGTGTGTCCAAACTTTTAATTGGTACTGGGGCAGATGTATTAAGTCTGGAGAAGTGATAAAGCAGTGATAAATGCAATGTGATAACGTACCAGCCAATCAGCTCCAATATGTAAATTGGCAGGAGATGATTGGCTGGTGCATTATCACCTTACACTTATCACTGGTTTATCCCCTCTCCAGGCTTAATACATCTGCCCCACTGTTCCATCCGTTCACACGTGACTGTGGGGCATCAGAGTTCTATGCGTCTTATAGTTATTCTCCAATCTTGTCTCCTAGACTTTACCGTTCACTTTTTTTTTATATCTTGAGAATTGTTAGTGCTGTCAAAAAGCAATGCTGCATCTGTAGTAATACCTCTCTTACTTGCGCTGATTTATTGCTCTTTATACTACATTTGTGTATTTTGTGTAGCTACTCCTTATGTGATAAGGAGGTTTATGTATGAATCCTTTGGTTCAAAGGCTA
Organism: Pseudophryne corroboree; assembly: GCF_028390025.1. NCBI lineage: Eukaryota > Metazoa > Chordata > Amphibia > Anura > Myobatrachidae > Pseudophryne > Pseudophryne corroboree. Next base: position 153,144,572 of record NC_086446.1, on the reverse strand, counting down.
ATTCAAGAAGTCATGTTAGACGACTTGCAAAGGTTACCAGCAATGTATACTTTTTAGATTTGTCTTTGTTACAGTGTGTGCATTTTGTATTTTTCTGTATGTTTTTAAGAAATATTTTTTTTTTTTACATTATAACAACAAAAAACATCTCTAAAAGTGAAAGACTGAATATGGAAAGATAATGCTAAAAATGACTGCTGGTTAATCCAAAGCAGGTCATGAAAGTATAGATCTGGTTGTTTGGCCTGATTGCTAAATGATTAGAGATGGGCAGTATGGGAGAGCTAAAGTGGAGAGAGATAAAGTACCAACCAATCAACTCCTAATTGTCATTCTTCAAACAAACACAACCTGTAATATGACAGGAGCTGATAGGTTTGTACTTTATCTCTTTCCAGGATGTGATTAACTTATCCCTAGATTTCCTGGTCTTCAGAATGACTCACACACTGTGATAGTGATCAATGGCTGACCAGAGATTCCATTTGGCCAATCCAATCTATTTTGATCTGTTATTGTGAATGGCCAATTTAGTAAAAAATGTCCAAATGATGTGACCAGATCTCTGCTTTCATCACTGGCTAGAGGTCCTGTGAGTGTTCTGAAAATGACAGTAAACTGTGACTTTTAGATGGGTAAACGTATCTGATATTAAAGAAGAAAAAAAAAAGGTGTGTGGCATTGTTTCATTTATCTCTATACAAGTCTATGCGTTAAACATCACTCCAAATTTGGGAATTGCAGAGCTGTCAAGCTCCTCAAGCTATCTATGATTTCCACTTTAAACCAAGGCACATAGGGTTCTATTTACTAAGCCTTCGATGGAAATAACTTTGGCTGGTACTTTATCTCCGTCCATCAACTCCGAACTGCCATTTCACAGGCTGTGTTTGAAAAATGACAGGAGCTGATTGGCTGGTACTGTATCTCGGTTCACTTTATCCACCCAAGGCTTAGTAAATAGACTCCATAGTCACTGATGCTGGTTGGTTGGAAATACAAAGTTATTTGCCTTTTACTTATTGTATCTGGAACAAACCATGTTGCAATTAAAGGGGTGGAAATATATCTTTTTTTGCATGCATGGTAAATACTTGCTTCTTTTACATGCAGCCAACAAATGATGAACAGATTTATTTTGACACTGCATTTTAGGTTTGAGTTTGGAAACACCCCTCCCAAACCTCAATCTTTCTGCAGATGTTAAATCTGGCCTCCTGCAGTGTAACATGGTTTTGACTAGGTGCAAAGTTACTCAAATGTTTTTCCGCTTAGCTCCTAACTACGAATCAGCCCTATAAGAATCCTAATTATAATTCAACAGAGCATAAATGCTAAATGCTAACTTTACTGATTACACAAAACCATTCATCCAGTCAATACTTTTATCTGAACTGCAGAGTAATTGGGAGATAATATGTGTCAATATAACAGATGCAGCACCCTCTACTAGTGCATGCAGCATTGTGCAAAAAATTTTTTTGCCAAATTGAGCAATAAGATTGGGCATGCAGCCACAGTATGTACAAAAAAAAGTGTGTCTCCCCACAACACTTGAAATACTTGTATACAGATCCGAGCGCTTGCCAATTACCACATTCAATAATATAACACACTACAATGCTTGTTGCATGATAACATGATAAAGTCAATCACCATAGAAAGGGAGACAGCATCCTCAATTATGGAACAGGTGAGTAGGCTGAATAATCCTTTTTCAAAGTATTCTCAACGGTCTTAACAGGGTATAGTAAGGTTTGCCGGAATCCCGACCGCCGCCATACCAACAGCTGGGCGAGCGCAAATGAGCCCCTTGCGGGCTTGCTGTGCTCGCCACGCTGCGTGCATGGTGGCTACGCATGCCACGCTATCTATTCTCCCTCGAGGAGGGGGGTAGTGGACCCCCAAGAGGGAGAAAAGATGTCGGGATTCCGGCGCTGGTATGGTGGTCGCCGGCAACCTGAAGACCACCCGTCTTAACAGGGTCTGGATTTGTATAAATGTGAAGCACTTGAGAGAACCTGTAAGATATGTGTCTCTATTCCCCAAATAAATGAGGATATTTAGAGACACTGAAACACAACGACCATAGTTGTAGCAATCTTTTGAAATGGAAAGCATTTAATGATACAGATTGCACTTACAAACACATAATTAAAAACAGCATATCACAAACACTCCATTGGACAATGCAGCGTATATCACCCAGGGGGATTCCTGTGTCCACAGATGGTCACCAGTGGATGGTTCCTAAGCTCTCTGGATGCCTGGTTTCATACAGGATAGCAGCAGCCTCCACAGAGTGACAGTCCAGTCCCGGAGTCCACAACAGTAAACGTGAGCCACGCGTAACGCGTTTCAGACATATAGTCCTTCGTCAGAAGTGTGGTTCAATGGCTCAGAATAGTGGTTTATAAACCCTAGTGGCAATGGTTTTCAGGTGAAGTCCATCGCCGAAAATCCGCGTTCTTCTGATGCTGCGCATGCGCAGATAAATCAGAAGCCGATGTCCGTTTTGCGGTCTAGATGTGTTCCATACACCTGGAAATCACGGTCCTTGCATTCTACAGTAGAGAAATACATCCTCATGCATTTTATACTTGTGTTAGACAGGTATCGAGTCCTTGTGAAACGTCCCAAGCATCAATAGAGTCCAGTTTTATAAAACTATCACGGTATTTAGTTCATGCAAAATCAAAAATATATATAAATTACCATATTAACCATTGACCGATCACGTTAAAATGCATGTCCTATAGATATCGTGCAAAATGGGTCTCCTCAACGTGAAATATAGACAAAGGGGAAAACATACAAAAATCCATTAAAAGAAAGGAGAATCGTGTTAAAGAAACACTCCAGATCGAAATCACTGTTTAGTCCTTTGGGATCAAGGGTTTCCAAACGGTGAATCCACCTCATCTCTGCCTGAGATAGTCTCTTCTCAATGTCTCTTGTTCTCCAATTAGGTAATATAACCTGAATTCCCCAAAAACTTTTTTAAAAACATTCACTAGAATTGGGAATTTTATTAAAATGTGTGGAGACACAGAAAGGGTGGAATTCAATTGTTTGAAAAGTTGGTTGGGTGTCTATTTTTCCTGTATGTAATACCCCTATTCCACTAGCTAAAAAAACACAGGTAAATGCACGGAAATCCTATCCGGGTAGCTACCTGGGTAGGACACGGGAATAATCCGGGTAAGGTTGTAGTGTAAACAGAAGCCGTGTCGATGCGCCACGGCTCGCGTTTACACTGTATGGAAGGGCATTGCTGGGACATCATGTGATCTCCCAGCGCCGCCCCTGCCGTGTCACCAACCCGGCAATATGCTGGGTTGTGTGAGTGCAGTGGGAAAGGGGGCTCTGATGCGTGTCGCAGCCGAGTAGCTCCCGGCTGCGACCCGCATCAGTAGTGGAAAAGGGGTATTAGTTAGGAAAAAAACAGACTCCCAACTGACTTTTCAAACAATTGAATATCTCACAGATATTATAAACATGCTGGGCACATCTTATTTTGCACATCCTAGATGTCTTCCAGACATAAAAAAGGCTGCATACGCACTCCAACAAATAAACCACATTCTTCGTATGGTATGTGATGAAGTCTTTTATTGGATATGAGTGACCATTAACTGTAAATTCAGTAAACTTTCTTACTTGAGATTTTACGGATCTACACATATGACAGTCGCCACAGCGATAAAAACCCTTTGTTCTTATGCTTTGCCTAGGTTCATTCTCCAAACTACTTCTGACAAGTTGGTCTTTCAAGGATGGGGCCTTTCTATATATATATATATAAAAAAACAGGTTTATCGGGTAGTTCAGATCCTATCACAGAATCCTGTTTTAAGCTGTTCCAATTCTCCCTAAAAACGCAATCTATGGCCCTCATTCCAAGCAGCCGTGCAAATGCATAGTTGCCGCCCACGGGGGAGTGTATTTTTGCTTTGCAGAAGTGCGAACACCTGTGCGGCAGTAAACACATTTTGTGCAGAACAAGACCAGCCCTGTAGTTACTTATTCTGAGCGATGATTGCTGCGACGAGTGACACAGTAATGATGTAAGATACCTGCCCAGCAAATGCCCGGCCACGCCTGTGTGTTTCCAAACACTCCCAGAAAACGGTCAGTTGCCACCCAGAAACTCCCACTTCCTGTCAATCTCCTTGCGTTTGGCTGTGCGATTGGAATCGTCGCTAGAACCAGTGCAAAACCTGAATGGACTTCGTACCCATACGATGCGCGTGCGTATTGCGGTGCATATGCATGCGCAGATTAGTCGTTTTTTTCACTGATTGCTACTCGGCGAACAACGGCAGCTCGCGATTAACTCAGAATGACCCCCTATGTCCCTGAAAGAACTATTTTACTGGCTGATAAATACCCATTTGTACCTATCATCTGACGAAGTGGCTTTTTCCTTAATTTCCAACAATTTGTCTGTCTATATTCTCCACTTTTGTTTTTGCCTTATTTAATAGACTGGGTATATACCCCTTCTTTTCCAGCTATTTGATAGCTCCTCAAACTGCTGGTCACATACTTCCAGGTTGGAGCAATTTCTTTTAATTCTTGAGAACTGGCTGAAGGAAATCCCATCCAGCCAGTTAGTGTGGCGTTGGCTTGTTCTGCCTATAACGCTGTTGGAGTCTGTCTCCTTTCTGTAGGTCTTAGAATTTACATGCCCATTTGCAATATAAATACTTAAATCAAGGAATGCCACCTCTTTCTGATTGGTAGTGAATTTTAACTTAATGGACATATCATTGTCATTTTTTGGCTAGTGCATGCAGCATTGAAAGAGTCACAGTTGAGCCACAAGATGACTTTACAAGGATTACATACTTTTTTGTCATGATCCCGGCCACCAGTATACTGGCAGCAGGGCAAGGGCTAGAAAGCCCCTTGTGGGCTTGTTGTGCTCACCACGCTGCAGGCACGGTGACTTGATGCGCTCGCCACGGGATCTATTCTCCCTCTATGGGTGTCGTTGACGCCCATAGAGGAAGAAAAGCCTGTGGTGCCGGCATTCCTTCGGCAGTATTTCACCGCCTGTTGGAAATCCAGCGTCGGCATTGTGACCGCCGGTATCCCGACAGGCGGTCTGGTGATTACCTCCTCTTTACAAACATGGCAGTAAGACTTCCTCTCCAGAGATTTAAAATAACTACTTATCCAAATACTAAAGTCACAAAGCTATAGTGCAGACAATTACATTGTTTAATTATGTCATTAGCGCAACTTTACAAAATACAACAACATAACTCCCTCCCAATACATGTTTTTAATGAAGTTTATATATAAAATTTTATTGACGTATGCTTCTAGTCAGGAATGTATACACATTTGTGTTACATTGAAATACGTATGGCTATTAAATAATGAGACTATACTGCAGGACTGAGGGAACATTGATCTTGGACTATCCCAAAATGGATTTGCAAGTGTCAGCCCTTTCACACAGATAGTTTGCTGTTACACAACGTACAAAGAAGTTGTGTTTCTTTTTCATCCACTAGGGGTCACTGGAATACTCTTGGGATATGGACGGCTTCCGCAGGAACAGGGCACTGAATAAATTAAAATATTTAATACTCCTCCCCTCCATATCCCAGAGTACCTCAGTGTTTTTTCTGTGCTCGTCGGAGCAACAGGGCTGGTGTGGGGCTCCCACACTTAGTGAATATATATATATTTTTTTTACTTTTGTTTTTACAACTTAAGCACATCCCTTCCCAGTTTATACTAAAAACGTGGGTCCGGGATAGTGCCGCTGCGCGAAGGCAGTGCATGGCGTGTCGGTCCTCACAAAGAGCACCCTCACAGCCACACGCAGCTCACTGACTGCTGCAAGAGCTGGACAGAGCTTACAGAAAGAAGCCCCATCACAGCCCTCCCTACAGGAAACAAGGTAAGCTGGGGGGACGGGGCGGTCAGCGCAGGATGCCGCCCCGCTGTGTGGGGAAAATGTTCTAACATCGCGCTGTACGGGGCTCAGAACCGCCCGCACCCGCCGCTAACACAGGCCGCCTGCCCAGCTGCTACGTCCGCGCTGTACGGGGCTCAGAACCGCAGCACCCGCCACTAACACAGGTCGCCCGCCCAGCCGCTACGTCCGCACTGTATGGGGCTCAGCGTCTACTCACAAGCTCGCCCAGCTGCTGCGACTGCCGCAGCACAGCCGCTCACACTAGCGCCATTAAAAGCCGCTACATGCCGCTCCAGCCCGCCGCACCACGGCCACACTTCCAACACGGCCGCATATATCGCGTGTTCCACCTCCCTTCAATGTTCCAGGGGTCCTGCTTCCCGGCAACCGCTCCCCGCTGAGACACAGTGCTACACGGAGCTCAGGGGTAGAGGGAAGAAGGCTGATCACAGGCAGCGCTGCTGCAAAGGTAATTGGGCTGCCATATTATTTATACTGCATAAGTTATATTAATAGGCTATTAAGTCTATATTCAATCCACAGTCAGGTGCAGGTTATAATGTCATGTATTGTAACCTACATTGTGTTTATAACTGTAAACTTGGCATGGGGGCCTTTTTAACATGTTTCCTGTTTGTGATTTCAGAACGTTCCTGTCCTACATCTCTACTCCACCGGAAGGGGTGTTAGTGGGAATGTTTGGATCAGGTTTTCATATAGTGCTGGCCATGTGCATTGCACTTCGACCATATATATATTTTACACACCTTAAGTAACTATTTTACTGAGTCGTGCAGGTGTCTGTCTTTGTATATTGTATTGTCTGTCTGCATAGGGCACCAGAAAAAAAACTAAAAAGAAGTATGTTTTGTCGGTTTCCATTCCGGAAGCCGGTTTCATCCCCGGACACTCCATGGTCTATGTTAGCAAATGTAATGGCTGGGTTGAAATCAGAATTGGCTGCCGCTCGACACGAGCGGGAAGCGGCAAGATGGGAGTCTCGGGTAAGACCGCCAGAATTACCGAAGGGCTCTCAGCCTTTGCAGAGGTCCAAGTCCACTTTGGATACAAGGGATACATTTATTTTGTCTTATAATTTACCAGTTTCTGCTAGGTTGCAGTCTGAAGATTCTATGCCAGATCTCACTGCGCAAAATAAGGGTGAGGAGCGTGAATTAGACTAGCAGTCAGATACTGCAGATGTTTTACAGCACAAGTATTGATAAAGGCCAGTGTGTTAGTCTCTGAAGTTTACAGAGACTAAGGAACCTCTGATATATGATAAAGTCGTATTTACTAAAGATCTCCATTGGGTTTCCTGTTTCAAAATCTCTTAATAAGATGTTGGTAGAAACATGGAAGAACCGGATAACCGGTTCTTTACCTCGCCGATTTAAGTCTAGTTACCCATTTCCACAGTCGGTGACATCTACTTGTGAGAATCCGCCATTGGTGGATTTGTCTGTTTTAAAACTTATAAAGACCCTTCAGATCGTAAAATAGAAGGGCATTTGGTAACTAAGGCGCTAATTATGGATAACAGAACTCAAGATAACGATCACCTTATACTTCTCACTAATCAAATCTGAGAAGCTGCTAGGTATCTATGTACAGCTTCTCCTACCGGCTGTCAGCTCATTTTTCGCCTTTCTTCGTCTAGTTACAGCACGAGCACTCTGGCTGCGTTCTTAAAAAGCGGAGTCAGAGGTCAGAAGAATACGATGGCGAGAAGTTGTTTGGTCCTAAACTGAACAAATGGATTTCTGAGGCCATGGGGGTAAAGTCTGTTTTCTGACCATTGCCTCCAATGGTACCTAGACGGAAATACTCTGGCCCGGCGTTCAAATCCTTTAGACCTCAGCCCTTTCGAGGACATGGTAGAGGAACAGCCACGCCTGGTAGACGAGGCAAGGATGTGGTTTCCAACAAACCAACACCAGTCGTCAGGACGCTAGGGTCACCGACAAGCCACTGGCATGACGGGCTCTCAGCCCATCTCGGATTTCCAATTGTGGGAGCACGTCTTCAGACGTTCCATTTGGCAGAGTTCCAGACATCCACAGATCGGTGGATCCGCAATTATTCGTCATCTGGTACAATTGGCTGTCTCCCGCCACTGCGGGTTTTCAAGACAGGACTACCTCTGTCGGACGACAAGAGGCGGTTCGGCAAATTGCCATTCAGTCTCTATTGGATTCAGCAGTTTGATTCCGGTCCCTGTACACCAACAAGGTCACAGTTATTATTCCAGTCTGTTTGGGGGGATCTAAAGTCGGATGGCTCCGTCAGGCTAATATTGAACTTAAAGAGTCTCAATCAGTACGCCACTTACTACAATAAAGAGGGAATCTCTGTGGTCAGTAATTGCAAGTTTACAGCCACAGGAATTCATGATTGCGCTAGATCTCAAGGTTGCGTACTTACACATTCCGATCATCAGAAGTGCTTGTGTTTTGCAAAACGGCAGAATCATTACCAGTTTCAGGCTCTACCGGTGGGCCTCTCGTCAGCGTCTTCGGGTATTCACCAAAGTGATGTCTGTGATGATAGTTCATCTCAGATCCCTGAAAGTGATAATAGTTCTGTACTTGGACAAATCTGCTCATCAAAGCTCCATCTCAACAGATGTTCCTCCAAAATGCGTTGCTAACATACAAGGTACTAGTTCACCACGGTTGGTTTGTCAACTTCAAGAAATCGCATCTAATTTCGTCTCATCGACTTCAGTTATGATTCTCGGTACGGTAAATCAAAGAATTTACCTACCAGAACAGAAAGTACAGATTATTTGTCATCTGGTACAATACTGCTCAAGCCACGCACAGTCTCGGTACATTTGTGCATTCGCCTCTGAGGCACAATGGTGGCGGCTTTCGAAGCGATTCAGTTCGGAAGATTTCACTCACGTCCTTTTCAGCTGGATGTGCTCGTACAGTGGTCGGGTTCGCAGCTGCAGATTCACCACAGGGTAAGGTTGTCGCCACGGGCAAAGGTATCTCTACTCTGGTGGCTCAAAGTACACAATCTAACCGCAGGGAAACGGTTTGGCGCCTGGAATTGGATAATTCTCACGACGGACGCGAGTCTCAGAGGTTGGGGAGCTGTAGTTCAAAATTGTCAGCTCCAGGGTCTCTGGGCGGATCACGAAAGATTGCTGTCTATAAATGTCCTGGAACTCCGGGCAATGTACAATGCGCTACGACAAGCAGTACACATGCTTCGGTCTCAGACTGTCCAGGTGCAGTCAGACAACGCGATGGCAGGCACGTTCATCAACAAGCAAGGAAAAGCGAGAAGCCGCATGGCAATGCGAAAAGTAGCTCAAATCCTCAATTGGGCCCAACATCACCAAGTGATATTGTTGGCAGTGTTCATTCCGGGAGTGGAGAACTGGGAGGCGGATTATCTCTTATCTCAGCCGTCGGGATTTTCATCCAGGAGCATGGGCATTAAAGCCAGAAGTGTTTCACATGTTGATCCAGAGATGGGGTTACCCTCAAGAGGACCTGATGGCATCCCGCCACAATCACCAAACGCCCAGTATGTGTCCAAAACGAGAGATCCAAAGGCAGTGGCGGTGGATGCTCTTGCAATCGCGTGGCCGTACAGCCTCGTGTATCTGTTTCCACCGTTCCGCTGCTCCCTCTGTTGCTAAAACGGATCAAAAGAGAGTCCGCCACAGTCATACTAGTGGCGCCTCATGGGCCTCGGAGAGCTTGGTTCTCGGATCTCCACGGACTACTCGCAGACAATCCTTGGCCGCTCCACTTTGGCCGGACCTGTTATAACAGGGTCTGTTCTTTTACCCTGAGTTAACGCGGCTGCGTTTGACGGGGTCGCTGTTGAGATCACCCTCTTAAGAATAGAGGGCATTCCAGATTCGGTTATACCACCCATGTTACGAGCTAGAAAGCCAGTTACGGCAGCTCATTATTACAGAATTTGGCGTGCCTATATAGGTTGGTGTAAAGCTCGGAAGTTTCCGACATCATTTTTCAAGTTATCCCGTCTTTTGTTATTTCTACAGACGGGGTTAGATGGAGGACTGCGTTTATCTACACTAAAGGTGCAGGTATCTGCTTTATCAATTTACTTTCAAAGACGATTGGCTCTATTGCCGTCTATACACACCTTTCTGCAAGGTGTCCTCAGAGTACAGTCTCCATTCTTTCCACCTACAGCTCCATGGGACTTGAATCTGGTTTTAGATTTCTTACAGTCTTCATATTTTGAACCCTTACAACAAGTGGATATTAAGTTTCTCACTTGGAAAACAATTTTTCTTCTAGCCTTAAGCTTCGGCAAGGCATGTTTCAGATTTGGGTGCCTTGTCATGCAAGCCACCGTATTTGGTGTTTCATGATGACAGAGCGGAACTTCAGACGAATTCCGTTTTTCTTACCAAAAGTAGTGTCATCTTTTCACATCAATCAACCAATAGTAGTTCCTGTGTTAACAGGAGATTCTGGAACTTTGGATGTGGTACGCGCACTACGCGTTTATGTATCCCGAACGTCTACAGTTCGTAAGGCGGATACGTTGTTTGTTCTCTATGATGCTGCCAAGATGGGTTGGCCAGCTTCTAAGTAGTACAACAAAGAATGAGACAGCGCTGTCCACTTAAGTTTGTGAGATTCAAATTTATCTTTTTTTTTAAAAAATACATATACACAAAATGATAAAAAAATAAATATAAATATAAAAATATATAAATACATACGACAAAGATACCGGCCAGTATCACATATTAATTAAATATAATCCAACAATATGCTAAATTTTATTAATTGAAAATCATACTAACAAATGGATAATATATATCTCTGAACTTAATATTGGTGAATGCTACAATGACAGTCCCGATAATTAGGCACAATGGTTTGTTACGCTTCAATGAACAAGTATGACTTTGCTTCTCCAAATAGCCTTTCAGTCATCCGAATCAGGCAGGGTTAGTATAGGGGTTATCAGCGGCTTCATCAGTGTCTGACACTGATGAAGCCGCTGATAACGGACCCTGAGGCGGAGAAACGCGTTTGAGAGGGAGAAAGATAACAGTACTGTGAGTTAAAGAACAAGTTTCTCACCCCCTGCAATTATCGGGTGCAGAGCTTGTCACATACAAATACCGGCCGGTGAACTTGTATCACTCATACCCCAGTGCACAGGGTTAAGAGTGTTTTAAAGCGTTGGTGACCCTTTTCATGCTGCTAGCTTTGGCAGCTGGACAGGATAATATCTAAATTGAGCACGTTGGCTATATGTGCTCTAATCCTGGATCAATGTTTTATAAAAAAAGAGGGGGCTAAGCTAATCTACTAACCTTGCTTCCGTCACTGATAATCGGCTGTTTGATTTTACGGGACAATATTTCAAAAGTGTGCTCCTTCCAGAAGTGTGTGCAGTTGTATAACAATACTAACCCTGCCTGATTCGGATGACTGAAAGGCTATTTGGAGAAGGAAAGTCATACTTGTTCATTGAAGCGTAACAAACCATTGTGCCTAATTATCGGGACTGTCATTGTAGCATTCACCAATATTAAGTTCAGAGATATATATTATCCATTTGTTAGTATGATTTTCAATTAATAAAATTTAGCATATTGTTGGATTATATTTAATTAATATGTGATACTGGCCGGTATCTTTGTCGTATGTATTTATATATTTTTCTATTTATATTTTTTTTTTATCATTTTGTGTATATGTATTTAAAAAAAAAAGATAAATTTGAATCTCACAAACTTAAGTGGACAGCGCTGTCTCATTCTTTGTTGTTATAGTTTTTTCTTGGAGGGTTTTTGGATCATCCCTCAGAGGTCAGCTGCTTTCACCAGGTTTAGTGACGAGCGCCAGGTGCAAACATATTTGTTAGCTTCTAAGTAGACCTTATCCAGATGGATAAAACTGACCATACGTCAGGCTTACCTTCATGCTAGGTTACAGCCGCCTACATTTCACACGTTCTGGGGGAACGTCATGGGCAGCTGGTCGGGGAGCTTCTACGACACAGCTTTTGCCGTGCGGCTACATAGTCTTCAGTGCACACGTTTGTGCGCTTTTACAAGTTTGATACGTTTGCGGCATCAGCATCTAGCTTTGAACGCCTAGTGTTACAGGTGCCAAACAGCTCTCCCGCCCACGGGGGGAACTTCGGTACGTCCCAAGAGTACTCCAGTGACCCCTAGTGGATGAAAAAGAAAATAGGATTTTGGTACTTACCAGGTAAATCCTTTTCTTTGAATCCATAAGGGGCACTGGACGCCCACACAGAGCAGTTTTACCTGGCTTGTGGTAAGTTCAGGGGATCTAATGGTAACACACTCTCACCGACTGGTTCAAACTATCAAGTGCTAAGGGTTATAGTGTCAACTGTATAGTTGTCAGTAACGTTATGTGTCCGCTTTATTGTTGTCCGTTATGTTATATGTAATTCTCCTTTGTCAACCTCTCTATAGCTCCTGTTCGGCTCAGTAAAAAAACACTGAGGTACTCTGGGATATGGAGGGGAGGAGTAGTCAAAATTTTAATTTATTCAGTGCCCTGTTCCTGCGGAAGCCATCCATATCCCAAGAGTACTCCAATGCCCCCTATGGATTCAAAGAAAAGGATTTACCTGGTAAGTACCAAAATCTTATTTTTTCCTGTGCGTAGTAAAAATACTTAGTTCAAAAGCAGAGCAACGCGTTAACTCAAAATTTTTAGTTAAATTGAACAAAATGCCCACTGAATCTTTCTGAATGCTAATTGAGGCTTATGGGGCAGATTATATGTGACATGGACATGTCTTTGGGTGGCACAAAAGATTTAGTGACAGTCATGAGGATGTCAAAGATAAGACCTTACACATCAAAACCAAACAAATGTGGGAAAAAATGTGAACATTTATTCAGATGATGGGTTCGGAATAGCAGAAATGGTAAACCTCAACAAAAACGGTTTGGCAAGTTTTGTATCAAGATATTAACATGAAAAAAGTGTATGTAAAGATGGTTCCATAGCTTCTCACTGCCTTCTCAAATCCAAATTCAAAGCCATGTTACTTGGAGTTTTTTTTTTTTTTTTATATATATTAAGGGTGGTATTTTTGCAGACTGGGTACCAGAATATACAACAGTGAAGCAACATTACTACTAAAATGTTTTAGAAACTTTGTGTGGAAAGAAACAGAAGAAAGAGTTCTGGAAAATGGTTTCCACATCCATCAGGACAATGCACCAGCCCACACAGCTCTCTCTGGGAAGCAGTTTTTAGCCTAGAAATGTCACGATCCGGGTAACTGGTCACCATTTTCTGCCAGTTAGGTGTCTCCTGAGATTGGCTCAGCATGCCAGGCCCGGGTCATAACTATGTTTTGTTTTACATTTCATTTTTGTGTTACCCACAGCGCCGGCTCAGCGGCCTTCTTAGTGTTTTCACTTAGCTTAGTATGGCGTCCTCAGCCCCGTCGCGGCCGTCACCATCGCACCCGTGATCTTGCCGTATGGAGATTGAGTGTGGCGTCCTCTGTGAGCCGCGGCCGCCGCCGTCATCCCTGTGGCCGCTGTACGTGTGTAGGAGAGCAGGCTGCTGCGGCCTCCGCAGCCATTGTTGTTTGGCACATGGTTCTTTCCCCTTCAAACTCTGTCATGGGCGCAGCCATGTTGGATAAAGTCACATGTCGTTCTTCTTACCAATCCTCAGCGCTGCTGGTGCCTGTGTCAAATTGTCAGCCAATGCCTGTTCACCAGCAGGTATAAATATCCTGTCCCAGCACCCAGGAAATTGTCAGTGCTTCAATTGTCTTTTCAGTGATTCCAGTCTTCGGCTTCACTAGAGACTCTCCTGTGTTATACTCTGCAGTACAGCCTGACTCCCCTGTGTCTATACTCTGCAGTGCAGCCTGCTTCTCCTGTGGTAACCCTCTGTGGTGCAGCCTACTTCTCCTGTGATAATTCTCTGTGGTGCAGTCTGCTTCTCCTGTGATAACTCTCTGTGGTGCAGTCTGCTTCTCCTGTGATAATTCTCTGTGGTGCAGTCTGCTTCTCCTGTGATAATTCTCTGTGGTGCAGTCTGCTTCTCCTGTGATAACTCTCTGCGGTGCAGTCTGCTTCTCCTGTGATAACCCTCAGTGGTGCAGCCTGACTTTCCTGTTATTGCACCCTATGTTGGCAGAGTGTATGCTTTGGCTATCAGTAGCTTTTCTACAGCAGAACTTTGTTCACATTGTTCTCAGTATTCAACATTACAGCTAATTGCTGTTCATGCGATCTCTAGCATCATTCTAATATTTTACCAACGTACTCAAGCATCTTTCTTCATTCTAATATTTCACCAACGTTTTCAAGCATCTTTAAACACCTTAAACTAATTCCCAAGTTACTGGTCTCAAACCAGTAGGAATCCAGAGACTCTCTTTACAGTTATTGTTTTGTTGCACTTTTCATGACTTTTATTATTTAATAAAAACCTTAAAGTTACCTCCAGTTGTCGTGGTCATGCCTTCAGGCATTGGTGCTGTAGCTCCTGCGCATGTCTAGGAGTCCCATCTCACCTCCTAAGTTTAAGTACCCATCAGCCCCTACAACTGAGGCTTCCTGCTACCAACACCAGTCCTCAGTTGTGACAAGAAATAGATTGCAGTGCTAGAACACCCTCCATACCCGCCAGACCTAGCACCATGTGACGTCCTCCTTTTCAAATCTGTACTCAAGGGAACCCATTTTGCATCCGTTACTGAGGTAAAGAATAAAACTATGTAGATTGTAGAGGGTTGAACAGCTAGCAGATGATGAGCTACAGCACAGCTTTGACCAATGGAAAATAAGAATGCAGTGGTGTGTGGATGCAGAAGCGGAGTACTATAGAAAAGAAACAGAGTTAATATTTACTTTATTATAATTCAACGTAAAGTTTAACAGCATTCTCGTTATTTAATAGCCACACATATCTTCTATTCTAGTGGCCTGATTTTGAGTCTCTGCTAGCATATGTTACTGTCCTTTAAATACCGCTAGGGTGTATTAAATGGAAAAACTTGTAATATTTAAATCGATAAAGTTGAGCCACATTTGTTTGTGTGGATAAGTCTGTCACCGTTTCTTTAAAAAAATGTAAGTACAAGTAGCCCTATAACAGAGTAAATTCTACAGACACAGGGCCTAATTCAGGTTGGATTGCAAAACGCGATCCAACCGCAAAAATTGCTTAAAAGATGCGGGCGCATGCGGAGCACCCGTCCTGCACATGCGCCCACATTTTCTGTGGGAGGGCTGCAGAAAATGCATTCGCCTCTGCTTGTTAATCAGGCAGATGCGGGGGGGGGGGGGGAGGTAGATCATTGCGGGGTGGAGGTGGACAAATGGTGGCGGTGTCAGCAAAAAGGGGGGTCATGGCACTGGTGTGATCGCGGCGGCTGCATGATGTCACACGCAGCCACCACGATCAGAAACAAGGCAGCGGGCCTCCTGCAGGTGCCGACAGGAGGCAACCTTACTTTCTGCTATCAAGCAGAAATTGCGATTCGATTGCAATTTCTGCTTGATGAAGGTGGGAAGGTGGCGGTCAGCATGCTGGACGGCTTTGCCCTGTGAAGGGCGGCCCCCAGCTTGTTAACAAAAGGATTGCAAATTCTGCTAAATACTGAATTAGGCCCACAACACATACCTTAAGGGGCTAATTCAGTAAGGATCGTAAAAAGTACAAATTAGCAAAAACTGCGAGCAATCGCAAAATTGCAAAAGCATGCCCAAACGGAAAATCTGCAACACTAATTTAATGTTACAAAAATAAAAAGGTGGACTTGTCAAATGTGCAAATTTTGCGATTAGATTTAAAAATCTGCATTTTTTGCGAAAAAACTTATACTTAGTTGCATTTTTTGCATAAAGGATTCTGATATCACAGTTTAACATCAGCCACAAAATAACATTGAGCCAACCATGCCTAGTGACAGGATGCATCGAACAACAAAATGAGCTACTTCTGCTGGTGAATCCACAAACGCAGGCGGAAAAAGGAAAAAAAAATGTTTTGTTTTTTTTATGTTGAAAGTTTACATACATGACATTAATGTTTCTTGGTTATTCTTCACATTCCTTATGTTATTGTATAGTGTGAAAATATATAATAATAATAATAATAATAATAATAATAATAATTTTAAAAAAAGTGCTGCATAATTAAAATGTCCACAAACTCAGAATTATTGTGGTGATTTTATTGAACATATGTTCCTACGTCAAGGGAAGAAAAAAAACAAAAAACCCTTATACATGTATGTGGGTATGATTTTTGAAGATAATTGTTTGTTGCTTGAAATCATAAAAAACTCAGCTTTTAAACAAAAAGACATTACCCAAACAAAAAAATAATAATCTTGCTTGTAAATGTTATTGTACATGTTTGTAGGAAAACAAGTGTGTTCTTGACAAATCTTCATTGTTATTAACTTAAAGAATTATTAGGTTACTACTAACATATATTTTAGAGTAATACATGTGTTAAATAGTTTAAAGCTCCCTTACATGTTGTTAATTTTCAATGCAGCTGAATAAACTGAATTGTGGTCAGCAGTGTGAGCTGCTTCAGCTGGGTGTAATGAAGCAATGATTGCAGTATACATTGAACATTCTACAACTGAGGTCAGCTTGTGCAGATTTTAAGGTTGACCTGTAGTCACTCAGAAACTGCACACCATAAATGTGCGTTCAGTTGCAAAAAATGCGTATGCCCACAACACGCCACTGCTCATAGTTTTTGCGAGTCCAGCCCTTTTGTACGCCACCTACACACCTAGTTTTCGCAGTGCATATGCAGTTTTTGCTATGTCTCAGAAGTTTTATTTTTTGTCACAGAAATTTAATTTTTTGTCTCAGCTTTTACGTATTTACTGCAATCTTTGCAGTATTGCGTTGCTTGTTGAACTAGCCCCTAAAAAAAAGACCTTAGGGCTTAAATCAGACCTGATAGTAGCAGCAAATTTGTTAGCAGATGGGCAAAACCATGGCCCTCATTCCGAGTTGATCGCAGAGATTCATCGCATTGCAAATGTACGAAAACTAAGTGTCTGCGCATGCGCAAAAGCGTAAATACGCATGCGCGAGTACATGCGTACGACATTAGTGCAAAAATGCCAAATTTAAACCAACACGTAACTGGCAAACGAAAACGAGGAGTGGCGGAGGCGTGGCGGAGGCGAGACTTCGCAATGCTCCGACATGGGCGTGAAAGTGGGCGTACAGTGTGGGAGTATGCAACTCGCAATGGGCGTGTTTTTCGCAATTATACCTTGTCGCTGTTAAATCTAACATAGGAAACCGTAGCAACCTTCACGCAGCAGCCGAGTAGGTCTGCAGTTACTCTACATTTGCGAAGTACTGTTACCAAGTGTGTATGCAGTAATTAGCTGTTAATTGGAGAGCACATTCATCTGATGGCCAATTACTTGCTAATTACTGCGCAGATGAAAGTTAGCAAACAGCAATTGTCTGAACCAACATTACATGTTTATTCTACTCACATATAAGTCACACACACTGCCAAATAAGGTTGTTTTTTGTGTTAAAGTTGGTGTGTAAACATTTTTAAAAATTGTTTTAATGTGTGTAAGAATAACAAATACAAACACGTGAAATAATTAAACATTTAAATTGAAAGCTGCAACATTTTTGCTAAAGAAACCGACACCCACATAATGCAGCATACACTTTAATTTTGTCAGAAATGTAACATTAATATTTGTTTATAATATTTGACAATGTTTTAAATGATGTCCTGTTGACCAATAGATAAATCTAAAAAGTGTTGTGTCAGTTTACTTAATATGGACATTAAAGTGTGGTGCAAAGCATACCTGTATTTGTTGGATGATGCAATTTTTTGGGAGAAATTGCAGATTGGTCCACAAGTGTCTATATGCTGACCTAATTTTTCTGGAACTAAGATTTACCTAATGCATTACCTTGAATAAACTGCACAATTTTTAATTACATTTTTTGTATTACTGTAGTAAGATTTCACAACATGAAAACAACATGGCTACACGTGAGTCTCACAGGCAGAGATGGACCAAGCAGCAAGCATATGGCACTGACACAAATGATATAGCAGAACTTAGTACTCTGCAAAATTCAGCTTCTGACTAAATTATAATTTGTAATCAAAAATAAAACATATTACACACCCTGCCACACAAAAATTTTGCCACAACTGAGAAAGAATTAGGATCCACCACACAAACACAACAATACATAGCACACTAGTAAGAGGAAGATGGCTCTGGTGTTTATACCAAAAAACTCACAGGCTACAATACCTCCAAACATAACTAATACATTTCACTAAGAGGGAGTTATCCATTCTGGCCACACAAGCCAACTCCAAAATAACATAGAGGCAACATGAAAAACATGGGTGCTGCCCATCTGGAGAGACATCACTTTCTTTTTTTTCTCCCCGCCTGAGGCTGTTCTTCTTGGCTTGGTCTGCGGAGCGACCTTCGTTGGGCCTGCCCAGTGGGCTGTTCTTCCTGGGCAGGGGCAGGGGAGGGAGCTGATGTGGGTGGCTCTCTGCCACTGTGGGCAAGGGAGACAGCGATGGCCTGGAGCCCTTGCAAGATGTTATTTGTAAGGCTTTGGAATAAGGAGGCAAGTTGTTCTTGGCCCTGCCTGATCTCTGCCAGACCTTGGCAGAGTTGAGCAACACCTTGCTCAACACTGGTTCGGTGCTCAGTGAGCCGGACAGCTATCTGGCTTACCTCCCGGAGGACCCCATCTTGAAACGCATTTAGGCTCTCACCATACCTAGCGATTTCAAGCAGGATCTCCGGGATAGCAGAGGGTTGGGTGGGGGGGCCAGTAGGAACCTGCAGAGGTGGGATTTGTGGCCCCACACTGGCAGACCCACTAGGTCCCTCCACCTCAGCCTCAGCCACATAACCCTCCTGTGACTCAAACTGATCATCCCCCTGTGCTGTGTTTTGTGGCAAGCAAATAGAAGAATGTGTGGGAAAAGAGTACAATAAAAAATTAGATTTTATTTTATAAATACAGTTTAAATTGCAGACAAATACATGTGTAAACTTACCTGGCAAGTCATGTCCCGTCAGGATCTCAGGCAGGTCCGTGTCCATATTAGACATCCCTTGGCCCTCCTCATAACTGACACAGGCCTTCGCCATCTCCTCCAAGTCTGTAAACTCCACAGCGACAGATGGTCCTCCCCCTGTAGCCCTTGAGGCATTCCACTCCGCAGACCTCTTTGCATTCAGGCGGGATTTGAAGTCGGCCCACCTACATATGTATTGTGAAAGAGGGGCAAAGTAGAGTCTTATTATTTGTGTATGTAAATATCTAGGACACATGTTCTGCTTCTGTTTGCTATACATAACATCACATGTCACTACATTTTTAAGTCAACTTAGCACAGAAAAAGGACTGGCAAGATGCACTTACCGTCGTCTAACTTCCTGCGATGTTCTGACGACAGAGCCAACTTCATTCACAGAATGTGTGATGTCCCTCCAGATGCAATCTTTCTTTTGTAGCAGCACCCATGTTTTTGGGGCCTCTATGTACTTTGGACATGGCCTGCGTGACCAAGACCCGCAACTCCCTCTTAGTGAATGCTGGCTGTCTTTTCTTACGTCTGGAGGTAGCCTGTGAGGTTTCTTCCTGTTGCTCCTCACCATCTTCCTCCTCACTAGCAGCTTCTGTCTGTTGTGTTTGTGTGGCTAATGCTGATTCCTCCTCAGTTTGGCCAGTATGTGTGTGTGGCAGGGTATCCCCACTCAATTGTTGGGGCTCAGAAGCTGACATTTGCAGAGTACTAGGTCCTGCCTGTTCAGAATCCGCAGAGGCGTATTCCAACATCCGTTTCTGGCACTCTAGGCGTTTTTTCGCCAATGCCATCTGCTGCTGTGCAATGCGGTCCATCTCTGCTGCTAATTCCTCACGAGAAGCCATGTTGGAGATGACGTGTGTACGCCCAGGTGTGTGCCTATTTATACCTACGTGTGGCGCGTTCATTCACACAGGTGTACAGTATGGTAATCTTGCTAATGATTGCACTGCTTATTTAAGGGCCTAGTTTGCACGCTGTGAGTGTTGGTAGTTTGGAGTTTGTCGTATTTTGGATGTTGCAGTTTGGAGTTCGTTGGCCCGTGCGTGAAGGTGCTATTGTTCTTTTCTGAGTGAGTAATTGTCAAGCATACATTTTGACGTTTGTTCGCGTTTAGCATATAGACAGTATTGCATACTTTTTGCGAAATTCCATTTGTGAGTATTCGTGCATTCGTCTTGTTGTTAAATGCAACTGTTTGTTGTAGCAATTTTTTTTTGGTTTAATAAATATTAAATGTTGTTAATCTATATTTTGAATGTAAATTTATAACACTAAACCTGTGCTTTAGTGTTTCTGTTTTGTGGACTAATGTAAAAATGTTGTTCTTACTGTCATTTTTGCTCTCTTGTAGGTGTCTTATTTTGGGAGATTTATCCCCTTTTGGTTTGTGTTGTTTAGTGTGGCCAAAAACACTAATTTACTGCAGTTTTTGGAGGAGCAGGTAAGTCCCCTTGGCCTGTGTTTGTGGCTGTTTGTGTTTGTTCAAAGTGTTTTGCTTATGTTTGTCATCCATATTTATAATAAATTAAAAAATTTATCCAAGGATTGTTCAGCAAAGTAGTGCTGTTCTTGCCTGTACTAGCTACTAAAGGGCTAAAAAATTTTTGGAATCTATTTTAGATGTCGAACCTATTTTTCGTTATTTATACTTAGGTGTTTGTTATGTCTTTGATGCTCTTATTATGTGTCTGTATTGTTGGTTGACATTTATTGTTTTTTTTTAGAAAAAACTATGTAGGTTTCACACTTTTAATTTGTGTTTTTCCTTTTTTGTCTCAATTTCAAATTGTTCCGGAATTGAACCGAGAAAAAATGTCGTATGCTCCTGCAGTAAGTTGACACCCCGTTTTTAGTTGTTTTTTTATTTATTTTTGGATTGCATTTGTCTTATTCAACATATCTTTTTAATTTTTTTAAAGTGTGTGATGTCAGTGTTTGTGGCAGCAGAAGCCCTCCCACCCCAACCCACGGCAGCACTCCCACCCCAACCGCCAGCCCCACAACCACAACCGGCTCCTCATCAACCAAGGCAACGGAGGCGTGCTAGGCCACCAATTTTCCGCACCCTACTTTTTGGGATGCCAGATGATGTTGTTGTGCGTAGATACAGGCTGCCACCACATCTAATCCTAGACACTCTCTCCATAATAGAGAGTGATCTGGAGTCTTCAATTCGGTATCCTACAGCAATACCACCATTGACACAATTCCTTGCTGTGTTACATTTTTTGGCCACAGGGTCTTTTCAACATGTTGTTGGAGACCTGGTTGGCATGTCGCAGGGCCAGTTCAGTAAGGTCCTGCGGCGTGTCAGCCAGGCTTTCATAAAGCGGGTTAAACAATTTATTGCTATGCCTTTGGATGTTGGTGCCCTAGATGTGGTGAAGCGGCAATTTGAGGAAGGTGGTAGTCGCTTCCCACATGTTATTGGGGTTGTGGATGGCACACATGTAGCTATTGTGCCACCAAGACATAATGAAGAAATTTATAGAAACAGGAAACTGTTTCATTCTCTGAATGTAATGGTTGTTTGTGGGCCATCCCTCCAGATCCTTTCCCTGAATGCCAAGTTTCCCGGAAACTCGCATGATGCTTATGTCATTAGACAATCAGGGATATGGCACAGATTAAGATCAAGTCAACGAGCAGACATGTGGTTATTGGGTGAGTTGGCCAACATAATTTCCTGCCATTTTTAAACAATTTTAGGAATATACTCTTTCTAATTTTTTCTTCTCCTCAAACAGGAGACCGTGGATATCCTTGCACCCCCTGGCTCATGACTCCTTACCATAATCCCAGGCCAGGATCACAGACGGCATTTAACTCCGCGCTTACTGCCACTAGACAGCTGGTGGAGCGCACAATTGGGGTCCTTAAAGGCCGGTTTCGTGTGCTCCACCGCACTGGTGGCGACATTATGTATTCGCCGGAGATGGCAAGTAAACTAGTGGTCCTGTGTGCTATACTACATAACATCGCGGTAAGGAGTAGCGTAGAGCTTCCTCAGACAGAGGAATTGCCTGATGAGGAGCCAGGGGTTGTCCGTCGCTTCGGTGGGGGGAGTGTTACACGGAGGGGAAGCTAAGTCAGGGCAAGCATTGTTGAAGAATATTTCAGGTATAGTGTTTTTTTATTTACTTTTTGAAATTAATCAAAAACACAGTATGCTTATGCTCATTTAGTAACGCAGAAATTTGGCTTACTATTGTAAGGTCATTGTGTAATTATTCGGGTGTGTGGGAATCTCTAATTATGTTTATCAAAAATAACCGTAAACAGGTTAAGCTTACAATGTGTTATTTTCGAAAATAATAATGTGATGTTGCTAAATAGTGTCCTTATTTTTTTTCTTTCATAAAATCCTGTTTTTTTTTAACAAAAAAAAAACAAATGAAAATGAATGTTGACCACTTTGTGACTGTCCAGCTGAATTATCACACAAACTGTGGTGAGTACACAGATATTTTTACAAATTCTTAAAAAAGTGTGTGTGTGTGTCTGTGTTTGTGTGGGTGTTTTAGTTGGTTGTGTGTTAACTTATTTTTTACTTTTTTCTCTTCCGCGACTGCGTATTTCCGCTCGAGCGAAATTAACACTGTGCTCTTCACAGCATTGCAAAGATCAATAAAGTTAATTGAAATGACGGCATAGATTTTAGACAAATCACATGCTAACACACACTATAAATATATGCCCAAATAAGGAAAACGCCATTGCCATGATGCGTGCAGCACCTTTCACCAGGCGGGAGCTCCGCGTCCTGGTTGCGGTGATGGACCGCCGCGTAGGCCGCGTTGGGCGCTTTATCCCAAATCGGGTTAAGCACGAGGCCTACGCGGAGGTCCGCCACCTACTGCGGTCTCGCGTCCGCAGCAGGCGGGCCATCATTCAACTGGAGAGGAGATGGAGTGATCTCCGCAGGAGGACTCCTGAACTGTTGGCGGAGATCCGCCAGCAAATCCGGGCACTGCATGCACGCAGTAAGTTACATTACATAACAGAGATTATTAGCATAAATTTTGCCAAATTACACTAAGTGGTAGTCTGTAATTGCAACACTGACTGAACAAATTTAATAAATATGACAGTGTGTGTGGTTAGGGCAAACAGTACTGACTGTAGCAAAGTGATTCAAAACAAGTGCATGTTGTCCCGAATTAATACCCAGGCTGGAAACTGTACCAAATAACTTGATCAGTGGTGTCTATATAATAAGGTGGCTTGAATAGTGATCTGGTGATGTTGCCTATACCAATCAATATGACTCAATGGAATAGATTCAGTAATGAGCATAAAAAAAGTTTTGTAGAATCATTTTGGTTGCTGTGGCCAACATGAAGAGTTAGATAAATCTTAATAAAAAAAAAAAAAACAAGCCCTGTGTCTTTTACATGGGACAGAACAGTGTAATTGACAAATGGTGTTTCTGAAATTTAACATGCAATCTAAAATATAACACATATATCATTATAGGACGACCACAACGGCAACCAGATGCAGGGAGGCAACATCAGGCCCCTTCTCAGCCCCCCTCCCCTTCTCACTCCCCCTCCCCTTCTCACTCCCCCTCCCCTTCCCAGTCCCCCTCACCTTCCCAGTCCCCCTCAGATTCCCAGTCCCCCTCACCTTCCCAGTCCCCCTCAGGTTCCCAGGCCCCCTCAGCTTCCCCGGCCCCCTCAGCTTCCCAGGCCTCCTCCCCTTTCCACTCCCCTTCTCAGCCCACCTCTCCTTCTCTTTCTGTGCCCCCTTCTCCTCCTTCCCAGTCCCCTTCTCCTTCTACTTCCAACTCCCCTTCTCAGCCCCCCTCACCCTCTATTGGACAAACATTCTCTCCGCCCCCCTCGCCATCTCAATCAGACCCACCCTCAGAAATTACATCCCCAATCCCTCCTCCTTACCCCATCTCTCCTCCTTCCCCAATCCCTCCTCCTTCACCCATCCAGACTCCTTCCCCCATCCCTCCTCCTTCCCCAATCCCTCCTCCTTCCCCCATCCAGCTGCCTTCACCACCCACTGAATGGGCAGAAGAAGCCCCTGATGGTCTCAGTGGTGAACATAATGTTGCTGAGGAAAGTAAGTGTTTTAACATTTCTATCAAAAATATTACCTACTTACACTTACAATATAAAAACATGCACTGTTGTACTGTTGAAAATCAGCTAGCATGGAAAACATTTTGAGTTATTATTGATGGTGTTCATGTTGCATTGTAATTTTTGTGAGTATCATTATATGTAGTGTTTATGTGTGCAATGTTTTGTGTGTCCACTCTAGGTCGACACTCATTAGTTTGACAGGGTTGCCAGGACAACATGGTTTAATATGTGCTCAGTTTTCTGCCTAACATTTCTACCTGAGTGGAGTTTAGTATGTTGTTAGTCTTTTACACTTGTGCCTGTGTATTCATAATGTTTGCACTTTCAAATCACATGCTTCACTTTGTTAGCCAGCCGAACAACACAATTATTTGTGGTGTGAAAGTTACACTCACAAAATGCTTATTGTATTTTTCACAACCTGTTTGACCTTATTTAGTAAAGGCGGGTTTCAGGGATTGTGGGCATGCTAGGATATGTAGTCCTTCTGAAGATGTTGATATGCAGTGTGATGATGCAGGACCAAACCTCCTTAAATTTAATTCTCTTCACTACAGATGTGAATGAATGCCAACATGGTGTTACATTTACTAAGTAGTGATGGGTAGTTCATGAATGATTAGTTTAAAATGAACTAATCTTCAAAGTGAACTAGTTCGTTCAGTTCACAGCTTTGGCAAAGATTAGTTCATCAGGAAGGAGGAGTCAGACACAGACAGAATAGAGCCAGCATTAGGCTTCTCACTCACTGGATTTTCACTTCCTGAATCTGATGCTGTGAAATGAAAGTTAAAAGTACAACACAGCCCAGCAATACAGATCTAATAAAAAATAGCATCTGCACTGCCTAGCCAAAGTCTATGGGGTAAATTTACTAAGGTGGGAGATTTTTAGAACTGGTGATGTTGCCCATAGCAACCAATCCGATTATATCTATTATCTGCTAGAAGCAGCTAGATAAATGGTAAGTAGAATCTGATTGGTTGCCATGGGCAACATCACCAGTTGTAAAAATCTCCCACCTTAGTAAATTTACCCCTATGTGTGTCTGTGAGTGAGCATGTGTGGTCATGCTGCTCACCTTTCTGTGATACAATCACTGTCCTATTAGTCCAGATGTCCAAACACTTGCTGCTACTTCTGGTACTACTGGCTCCTGTGCATACTGCTGTGCTAAATCTTCTGCTGGATGTTGTGTAGGTGCTGCTGCAGCACTGTTTTTATTCAGCTGTCACTCAGCAATACTCATGAGTCAGTACATCTCTGCTGCCACAGGGGTCACTGCTGTGCTCAGACATGGAGTGGACTCACTCTGTGGAGCTGAGTGAACTGCATTGTCCTGACGACTCGTGAGTCATTCTCCTTGCAAGTAGTTCAGTAGTTCAGCAAGTAGTTCAGTAGTTCAGTGATTCATTACAGTTCACTGATCAGTTCACTGACTCAATGACTCATACAGCCATACGAGTCAGTGCAGTACCTCTAAGCTACCATGTGTGGCACTGCTGTGCTCAGGCATATGCATTGTATGGAGCTGATACTGAACTGCATATAGCCATGATTAATTCACCTAGCATATTAGGTGGTCACAAGGTAAACTGTCACTACCAATCAGCCAAAGACAAATTCTGAGTGCTGCATGCTATCCTGTAGGGCAGGCATGTCCAAACTGCGGCCCTCCAGCTGTTGTGAAACTACATATCCCAGCATGCCCTGACACAGTTTTGCTGTCAGAGAATGCTAAAGCTGTGTCAGGGCATGCTGAGATGTGTAGTTTCTCAACAGCTGGAGGGCCGCAGTTTGGACATGCCTGCTGTAGGGTCTGATTACTCTACACAAGACATAGGGGGATATGTATGTCTATCTGATGAACCTTCAGTCTTGAAATAATTAAAAATATGATGGTACATATACTTAGGTAGTTCTATAGAAGTGATGTTGCCCATAGCAACCAATCAGTGTGTGTGTGTGTGTGTGTGTGTGTGTGTGTGTGTGTGTGTGTGTGTGTGTGTGTGAGAGAGTGAATACTGAATACTCATGAGTCAGTTTACCTCAGCTGCCACAGGGGTCACTGCTGTGCTCATGGAGTCAGTGGACTCTGTGAAGCTGATTGAACTGCATTGTCCTCACGAGTCACTCTCCTTGCAAGTAGTTCAGTAGTTCAGTCAGTGATTCATTACAGTTCACTGATCAGTTCACTGACTCAATGACTCATACAGCCATACGAGTCAGTGCAGTACTTCTCAGCTACCATGTGTGGCACTGCTGTGCACAGGCATATGCATTGTATGGAGCTGATGCTGAACTGCATATAGCCATGATTCATTCCCCCAGTATATTAGGTGACAAGCTACACTCCCAATCAGCTAAAGACACAGTGCTGAGTGCTGCATGCTATCCTGTAGGGCAGGCATGTCCAAACTGCGGCCCTCCAGCTGTTGAGAAACTACACATCTCAGCATGCCCTGACACAGCTTTAGCATTCTCTGACGGCAAAACGGTGTCAGGGCATGCTGGGATATGTAGTTTCACAACAGCTGGAGGGCCGCAGTTTGGACATGCCTTCTGTAGGGTATGATTACTCCACACAAGACACAGGGGGATATGTACTATGAACCTTCAAGTGACATAAAGTTGAGCAGTTGCCCCTAGCAACCAATCAGCTTCTGTCACTTTATATACTATTACTGTTGAAGATAAATGACAGAAGCTGATGGGTTACTTTGCAACATCTCCACTTTATCTCTCTAAGGTCTGTTACATTGGGGCAAAGGGACTTTTTCTTTTCTTTTAATTACTGTATTTTAAAAGCAGAAAAAACTAAAAGTGACTTATGACATTACTCTGGATTTGGGTCTTTCACATGCATATTATGAAGTAAAAAGGAGTACCAACAATGGGATTAATATTGCAGAGATACATATGTCACTATAAGGTTGCTATATAACTTATTGCTTTTCTTAAAAATAAAAAAGATGACATATTACACACATCTGATCATTTGAAAAAGATTATAACTCCTACAATGAGCTAGTATTAGAAATGCCTACTCTATGTGTAATAGTCTAGACTAGTTCTAAATCTAATCACTCCTTTCAGTCTCAGAGTCAGTGAGTGAAATGATGAACTAAATGAACTAGATGAACTAATCTTCTGAACTAATCTTTTCAGTGAACTAGATCATAATGAACTAATCACCGAACTGAACTAGATTTCCCATCACTATTACTAAGATGGTAGTTCTCTTTAACATGGGATGTTGCCCATAGCAACCAATAAGATTATATTTGAAGTTTTTAGGCCCACTTTTACAAGATAACATGTTTAATTTGATTGGTTGCTATGGTCAACTTCGCATCTTAAATTGAACTCCCGTAGTAGTAAATGTACCCCATGGTGTGGTACACTTTCTTGTTTTAAAAAAAAAAAACATTGCTGAGCAGCCTTGTGTGTTGTTATGCTACTGATTTATCCTTAAAGCAGCCATGATGTAGTCACTTAGGCATTAAAGCAGGCCTGTCCAAACTGCGGCCCTCCAGCTGGATAAAAACTACACATCCCAGCATGCCCTGACACAGCTTTGGCATTCTCTGACCACAAAACTGTGTCAAGGCATGCTGGTATATGTAGTTTCACAACAGCTGGAGGCCAGCAGTTTGGACATGCCTGCATTTAAGTGTGCTTTGTGCCTTGCTTGGATAATAAGTAATGTGATTAAGTTATTAATGTTTATGTTGCATCTTAATTTCAGATGTTGCAGTTGGAGATCCCACAAGTTTTGGGGGAATAATTGAAACCATGCGCCAACACCTGCATGGGTTAATTGATTGTTTGGATCATTTGCAAAAATTTGCATGATTTTTTTATTTAAAAATACATTTATTGATTAAAAAAAAAAAAAACAATAAAAACAAGTTGTTTAAAGTTAACCGGGTGTTGTGTTTATTAATGCAAAAAAGGATCAGCAGATTGGCAAGCAGAAATTGATTCCCTAAAACATTTCACACATCTAACGTAAGATTCTTAAAAAAAATTAAATTAGGAGATTATTGTGTTAATAAACATGTAAACACCTTCATTCACAATCAACAGGTGTTGTGTTTATTAATGCAAAAAAGGATCAGCAGATTGGCAAGCAGAAATTGATTCCCTAAAACATTTCACACATCTAACGTAAGATTCTTAAAAAAAATTAAATTAGGAGATTATTGTGTTAATAAACATGTAAACACCTTCATTCACAATCAACACCTTAAAACCAAAAAAAAAAAAAAAAAAACATCTATATTTATATTTTAGACTTTTACATGTTGATGGCCAATTATGGCAACAAAGTGTTCTTCATGTTTTTTTTGCTGACTTAATTGGTTTGGAACATTATCAATCATTACACTAATTGGATTCGTAATTGACGAGGGCTTGTGGACTTTAAACTGAAAGGTGTAATTTCACTTAATAGCAAAAAAAAAAACATTGTTGTGCGTTTTTCCTTTAAAGTGTGCACTTTTAAGGAAAAATGTGTAAATCTACTACAACTTAGTATTTTTACGATGAAGTATGTGTTAATGCGATGGTTTCGCATTGCTGCGATGGTTTCGCATTACTGCGATGTCATTTGGCGTACGCCCACTTTGTGTAATACTGCGTACGAATGTGCAAAAAAACGTTGGGGGCGGATGTTCGCAAATTTACTACATTAACGCAACTTTGCGAATATGTTGTGCGAACGAAAAACTTAGCGACCAACTCGAAATGACCTCCCATGTGCACTGATTTAGGCCCTTCAATTAAGGACATCTCTTTAGCAGTGTAAATAGTGCCATCTTCATTAAAAACAGGACAGCAACATTGCACAGTTTTGGCTGAAGATAATAAACCAATTGTCGGTTAATTTTTATGACCAGATTTACACTTCCGTGCAAAAGGTTTAGACAGGTGTGGAAAAAATGCTGCAAAATAAGAATGCTTTCAAAAATAACAAAAAGCAAAGTGAATTAACAAAGGTAAATGTAAAACAAATCAATATTTGCTGTGACCACCCTTTGCCTTCAAAACAGCATCAATTCTTCTAGGTACACTTGCACAAATCCTTCTATCTTTTCATGTAATCCTAGTGTCACACCTGAGGGCTGAGGATGACCTAGGGAGGCCTCCGGCATAGGGGCTGGCATGTATGTTAACCTGGGTGGCAGTATGGGATTCCTGGACATGCAGGGAACACTAGCACCGGCGCCGAAGGCGTGACCAAGACGACAATGTAGTAAAAGTTAAGTTCTTTATTAAGCACACAGTTCACTTAATCACAACAGCTGTCAGATGCAAGAATCAATGCTCAGCAATTGGTATTCACAGTATACTTCTATCAGCACAGTTCCTTAGATGCGGTGGTAATAAGTATGCTGTTTGGTATAGTAACTAAGAACTCAATATGGCACAGTCTTGGTAGACACTGAGATAGTAAGTCCATAGAGATAACAGCTAACCACTGTACTGATGAGATGAAATGATGCTGACCAGAAGATGACTCACTGGAAGCTGGGGTTGGTGACGGAGCACTGAGGTAGGCTGAGAGCTGGAGGACTGCCGAGGATGCTGGGTAGAACTGGCACAGATGGTGAGGATGCAGTGGAATTCACCGATAGTGACAAAGTTCGATGTTGGAGCACCGATGGTAAACTGGAGTTCGATGTGGAAACACCACTGGAGTCAGGCCGCACCACAGGATGGAAATAGGTGCAGGTCTCTTTAAGTCGAACAAGGACACAGGAGCTGGAATACCTGGAGAGAGCAAGCAAGAACAACCACAGAATGCAGAGACATCCAACACTGGGTTAGACAACCATAGCACTGACAACAGGGAGTCTTGGTTCAAAATACTTATACATGCTGGGAAGCATGTATTGGCTGAGCAATCAGAGAGGATTCTGTGTACAATAGATTGGCTGTAGAGAGTCATGTGACTAGACAAAACATGGCTGCTCCCATGTTTGGTTCTGGGGGGAAAAGTCAGTTTGTAAACAGCATGTGGAAACTTATAATGATGGCGGCGGAGGCTGCGGAGAACAGGAAACACCATCCACTGGAACAGGAGGGACATGCTGAATAGCTGTCATGGCAGTGCTGCTGGGATTGCTGAGGAGAGACTGTGGAGATGTCGTGCTGCATGCTGCACTCAGACGGCGCAGATGGAATCCAGGCTTAGAGCACAGAGACAGTCTCAGAAGGCACTTGGATGGTAGGTAATTGTATTTAGTTACATGGATCGTGACAGCACCCCCCTTTAAAGGTGGCCCCAGTACACCTCTTAGGCTTACCGGAAAACCAGGCGTGGAAAGCCTGGACCAACTTAGGAGCATGGACATCAGATGCATTCATCCAAGATCATTCTTCTGGCCCATAACCTTTCCAATCGATCAGATATCAGATATTGAAGATGACTGTACCAAAAGAGTGAGTCCAAATTTTTTCCCACTTCGTTTTCAATGCCGCATTGAGTCTGGCCCCTGGATACTTTGGGAATCACTGAATGAAACTGATTCAGGACCATTGGCTTGAGTAGAGAGATATGGGATGTCCTTGGAACTTTTAAGAACGGAGGCAACTTGAGTTTATAGGCAACAGGGCTGACGACTTGCTCAGTTTGGAAGGGCCCAATATATTGAGGCACAATCTTCATACTGGGAACCTTCAGCCTCAGATTTTTTTGTGGAGAGCCAAACACGATCCGCTGGTTTAAGAGCAGGCACTGCTTTGTGCTTCGTGTCAGTGAATTGAAATTCAGGGACCTTCAGTAATGAAGTCCATTGATAAATGGGTCCATGGTTGACGGGGAACAGACAGAGGTATCAGTTGCCCGGCAGGCAACTGGCGAGATACCTTATGCTGGGCACACTTGGAGCAGGAAGCAATAAACTCAGAAATTTCCTGTTTCAGGGTCGACCACCAGTATGATCTGGAAACAAACTCATAGGTTTTCTGAATACCTGCATACCCGGTGAAGTGAGAAGAAGGTGCCCAATGCAAGAGCTTCTTTCTGAGAGCCGGTTTAACTAAACTTTTCCCGGGTGGAGGTGTGGAGTCTACTCCCACGGTGGAGAATGCCACTGGCTCAATAATAGGATGTTTACCAGTGGATTCAGACTCACTTTCTTGCTCCCAGGAGTGAGAAAGGGCATCAGCTTTATGATTCTGGGACCCTGGACAAAACGAGAGCTTGAAGTCGAACCTGGAAGAGTGCCCATCTTGCTTGGCGAGGATTAAGACACTGCGCAGCTTTCAAATACAGAATGTTTTTATGGGGTGTCAAGATGGTGATAGTATGGGAGGCACCTTCGAGTAAGTATCTCCATTCTTCCAGGGTGAGCTTTATGGCCAAAAGTTCTTGATCGCCAATGGTGTTGTTGCACTCTGCAGGAGATAACTTTCAGGAGAAAGAGCCACAAGGATGAAGGTGGACATCAGTGGCTTGCTGGGGAAAAAACAACAACACCAACTTCAACGGATGATGCATCCACCTCCAAGGTTAAAGGTAAGTTGGTATCCGGCTGTTTTAGGACTGGAACGGAGACACATTTCTGTTTTAGAAGATAGAAATCCTGAGTAGTATCTTCTGACCATTTGGAAGGATTGGCACCTTTCTGGGTGAGAGCTGTGATCAGCGCCACAATGGTGGAGAAACCTCGAATGAATCTTCTATAATAATTAGCCTAGGATAGCCTGGAGTTTCTCTGGATCAATTTCCAGACCGGAGCCAGAAACTATATATCCTAGAAATGGAATGGAATTGACTTCAAAAACACACTTCTCTAATTTACAATAAAGATGATTGACACAGAGACGGAACAGAACATCCTTCACCCAGAAATGATGTTCTTCTAGATCGTTGGTGAAGATGAGGATGTCATCAAGGTAGACAACATGTCGGTAAAGGATATCACAGAAGATTTAATTAACGAAGTGTTGAAACACAGCTGCAGCATTGCTGAGTCTGAAAGGCATGACAAGGTACTCATTATGGTGGTCATTCCGAGTTGTTCGCTCGCAAGCTGCTTTTAGCAGCTTTGCACACGCTAAGCTGCCGCCTACTGGGAATGAATCTTAGTATAGTAAAATTGCGAACGAAAGATTAGCAGAATTGCGAATAGACACTTCTTAGCAGTTTCTGAGTAGCTCCAGACTTACTCGGCAACTGCGATCAGTTCAGTCAGTTTTGTTCCTGGTTTGATGTCGCAAACACTCCCAGCGTTCGCCCAGACACTCCCCCGTTTCTTCAGACACTCACGCGTTTTTCCCAGAAACGGCAGCATTTTTTCACACACACCCATAAAACAGCCAGTTTCCGCCCAGAAACACCCACTTCCTGTCAATCACATTACGATCACCAGAACGAAGAAAAAACCTTGTAATGCCGTGAGTAAAATACCTAACTGCATAGCAAATTTACTTGGCGCAGTCGCAGTGCGAACATTGCGCATGCGCAATTAGCGGAAAATCGCTGAAATGCGAAGAAAATTACCGAGCGAACAACTCGGAATGAGGGCCTATGTCCGTCACGGGTATAAAAAGCGGTTTTCCACTCGTCACCCTTGTGGATGCGGATGAGATTGTATTCACCCCTTAGATCTAACTTGTAGAAGATAGTAGCTCCACTGACATGGTCAAATAACTCGGTGATTAATGGTAATGGATACCAATTCTTTACTGTGATGTCATTAAGGCCACGGTAATCAATACACAGATGCAGTCCGCCATCTTTATTTTTCACAAAGAAGAAGCCTGCGCTGGCAGGTGAAGAACAAGGCTGGATGAATCCCTTGGCAAGATTTTCTTTAATATACTCCTCCATAGTGTGGGTCTCAGGAAGAGATAGAGGGTAGGTGCACACTCAATGAAACCGATCGGACAGTCCCACTCTCCATGAGGAGGAATAATATCTGCGGAGGACTTGCTGAAGACATCAGTAAATTCTTGGTATTGAGGAGGTGGAACATCTGGAGACTTGTGAGTGGAACTTCAAGCTGGAAGGACTTTATGAAGATGGGTTTCAATACAGGAAGGACTTTATGCCAGGATTTGTGTAGACTTCCAGTGAATCTGGTGATTATGAAGATGAAGCTCAGGAGACCCAAAACTATAGGAAGCATAGCTTTGGGAATGACTAAGAAAGATATCCTTCAGAGTGGAGAGCTCCTATTTTTAGTCGGATAGGTAGGATCTTGAAATTAACCACAGCATCATTAATCCTGCTGCCATCCACAGCATGTCTTGGCATACAGAGGACAAAAGTCTTGGTGGGTAGAGACCATCATTTCACTTGTTCGGCAGTAACAAAGTTCCAGGCTGCTCCAGAATCCAGAAGAGCAATAAGATTCCTGAAGCGCTGAGACACTTGTAGAGATACAGGAAGATTACAATCACAGGATGATGAAGAGGCATTCATCACTCCTAGCCGGCCCTCTCCTTGACTGGCTAGGATGTGGAGTTTCCCTGATGTTTAGGGCAAGCGTTAATAACATGAGATGGTGCAGCACAGTACAGACACAGGTGTTCGGATAGGCGTCTTCTACGCTCTGCAGGCAACAGACGAGAATGGTTAATCTGCATGGGCTCTTCTTTAGGAGAAGATGGCTGGCGAGGAGAAACAACTACAGATGTTGTAGGATGCGTAAACCTTCCACGCACAGCCGCCCTTTCGTGGAATCGAAGATCAGCCTTCGTGCAGAGAGATATGAGCTCTTCCAATTTTTAAGGCAAGTCTCTGGTAGCTAGCTCATCTTTAATCCATTCTAATAACCTGGGCCAGAAAGCTGCATAGAGAACGTTGTCATTCCAGGAGAGTTCAGACGCTAAAATCTGGAATTGCACCAAATATTGACCGACTGTTCTTGATCCCTGGCGCAGCCGGAGAAGGTTGGTAGAGGCAGACATTACTCGCCCTGGCTCGTCAAAGATGCGCTACAAAGTTTGTGTATGAGGATAGTAGGACATCCGATTTCCGATTTCTTCCATAAAGGTGATGCCCAATCCAGGGTGGAGCGATAATGTAGGAGAGATAATGTAGGTTGCCTTGGTGCGCTCTGTAGGGAAGTTGCCAGGCTGTCGCTCAAAATGTATTTTGCATTGGTTCACGAACCTCCTACATGCTTTAGGGGAACCATCGAACTCGGCTGGTGTCGGCAACTGGAGTCGAGGTGCAGAAACGGGAATGGTGGGTGGGGATACCACCGGAGATACTGCTGAAGATACACTGGATGCTCCTGAATCACGGGGGGGGGGGGGGGGATTCCATCCAGCCTGGTAGAGGGTTCCTGGAGACAGTGAATCACCTGATCCTGTCCAGCCTCTTGTTGTTCTAGACGGACTGCCAGCTGTTGTACAGGGTTGGATGCTTGGGCCTGTTCTCTGGCTGGATTCATTTGGTCAGTGCTAACTGTCACGCCTGAGGGCTAAGGCTGACATGGGGAGGCCTCAGGCGTAGGGGCTGGCGTGTACGTGAACCTGGGTGGCAGTATGGGATTCCTGGACATGCAGGGAACTCTAGCACCGGCGCCCGAAGGCGCGACCAAGACAACAACGTAGTAAAAGTTAATTTCTTAATTAAGCACACAGTTCACTTAATCACAATGGCAGTCAGATGCAAGAATCAATACTCAGCAATTGGTATTCACAGTATATACGTCTAGCAGCACAGTCCCTCAGATGCAATGGTAATAAGTATGCTGTTTAGTATGGTAAGAACTCGATATGGCACAGTCTTGGCAGACACTGAGATAGTAAGTCCATAGAGATAACAGCTAACAACTGTACTGATGAGATGAACTGATACTGACCAGAAGATGACTCACTGGAAGCTGGAGTCGGTGATGGAGCACCGAGGTAGGCTGAGAGCTGGAGGACTGCCGAGGATGCTGGGTAGAACTGGCACAGATGGTGAGGATGCAGTGGAACTCACCGATATTGACAAAGGCCCTCATTCCGAGTTGATCGCTCGCTAGCTACTTTTAGCAGCCGTGCAAATGCATAGTCGCCGCCCATGGGGGAGTGTATTTTCGCTTTGCAAGTGTGCAAACGCGTGTGCAGACAAGCGGGATGAAAAAGTTTTTTGCAGTTTCTGAGTAGCTCTGGACTTACTCAGCCCTTGCGATCACTTCAGTCTTTTTGGTCCTGGAATTTACGTCAAACACCCACCCTGCAAACTCCTGGACACGCCTGCATTTTTCCAAACACTCCCTGAAAACGGCTTTGCGAATGGATTCTTCTTTAAATCCATCACCCACCAACAATTTGCTTTGTACCAGTACGACGCGCCTGTGCATTGCGGTGCATACGCATGCGCAGTAGTAACCTGTTCGCTGCACTGCGAAAACGGCAGAAAGCGATCAACTCGGAATGACCCCCAAAGTTCGATGTTGGAGCATCGATGGTGAACTGGAGTTTGATGTGAAGCAAAATCACAGGAGCTGGAATACCTGGAGACAGCAAGCAGGAACAACCAGGGGCGGATCCAGGAAAAAATGACAGGGGGAGCACCTTGTGCATGCCGAAGGCGTGCGGTCCCATGAAGGTGTGCGTGGCCTCACAACAAGGGCATGACCTAGCAACAAGGGTCATGGCCTCAAAGGGAACATCGTATTCGTAAGACGGGAAGAGGGTGACACTTTGGAGAGGCAGCGGGTGACAGGAGAGAGAGGGTGATGGGTTTATAGTGATGCAGGGGAGAGGCAGTGGATGAAGGAAACATAGTGAGAGACGGAGAGGCAGAGGGTGACAGTGAGAGGCAGAGTGGGTAACACTGGGGAAAGGGTAATGAGGAAAAAGTGGGTGATGCCAGGGGGTGGTGGCAGTGGGTAACAAGGAGAGGGGGACAGGGAGAGGCAGTGGGTACCTAAGGTCTCTGTAGGAGTAGGAGGGAGTAGTGAGATATTTGTAGTGAGGTTTACAGAGGCATGAAGGGAAAGATTCACTGGGGAAACAAACATTATACACACGATATCAGCCGAAATTCACATTATAGCACATAGTATGAGACAAAATTCACATTATAGCACATGGTATGAGCCGAAATTCACATTATACCACAAGGTATGCATACACGTATACTGTTTTTCCTTGGTACAAACAGTATATGTTTCCAAGCAACATACACTGTTTATACCTGAAGATGAACTGACCTCCTCTGGTGAGCTTCAGATGGCGGCAATGGGGAGGCAGGGAGCGGGCCACCCACTCAGACGGTTCTCCTCTGCTCTATGCTCCACGCGGTAGTGGCGACTGGCGAGCGTCCTGCCCAGGCAGGGCCGGATTAAGGTTTGAGGGGGCCCTTGGACAACAAACTTGTAGGGGACCCTATTAACATAACTGTGTTACAAAAAACTGTGTGTGTATATATATATACACACACACACACACACACACACACACACACACACACACTGTGAAATCTACTGTACATATACATTTATTTCTTTTCATAGAGAGAAGGGGGTAGGGGGCAGGAATCAGAGAGAAGGGGGTTTGGGGAAGGGATCACAGTAAAGGAGGTTTGGGACAGCACAGAGAAGGGCGTTTGGGACAGCACAGAGAAGAGGGTTTAGGGTAGGGATCACAGAGAAGGGGATTTAGGACAGTACAGAGAAGGGGGTTTAGGGTAGGGATCACAGAGAAGGGGTTTTGGGACAGGGATCACAGAGAGCCTTACTCTAAAGGACTCCCATCTTGTGGCCAACAGCGCCGATTTTCCACTCCAGCAGCCTGAGAGCGCCAGGAGGTGCGGTGTCCGGTGGACCAGTGTCCTCTACATTCCTTGCCTTGACTGGCCGCAGCTGCTGGGGAGGGGGCAGGGACTGTTGGGAGAACAATAACTGGAGGCTGGATCGCAGGCAGCAAAATGCTGTCCTACCCTCCGTTAATGTAGTATTTGTGGGGGCCCAGCACAGTTTGTACATATTGTAATGAATGGCATGATGCTCTGCCGCTCATTACATATGCATGAACACACAAGGACAAGGACGAGCCGCGACGCGTACCGCTGCAGGCAGCAGTGATACAGCGCTGCCGGCTCTATCGTGGCCAGATCACCCTCTGCGACTCCGAGTGGAGGAGAGAAGGGGAAAGCCTCTCCTCTCCTCCGAGTCTTCCGGCTTTACTACAGCCGGCTGCAGCGCACTGTAATGAGTCAGTCAGAATCATTAGTACTGCTGCTGCCGCCGCCACTAAGAGCCCCTTCATCGCGGCGGGCGCCGTCTGCGCCACCGCTTCTTTTTAAAAGGGACTGCTGTGTTTTTGTTTTCTTAAAGTGCCAGACATGACAGGGGGGCATGGGCCCACGTGCCCCCCCCCCCCCCCACCTGGATCCGCCACTGGGAACAACCACAGAATGCAGAGACATCCAACACTGGGTTAGACAACCATAGAACAACAGGGAGTCCTGGCACAGAAAACTTATACCTGCTGGGAAGCGGGTATTGTCTGAGCAATCAGAGAGGATTCTGTGTACAATGGATTGGCTGTAGAGAGTCATGTGATTAGGCCAAACATGGCTGCTCCCATGCTTGGCTCTGGAGGGAAAAGTCCATTTGTAAACAGCATGTGGAAACTTATAATGATGGTGGCGGAGGCTGCGGAGAACAGAAGACGCCATCCACTGGAACACGAGGGACATGCTGAATAGCCGTCATGGCAGCGCTGCCGGGATCGCTGAGGAGAGACTGTGGATATGCCATGCAGATTGCTGCATGCAGACGGCGCAGATGGAATCCAGGCTTGGAGCGCAGAGACAGTCTCAGAAGGCACTTGGATGGTAGGTAAGCGTGTTTAGTCACACGGATCGTGACACCCAGACAGACTCGATGATGTTGAGATCAGGGCTCTGTGGGGCCTTAACATTACTTCCAGGACTCCTTGTTGTTCTTTACGCGGAACATAGTTCTTAGTGACATTGGCTATATGTTTGGGGTCATTGTCCTGCTGCAGAATAAATTTAGAGCCAATAAGATGCCTCCCTGTTGGTATTGCATGATGGATAAGTACCTGTCTATATTTGTCAGCATTAAAGCACAAAGAAATCGGCAAAGTTGAGGACCGTAAATGCAGACAAAGGAAACGTAGAAAAGAGGAGGAACGTGGGGAAAAAGAGGGAGAGAAGAAGAGGGTGAGGAGCCTACCATAGTCCTACAAACAGCAATATAGAGTGCAAAAAAACACTCAATGAACAAATGCTAAGGGCTGCTATAGTGTGAAAGGAGAATAAAAATAAAATCTAGTTAAATTATGTTGCAATGTCCATGTTGTGTTGTGAAACACTTTCATAAAAAGTTCAGATTGAGACATGGGTGAGGTGAGGTAACCACCCCTTTCTCAAAATCCATCAGTGCTGTGCATCTGCCTAAGTACAGAAGAGTAAGTAATTCCTGCTGTAGGAACCCAATGTGGGAGCCTGCATACAAATCCGTTTTTGCAACATAGCTTTGCTAGCAACAGTGACTAGAATAGTGAGAAACGGGTGGAGAGTAGGGGTTTAGGAGAAATTGACCACGATTAAAAATCAGCTAACAGAAAAGCCTCCCAAGAAAAAGGTACTGGAAGACTTGTTATTTGTATTTTATGCTAAAATCATATAAACTTAACTCAATTCCAGACACTCAGGGGTTATTCAGGTTTGATCTCTTCTGTGATTATCTGTTCAGTTTCCTGATAATCGGGAAAATTGTCATGCTCAGGACCCATTTGCAGTTCTATGGATTGCATTTGCAAAGGCGTTGCAATTGCAATCCATGCTGAATGAGGGCCTTCTTTATGCGCAAAGTGCCTGAGGTTGCTTAACACTGAGGTGCACTAACAACTGAGCCGGCAGTGGGTAATCAGAAGGTGGCATAGTCAATGCAGGGAGGTGTGTCCAGCCCTCCCCCCCTCCCTAGAAAGATGAAGAAAATAAAATAGTGCACCAAGTGAGCAGCAGGGTGTTAGGCGCGGCGGTCTTCGGCTGTGCCCTGACTGAGCAACTGTCACGGCCGCCGCGCCTCTCTCCTTCCCTGTCCCCCGCACGGC
Organism: Pseudophryne corroboree; assembly: GCF_028390025.1. Classification (NCBI taxonomy): domain Eukaryota; kingdom Metazoa; phylum Chordata; class Amphibia; order Anura; family Myobatrachidae; genus Pseudophryne; species Pseudophryne corroboree. Next base: position 153,105,393 of record NC_086446.1, on the reverse strand, counting down.
GCCTAGCAATGCCAGAACGCCATGCGCACGATAGCCGCCGGTTCCCTGGCAACGCAGAACGCCGTGCGTGCAGGGCCGCCGGGTGCATAGCAACGGGGACGCCACAGGTGGACCGCGTTCCCCGTTGCTAAGAATAGTTAATTAGGTTGCTCGTGCAGCAGGGCAGCTGCACGGCAACTAGTAATTAGGGTCTGGGGTATGGTCCTGCTGGCCCTCCTGTTATTGGCCAGCAGGGCCTTTTTATGTGAGCCAGCACACTGCAGCCCCGCCGGTGATTGTATGCTGTACCTGCCTTGCAGAACTCTGTTCCTGTCAGCCGTGTTTGGTGGATCTTGTTCCCTGCCCTCTGGTACTTTGGAGGTCCGAAGCCGGTCCTGGGAATCCTTCTAGTCCTTGCGAACCTGTTTCTGTCATCTGGGGTTCTCGCCCGGTTTCGTGAGTAGCGGCTTCTGCCGCGTGTTGCGGCCTATGCCGCTTAGTGTTAACTTCTCTGTGAATTGGTGCATTTGCGGAGGTTTCCGCTTTCACTGTCCTCCCCGGAACTCGGCGGTGCCGTGTGGGGAAGTGGACAGTGGTTTCTTTGTAGTTCTTTTCCTTTGGCGGCGTGCCGCACATACGTTTAGTTTTTAGGTAGTTTATAGCCCCTAGCGTGGTTGTTTCAGTTAGAGGTCCCCTTGTTATTACCCTGTCTCAGTTCACGCCTTGTCTCTCTTTAAGACCTGAGGGGGCATCGGAGTTGGGCAGACCTAATCCGCCCTTCAAACGCGGCTGCTATGGGCCCAAGAAACCATAGTCGTTCAGGCGTGAATTGATAACACGGGTAAGACAACGGAGGTAGGGTGCTAGGGGCTATTTTCTTCCCATTTCCCAATCCCAGCATTCCGTCTTGGTGCTCAGGACTCACTACATAAGATCTCCCCTGTCCTGAGCATCAGGATCGTAACATTATCACCGGCCCACAAAAAAAAAAAAGGGGGGTTTAATTTTTTCCGTTGTATTGGTGGGCCTAGAAATTCTGCCTCATTAATCCGGCAGGTTTAGGGCCAAACCCCAGTCAACTTTTGGTTAACCAAATACAGGAATTAACTCAGATGGTTCAGGACCTTACTCTTCGGGTGAGATCGCAGGAAGATCTTTTGCGAGCCTCCCCGAGTATGGTTCCAGAATCAAAGATGCATTTACCTGACCGTTTTTCGGGTAACCGAAAGGATTTTTTTAATTTTAAGGAAGCTTGTAAGCTTTATTTTCGTTTAAGGCCCCGTTCCTCTGGTACTGTCAGCGGGTCGGGATTGTGATGTCTCTACTTCAGGGTGATCCACAGACCTGGGCGTTTGGGCTAAGAGCGGATGATGCTGCTTTGTTATCAGTAGACGCCTTTTTTTTTTTAAACATTAGAATTTTTATTGAAGATTTTTCACACAGAAATGGGGAACAGAAAAAACAGAAAAGGGGAACATAGGGGGAGTCCGGAATGGTTACCATAATCAAAGCACTTATAACGCACAGTTTAATGGATATACAGTTGGTTACATTAGGTGTTCAGAATCAAAAAGAAGAAACACAAAAAAGAGGCTTAGCACAAACAAACACCAAGAAAAAAATAAATAAATAACTAAGAAACGTCTGATATCACAACATTCTTATAGAGGTCAATCTAGGTGGGGTGAAGCACAGATAAAGCAATTGGAGAGCTATAGACTGTTAGCCTGCCTTCTCTCCCCCTATAGTCGGACCAACCTAACCATTTCAGGTGAATAGAATTAGCTGAGGAAGAGTATGTAGCTTCCGCTGTTTCAAAAATAAAATGTTTGTGAATCTTATTTTGAATAAACGCTAAAGAGGGAAGATACTCAGATTTCCACAATTGGGCTATAGCAGCTTTAGTGGCTATCAAAATATGCCCCAAGACGTAGCGATCGCCTGTAGAAAGGTGGTCTACGAACAAATGCAATTATGCTAAAGCTGGGTCCAGGGGGATAGTGAATCCTAAAATCATGCTAATCATATTGAAAACTTCTCTCCAGAGAGGTTGTATAAGTGGGCACGCCCAGAAAATATGAAAGATATCCCCCGTTGAGCCACATTTCCGCCAGCATAATTTAGATTTGGAAGGCCAGATCCTATTTTGTCTTTCAGGGGTGAAGTAGGCCCTCTGTATAAGCTTGAAGAACATTTCAGAGTGGTTAATACATTTAAAAAACAAAATCAGCTGCGCAAAATATCAGGGAAAAAGACCGTTATATCCATTAAGGCAGACACTGATAGTGTCAATATTCTAGGTATAGTCCACAAAAGACAAAGTCCAAGTGTTTTGGAAGCAGTTTGGTGGTTATAGCCGTGGGGTTTATTACTCAGAATGCGGTAAATTTTTTTTATATTTTTTTATTTTTTTATATTGTATTGAATTAAACAATCAATGTAGCTACAATTCAACACTGTTGGATAGTTTGTTTTAGCTTCACCATTCGAGAGCCGATGTATGTAACCAATTAGGAATGATTTAACATTGTTCACATCTGTGTATAATTATTTGCCTTTAAAAACGGATTTGCACTGAGGCTGGTATATTCCTTTGAGAAAGTCACGGGTCACGTGACGAAACGCGTCAGGCCACGCCTCCTGCTCTTGCACACCTGCCGAGGTATCCGACCTGGAAGCATCAGCGGTTTACCTTCCCCGCCAGCCGTCTTACATCTCCATGGAGCTCTCGGAGCCGCGGACTTGATTCCTTGAGCCGTTTACCTTACCACACGGCTCCCTGCCAGCAGTCTACACCAGCACACGGCATTCCCTCCGCTGCGGCACTCGCATTGTGGGCACTGCAGGATACACTGCCGAGGACGCTCGGCTCTGGACCAGCCCACCCAAGGAGAGGTAAATTAATCAGCAACCAACACTGGCATAAATCCATGATATGGGACCACATCTCACTGTTCATTTACCGCATTCTGAGTAATAAACTCCACGGCTATAACCACCAAACTGCTTCCAAAACACTTGGACTTTGTCTTTTGTGGACTATACCTAGAATATTGACACTATCAGTGTCTGCCTTAATGGATATAACGGTTTAAGGTGTGCTTTTTTTAATTATCAATAATTATTGTCACATTAGCAATTGCAAATTTTATCTATTATTTTTATTTCTTATTTTCAGTTAATAAATATAATGTTTGTTTATATATATACACATCGGCTCTCTTTTAATTTATTGTATCTTTTTCCCTGATATTTTGCGCAGCTGATTTTGTTTTTTCCTTGTTTCTCCACTAACACCCACATAGTGTTTCTCAGCTGCGCATAAACCAGGGAATTAGTCCATCAGTTTCTTGCTATTTAGGCGCTGTATAAGCAGTTTTTTTGTTGTCTTTCTTGGTTAATACATTTGTAAACTTTAAAACAAGACCTAAATATACTGTCCCAGTCTGCATCAGTAAAGGATCTATTCAAATCTCTTTCCCATAAAATCTGAGCTTTGAATTTAGATTGTGTGCTGTTAGCCAGTTGAAAATGATACCACCACGTAATCCCACCTTTATGTGAGGATGTCTCCAGACGGCTTTTAATGTAAGCCGGAAAAGAAGGTTTCTGAAGATGTAAAGCCTGTGAGTGTAACCAGCTTCTCACCTGCAAATATTTGAAAAAGTCTTGAGTCCAAATCCCAAATCTCTCTTGTATTTGAGAAAAGAACATCAAGACGTCACCTATAAAAAAATCGCCTACCGTGGAGAGGCCCCTCCAAATCCATTCTTCCAGGGTAATATTAGGAATCAAGGACATAAGAGCAGATATCGACAGACAGGGAGACTGCAATTTAATCTCTTCCGAAGAGGACACTAGTTTATGCCATGAATCTAGGGTCGTTTTAATAGACTTGCAAGATCCGGACCTACTGTGGGCAGCAGAGGGTGGCAACCAAAACAAATCAGAAAGAGTAGCAGTATTCAAATAAGAAGCTTCCAGAGTGACCCACGGTTTCATGCTCGAGGTGTCAAACCAGTCCCTGGACTGACTTAACAGACAAGCAGCATGGTACTTTTCTATGTCCGGGAAAGCTACCCCACCGGATTGTTTGGGCAGAATAAGAATCTTTTTAGCAATTTTTGGCCTAGAGCCTCCCCACACGTATCTAATCAGGACCTGGTTAAATTTATTATAGAAGAGTCTGGGAAGGGGTCTTGGTATGGCGCGAAACAGATACATTAATTTCGGCAATAAGACCATCTTGGCAGCAGCAATCCTACCCAGCCAAGATACCTCCTGCAGCATCCACTCCCCAGTCAGCTCCGTAAAGGCTTTTAATAACGGGGCATAATTACATTCAATTAAATTATCTTCACTGGACAAGTTAATCCCCAGATATCTCAAGGAGCAGGATTTCCAGGCATATTTGTACGATTCCTTCAACCGAGAGACCACAGTCAGAGATATATTGAGTGGGAGGGCCTCAGTTTTATTAGTATTTAATTTGTAATAGGAAACATCCGAATAGTCTTGGAAAAACTGATGTAGAACTGGCAAGGAAGTCTCAGGATCAGAAAGACATAACAAAATATCGTCCGCAAATAAGCTGATTTTGTGGAAAATACCCCCTATAACAGGGCCACTAATTGAGTCCCAGGATCTAATGCAAGCAGCCTGGGGTTCTATCGCCAACGCAAAAATAATAGGCGATAACGGGCAGCCCTGACGAGTGCCATTAGAGATATTAAAGGATGAAGAGAGGTATCCATTAACAAAGACCCTCGCACAGGGCGTGGAATAGAGAGCCAGGATAGAGTCTAAGATCTTACCAGAGAATCCAAATTTGGCCAGAGTCAATCTCATAAAGTCCCAGTTTAACCTATTGAACGCCTTTTCGGCATCCAGAGACAAAACTAGGAGGGGTTCTTTTCTACAGGCAGAATGTTCAAGGACATTAATCACCCTTCGCGTATTCTATGGGGCCTGTCTGTTTAAGACGAAGCCCACTTGATCAGGGTTGATCAGAGAGGGGAGGAGGGGACTGATACGGTTGGCAATTAATTTGGCAAAGAGTTTTAAATCCGTATTTAGTAGAGCAATTGGTCTAAAATTTTGGACTGAGGTGGGAGTTTTCCCCGGTTTGGGGATGGTGATGATCTGAGCTTCCAGCATTTCTTTGGGGAAGCGCCCAATTTCTGTGGCTTCATTAAATACCAATAGGAGCACCGGAGCCAAACTCTCCTTAAAGGATTTATAGAAACCAGAAGGATAACCGTCGGGTCCCGGGGCCTCTTCTGCTGGGAGGGAGTCAATAGCTTTTTCGACTTCTGCTAGAGTCCAAGGCACACTAAGAGAGCTACAAGACTCCGGTGACAGCGAAGGGAGAGGAAATTTCTCCAGAAAATTCTGAACATCCGTGCCTGTAGGTTGAAAGGTGGAGGAATCCTCCTTCAAATTATATAGTTTGGCGTAGTAAGATGCAAAAACTTTTGCAATTTCGTCAGGATCATAGACTCTTTTACCCCTATCCGAGTGGATAATGTGAATTTTTTCTTTAGCTTTCCTGCCTCTCAGCTTCCTTGCCAGCAGTCTACCAGCCCGGTTACCATAAACATAGAATTTTTGATTCAGTCTATGTAGGTTTGCGTTGGACTTCCGCTAAATAGAAAACGTTTACTGCCTCTCTGGCTTCCTGTAATGATTTAAGGAGGGTTTTATCATGTGGGTGTGTCTTGTGAGCACTCTCCAGGGAAGCGACTGCAAGCTCAGCTTGTTCACATTTTTTACGATATTCCCTTTTAAGTTTAGCCGCTGTTTGAATCGCTGTCCCTCGTGTTACTGCTTTGAGGGCACACCAGAATGTAAAGATGGATGTCTCCCGAGGAGAGTTCTCAGAGAGGTAATAATCCATAGTGGTTTGGATAGCCTGCTTAGTCTCCGGCTGAAGGAGACTTTGTTTACCTAAGCGCCAGGGGGCCGAGGTAGTCTTTCTATTACCAATATCCCATTCGATGAATAGTGGGGAGTGATTCCGACCAGGACATGGGGAGAATGGAAATTTTACGGATGGACTGTAGAGTCCATTTATCCGCTAAAGCAAGGTCTATTCTGGAATAAGAGGCATGTACTGGAGAATAAAATGTGTAGTCCCTGTCCATTGGGTGTTTAACGCGCCATAGGTCTAAAAGTTCATTTTCCGCCAATAACTGGCGGAAGCCCTTCGCATTCCTTTGGAGCTGACTGGAGAGTGAGATCCGCTTGCCAGAGTTATCAACCAAAGGGTCAAGGGTCAAATTAAAGTCCCCCATGAGAAGTAAAGCGCCCTTGACCAGTTGTTGTACCTTAGCAGAGTGTCCTACAAAATGCTAGTTGCTTGGTGTTCGGGGCATAGCAGGAAACTATCGTCACCTCTTTATTTTCAAGAGTACCCACTAAAATCAGAATTCTCCCCTCTGGGTCGCAGTATTGTGACGTGAGAGAAAAAGCGCAATGTTGAGACATTAAGATTGCCACCCCCGCTTTCTTCGCTGGTCCATTGGCCAAATAGCAATGGGGAAATCTCACATTAGTAAACCGTGGAGGGGCTGATTTAATAAAATGTGTCTCTTGGATGGCTATGATTTGAGCTTTAATTTTATGAAAATAATTTAATGCTAACTTCCTCTTATGTGGGGAGTTAAGACTCTTTGCATTTTTAGAAACAATGTTAACCATACTGCACAGGAAACGAAGATTGCATAGTTACCATCAACCAGCTGGCATGTAGAAAGTATGAGCAACAATTTCCGGACAGAAGGAGAGGAAAAGGGAAAGAAAGGATAAGAAACAGGAGAATAACAGTTAAAGGAAACATAACATTAACCCCTCTTGGGGGCATGGTTGGACGCCTAACCATGGCGACTCAGAATTAGTCTGTGGGGGGTAGTGGTTAATATGCCCACACCCGAACTAAAATTCAACAAGATGCAGTTCCTTGGACCTCTATCTCTGGTCCCCCGCACCGCCAGCCTCTGGGACTAAAAAAAAAGAAAATAAATATTCTAGGGTAAAATACCCAGCTACCAAAGAGACGTGGGCGGTAGACGGAGCAACAGAGGCAGAAAACAAACAGTAAACCAGCGGTGTCGAGGCATCACCTGAAGAACAGTCTAACAGCATTCAAATCTGCCTTACATAGACACCCGTAATAAGCAACTGCCAAGGAACTGGTGTAAAATATGAAACATGACATAACAAAATGATTAGAAAGATACAAAAACAATGCAAGTGTAGTGGAACAAATAATACTCAGAGCTCAGCAGCCGACGAGGCCCAGTCCCGCTAAAGGCCCCGTTCGGGAGAGATGTGTGTAGATGAGCTTGCAGAGTTCCATGACGCAAGGATCTTTTTCCCCTCCTCGACATTTGTTATAATGACAGTAGAACCTTCTCGAGAAATAAGCAACTTTGTAGGAAATCCCCATCTGTATAGAATGTTCTCTCTGCGTAGCACTGACGTGATGGGGTAAAGAGAGCGCCTTTTCGCTAGAGTAGCAGGGGACAGGTCTCCGAATATCTGAAGTGAGCCCAAAGCCTCAGAAGCAGTATCCGAGGGTCTAGCAGCTTTCAAAATTGCCTCCTTCACGTGGAAATAATGTACCCTCATAAGAACGTCTCGGGGGACCCCATCAGGGGCGTTCCTGGCTTTGGGGAGCCTATGGATGCGATCAATCAGAAAGTCCGCCGAGCGGTATGAGGGAAGGAGTTTGCTGAAGAGGTCAACTGCAAAATCGTTTAAAGCGCTATTGGCGACAGCCTCCGAAACACCTCGCAGCTTTATATTGTTTCGTCTCGATCTGTCCTCTAGTTCAGAGAGCTTGTCCTTGAGTGCCGTTACCTCGGTTTGAAGCAGTTCATGGGAGGAGATTAGGTCATTATGCGACGACACTATTTCACCCATTTTTGTTTCTAGGTGATCGGTACTGCCACCAATCTCATCAATAGATCTCTGGCATTCCTTCATAGTCGCTCTGAATTCAGCCGCAACTTCATCCTTAAATTGCGTTAGTAGACGCTTCATTGCGCCCACCGTAAGTGAGTCACTGTCCTCGATAGAGCTGGTGTGTGTGGTAACAGTGATAGGGGCAGACGCATCTCGAAGCGGCGAGGACACAGGTACAACAGACTTAGAGGAACCACTCCGTACATCTTTTGATTTAGAGGTTTGAGGAGAAGGTTTAAAGAACGCCACTTGAGAAACAGATTTAGCGGCTTTATATTTCTTGGGAGGCATCATAAAGCTGACCGACACAAATAACGGGACTGAAGTTAGGGGAGACGTTAGTAATATCAATCAGAGAAAGATCCACATGAAGTTTGAGTTGTCATGTCATGTCAAAGAAGTAGTCGGGTGGATGCAGAATTGTCTCAGAGCAGTCACATCATAATAGCGTGGTCAATCCACCAAGGGGACATCGCATCCGATAGTCACGGCCGGTGCTGGGATAGCTGCATTCCTATGAAGACTGTAGAATAATATGCATTATGTATCGAGTACACTGTGGGAGAAGTGCATGTATTTACACCCAGTGGCCACAAGATGGGATTAGCTGTAGTAGAAGAAGACACTGCTGAGAGAAATTTTAAAGCACCACAGAAAAGGGTATTGCCTAGATCTCTCCACAGAGGCCCCAGAGTGGGAACACAGTCAAGATTGTACCAGAGGGCCACCAGACTCAATGCAGCCCCAGGTCAGAGTCCCCCACAGCACACAGGCACTCTACCTCTGATGATCCTGTTCCTCCAGAGAATCCAAGATGGCCGCCGCGTCTCCTGGGCACCAGTCTCCCTGCTGTCCCCCACTGCCAGAAGCCTCCTCTGCTTGCTGTATACGGTGGGTGACCTCTCTGGGGGACTCGGGAAGCCTGCCGTTGGTGTCTGCGCCCCGGGGGGGGGGTCCGCGCCGCTCCCCGGCTCCATGGCTAACTCTGCTGGGCACAGGTATGTTACAGGGGGGGAAGGGGAGCCCCCAGAGTGTGTCCACTGAGGGTGTTAACCCTGAAAAGAAAGCTTTAATAGCGGTGGGTAGAGGAGCCAGGCAGAAGCACGTCTGCACTCCTCACCATCCAGACCACGCCCCACCAGTAGACGCCTTTTTTAAATCCTTAGGCCTCATATGACGACCCAGATAGAGAAGCATCAGCTGAGAGTCACCTGCGTGCCCTTAAGCAAGGCAAAAATCCAGCAGAGGTGTATTGTACCGAATTTCGCTGTTGGTCGAACGACTGTGGCTGGAATGACCCGGCCCTGCGCAGTCAGTTTCGCCTCGGTTTGTCGGAAGTTATTAAAGACAGTCTCCTTCAGTACCCCGCTCCTGAGACTCTAGACAAACTCATGGAGCTCGCTATTAAAATTGATCGTCGTCTCCGAGAGCGGAGGGCTGAAAGAGGAACAACTGTTAGGCCAAATCCATGTGTATATACTTTTCCTGAGGACGTCGAGGAGCCCATGCAAATGGGTCTCTCCCGGCTGTCCCCAGAGGAAAGAACCAGAAGGTTAAGTTCTGGTCTTTGTTTGTATTGTGGTGGTAAGGGACATATCGCACATAACTCGCCCCGAACAAGCCGGGAAACGCTCTGACCAAGTGAATTGTGAGGGGGTTCACTTGGGTCTGCAGTTAATCTCCTCTAAAAATTCTCTATTAGTTCCGGTAAAGATTTCCTTTGGCAGCCTCAGTTCGTTGGTGTCGGCCTTCATCGACAGTGGAGCGGCAGGAAATTTTATGGATTTAGCTTGGGCTAAGGCTTTAGGCGTTCCACAGATACCCTTAGATAGACGTATCACCATGCATGGCTTGGATGGGGGTCCGCTTTCCAATGGGGTTATTACTCACCGCACACCTCCAGTATTGCTGACAGTGGGGGCCCTACATTCAGGAGAAATAGAATTTTACCTTACACATTGTCCGGCAGTTCCAGTAGTTTTGGGTCATCCCTGGCTTGCCTTTCATAATCCCACTATAGATTGTCGGTCTGGGGAGATTTCCCAATGGGGTCCTTTTTGTGTTAAGGAGTGTATATCCCATCCAGTCCGGGTTGCGGCAGTTACCCCAGAACTTATTCCTTTGGAATATCGGGATTTTGCTGATGTTTTCTCCAAGGGTAATGCGGACGTTCTGCCTCCCCATCCGTCCTATGACTGCGCTATAGATTTAGTTCCCGGGGCCACTTTACCTAAGGGGAGATTATATGCCCTCTCCGGGCCAGAAACCACGGCTATGGATAATTATATCCAGGAAAGCCTGAAAAAAGGCTTCATTAGGCCCTCGAAATCTCCTTTGAGTGCAGGATTCTTTTTTGTTGAGAAAAAAGATGGGTCGCTCAGACCATGTATTGATTTTTGGGCTCTGAATAAAATTTCGGTTAAAAACACCTACCCTTTGCCTTTGATTTCAGTACTTTTTGATCAGTTACGCTCTGCCGTTATCTTCTCAAAAATCGATCTTAGAGAAGCTTACAATCTCATCCGAATAAGATCTGGGGATGAGTGGAAGACGGCTTTCAGCACACAGTCGGGTCATTATGAATACCTGGTGATGCCCTTTGGGCTGTCAAATGCTTCTGCAGTATTTCAAGACCTCATCAATTATGTTCTTCGTGACTTTCTTGGAAAGTTCGTTGTCGTTTATTTAGACGACATTTTGATTTATTCTGAGTCTATGGAACAACATATTACCCATGTGCGTCTGGTTCTTCAAAAACTACGGGAGAATCATTTATACGCAAAACTAGAGAAATGTGATTTTCACATCACGGAAGTGTCCTTCTTGGGGTATATTATTTCTCCCCAGGGATTTTTCATGGAACCAAAGAAACTCCAGGCCATCCTTAATTGGGCGCAACCCACAAATTTAAAAGCAATTCAGCGCTTTTTAGGGTTTGCAAACTATTATAGGCGGTTCATTCATACCTTTTCTGATTTGGTCGCTCCTATAGTGGCATTGACTAAAAAAGGAGCGGACCCTTCCAATTGGTCGCCTGCAGCCGAGTCTGCCTTTCGGGCCTTAAAGCAGGCCTTTGTCTCGGCTCCTGTTCTCAGGCACCCTAACCCGGAGCTCCCCTTTATAGTCGAGGTAGATGCCTCAGAGGTTGGAGTGGGGGCTATCCTATATCAGGAAGATCCGGAGTCTCAGGAATTACACCCTTGTGCCTTCATGTCCAGGAAATTCTCCTCCGCAGAATCCAACTATGACATTGGTAATCGACAATTGCTGGCAGTTAAATGGGCTTTCGAGGAGTGGAGGCAGTATATTGCCTGCAGTATATTGAGTCAGCTAAACGGCTTAATGCTCGGCAGGCACGTTGGGCATTGTTTTTTACTCGTTTCAGGTTTATTATCACCTTCAGGCCCGGTTCCAAAAATACTAAAGCTGATGCCCTGTCACGTTGTTTTCTTCCGGTTCACAATAACCATCCTGCTACTACCCCCATAGTTCCATCATCTGTCATCCAGGCAGGCCTCACGCAGGATTTATTTACTCAGTTAGTCTAGTTTCAACAGCAGGCTCCTAAACTTACTCCTGCTGATCGTCTCTTTGTCCCTGAATTTCTGAGAGGCACTGTTTTAGCTGAGTTTCATGACAACAAAGTCTCTGGTCATCCAGGTATCACTAAGACCTTGGAGTTAGTCTCTCGATCGGAGTGGTGGCCTAGTCTTTCTAAAGATGTAAGGGAATTTGTCCATTCCTGTCAGGTTTGTGCACGGCATAAGGTTCCTCGTTCATTGCCGATCGGGCAACTCGTACCTTTAGCCGTTCCTCTCAGGCCATGGTCACATATATCCATGGATTTCGTGGTGGACCTTCCTCTTTCAGCCGGATTTCGAGTCATTTGGGTGGTAGTAGATCGTTTTAGTAAGATGGCTCATTTCATTGCTCTTCCCCGATTACCCTCTGCTCAAGGGTTGGCAGTCTTGTTTCTCCGTCATGTGTTCAGGCTCCATGGGTTGCCCAGGGATATTGTCTCTGATCGGGGTCCGCAATTCATTGCTCATTTCTGGAAACGTTTTTGTGCCTCATTAAATATCAAACTCTCTTTAACATCTGGGTACCATCCACAATCTAACGGACAAACCGAATGAGTTAACCAGTCATTAAAACAGTATTTACGGTTGTATTCAGCCAAACTCCAGAATGATTGGTCTGAATTTCTTCCTTTAGCCGAATTTGCTTATAATAACTCTTGTCATTCTTCCACCAAGGAGTCCCCATTTTTTTCGGTCTTTGGCTTTCATCCTAGAGCCAACTCTTTTTTTCCTCATTCTCCAGTCTCCTCGTTGACCTTAACCTCCCATCTCAGAACAATTTGGAGAAAGGTGCACCTTGCCTTCCGAGAAAAGAAATTTTCTGATAGGCTCCGACGTCCTTGCACTTTTAAGGTGGGAGATAAGGTATGGTTGTCAACTCGCAACATCAAGCTCCGACAACCCTTGGCTAGATTGGGACCCAAATTTATTGGACCATTCCTTATCATTAAGAAGGTCAACCCAGTTGCTTTTCGGCTACGCTTGCCGAGATCTCCCAAAATTGGCAATACTTTTCACTGTTCTTTTTTGAAACAGTATTTCTCTTCCAGGAGATTTCCTCGGAGGACTTCCCAGGGTAGATCTCCGGTGGATGTTCAGGAGCAACAAGAGTTCTGGGTGGAGAAGGTTTTAGATTCTAAGCTTTCTCGGGGTCGGCTCTATTTTTTGGTCCACTGGAAAGGTTATGGCCCTGAAGAAAGATCTTGGGTGTTGGATAAGGATTTACATGCTCCTAAGCTTAAGAGTATATTCTTTCAGGAGTTTCCTCAGAAACCTGGCTCTAGGGGTTCTATAACCCCTCCTCAAGAGGGGGGGTACCGTTAGGCGCTGCGGTCTTTGGCCGTGCCCTGACTGAGCAGCGGTCACGGCTGCCGTACCCCTCTCCTTCCCTGTCCCCCGCACAGCGCCTAGCAACGCCAGGACGCCATGCGCACGATAGCCGCCGGGTCCCTGGCAACACAGGACGCCATGCGTGCAGGGCCGCCGGGTGCATAGCAACGGGGATGCCACAGGTGGACCGCGTTCCCCGTTGCTAAGAATAGTTAATTAGGTTGCTCGTGCAGCAGGGCAGCTGCACGGCAACTAGTAATTAGGGTCTGGGGGCTGGTCCTGCTGGCCCTCCTGTTATTGGCCAGTAGGGCCTTTTTATGTAGCCAGCACACTGCAGCCCCGCCGGTGATAGCTTCTTGTATGCTGTTCCTGCCTTGCAGAACTCTGTTCCTGTCAGCCGTGTTTGGTGAATCTTGCTCCCTGCCCTCTGGTACTTTGGAGGTCCGAAGCCGGCCCTGGGAATCCTTCTAGTCCTTGCGAACCTGTTTCTGTCATCTGGGGTTCTCGCCCGGTTTCGTGAGTAGCGGCTTCTGCCGTGTGTTGCGGCCTATGCCGCTTAGTGTTAACTTCTCTGTGAATTGGTGCATTTGCGGAGGTTTCCACTTTCACTGTCCTCCCCGGAACTCGGCGATGCCGTGTGGGGGAGTGGACAGTGGTTTCTTTGTAGTTCTTTTCCTTTGGCGGCGTGCCGCACATACGTTTAGTTTTTAGGTAGTTTATAGCCCCTAGCGTGGTTGTTTCAGTTAGAGGTCCCCTTGTTATTACCCTGTCTCAGTTCACGCCTTGTCTCTCTTTAAGACCTGAGGGGGCATCGGAGTTGGGCAGACCTAATCCGCCCTTCAAACGCGGCTGCCATGGGCCCAAGAAACCATAGTCGTTCAGGCGTGAATTGATAACACGGGTAAGACAACGGAGGTAGGGTGCTAGGGGCTATTTCCTTCCCATTTCCCAATCCCAGCATTCCGTCTTGGTGCTCAGGACTCACTACATAAGATCTCCCCTGTCCTGAGCATCAGGATTGTAACACTCCTGGGGCTGGACAGGCAGAACCCCCTTCTGGAGCTGGACAGGTAGAACCCCCTCCTGGGGCTGGACAGGCAGAACCCCCTCCTGGGGCTGGACAGGCAAAACCCCCTCCTGGGGCTGGACAGGCAGAACCCCCTCCTGGGGCTTGACAGGCAGAACCCCCTCCTGGGGCTGGACAGGCAGAGCCCCCTCCTGGGGCTGGACAGGCCTTGACAGGACCTCTGGCAAGGCGGACACCTCTCGGACCTCTGGCAAGGCGGACACCTTTCGGACCTCTGGCAAGGTGGACACCTCTCGGACCTCTGGCAAGGCGGACACCTCTCGGACCTCTGGCAAGGCGGACACCTCTCGGACCTCTGGCAAGGTGGACACCTCTCGGACCTCTGGCAAGGCGGATACCTCTCGGACCTCTGGCAAGGCGGACACCTCACGGACCTCTGACATGGCAGACTTGGATGACTGAGTGACCCTGAAAGATAAAATAACATTTGGACTGACCATTGACACGGCAGTCCTTATTTGCCCAATAAACGGAAAAACAGCGTCCTCATGCCGTGATGGCAAGGGCAACAGAGACCTCATGCCGTGAGGCAAGGGCAACAGGGACCTCATGCCGTGAGGCAAGGGCAACAGGGACCTCATGCCGTGAGGCAAGGGCAACAGGGACCTCATGCCGTGAGGCAAGGGCAACAGGGACCTCATGCCATGAGGCAAGGGCAACAGGGACCTCATGCCGTGAGGCAAGGGCAACAGGGACCTCATGCCGTGAGGCAAGGGCAACAGGGACCTCATGCCCAAAGGCAAGGGCAGCAGGGACCTCATGCCCAAAGGCAAGGGCAGCAGGGACCTCATGCCCGAAGGCAAGGGCAGCAGGGACCTCATGCCCGAAGGTAAGGGCAGCAGGGACCTCATGCCCAAAGGCAAGGGCAGCAGGGACCTCATGCCCGAAGGCAAGGGCAGCAGGGACCTCATGCCCGAAGGCAAGGGCAGCAGGGACCTCATGCCTGAAGACAAGGGCAGTAGGAACCTCATGCCCGAAGGCAAGGGCAGCAGGGACCTCATGCCCGAAGGCAAGGGCAGCAGAGTTGGACTCCCCCCTGGGGTCGCTGGGCCAGGCTCCCCTCCTGGGGTCGCTGGGCCGGACACCCCTCCTGGGGTCGCTGGGCCGGACACCCCTCCTGGGGTCGCTGGGCCGGACACCTCTCCTGGGGTCCCTGGGCCAGACACCTCTCCTGGGGTCGCTTGGCCGGACACCCCTCCTGGGGTCGCTGGGCCGGACACCCCTCCTGGGGTCGCTTGGCCGGACACCCCTCCTGGGGTCGCTGGGCCGGACACCTCTCCTGGGGTCGCTTGGCCGGACACCCCTCCTGGGGTCGCTTGGCCGGACACCCCTCCTGGGGTCGCTTGGCCGGACACCCCTCCTGGGGTCGCTTGGCCGGACACCTCTCCTGGGGTCGCTGGGCCGGACACCTCTCCTGGGGTCGCTTGGCCGGACACCTCTCCTGGGGTCGCTTGGCCGGACACCCCTCCTGGGGTCGCTTGGCCGGACACCCCTCCTGGGGTCGCTTGGCCGGACACCTCTCCTGGGGTCGCTGGGCCGGACACCTCTCCTGGGGTCGCTTGGCCGGACACCCCTCCTGGGGTCGCTTGGCCGGACACCCCTCCTGGGGTCGCTTGGCCGGACACCCCTCCTGGGGTCGGTTGGCTGGACACCCCTCCTTTTGAAATTTGAGCACCACAGTGGCATTACTGAGCAGAATTAGGCACTATAGCAGAATGAGGAAAGCTCTTTTTAGGTTTGCGAGCAGGACATAATTGAATAAAATGTCCAGACCTGCCGCAATAAAAACTAAGTTTTTTATCCCTTCTATGTCTTTTTTCTTCCTCAGAGAGGCTGGGTCGTGGGAAGCTCTAGAACTTGCCTTTGCTTGGGATTGGAAAACAGCGGCCAGAATTGAGAGCACCAGACTCATCTTTTCCCCTTTTCCCCTGCGTCTCCTTAAAGGGAACTGGTAATCTTATTGAATATTCAGACAGAGCAGACAGTATCTCTGAAGACAGGCTTTGAATATTCTCCAGTTTCTCTCTGAAATCCACAAGCAATGTAGAACCCACGAACGGCATAAACTCGAGAGGCAGGGAATTTTTTTGAAATGAAGCCATTTTATGAAATTCAGCTATACCTCAAACTCCTGCACACGTTTATTTGGCAGATCATTCTGTTAGGATTACTAGGTTTCTCTGTGTGTGCATACCTGAAATGAGGTCAGCTGAAGCCAGGTAAAAATTAAACAAGGTTTATTGTAGAAAAGAACCAGCAAAATATAAGCATAAAGAAACTGGATCCTTGATTAACATGGAACGGAGCACAATATTCCCAGATAATAGTAATGGCTAATAATAGAAACAGGGAGGATGGTTATGCTCAAGTAAATATATAGTCCAGGTTAATTACAGAGGTGAAATAAACATGAAGATATCCGGGTTTAAACCAAGCAGGAAAAAAATAACATACCAGAACGTAGTAATCAGGCAGGGGTGGAAACAGACTGCAAATAATAGTTCAGGAATGCAGATGTTAATTGTAAAGATATGAGACAGAGGGGAAAACTGTATTTATGGCATTTCAATCTTTATAGCGTTTAATGTACTTTTTATTCCTTCTGTTCCCATGTCTCTCTGGCTTGTGTCACTATTACTATTACCCCATGTGTGTGTTCATCCATTAGCCTATATATCCTGTACTATAATCTTACCACAGGTGGGCTGTGACCTGGCACCTAGTGCTGTCATGTATGTTATTGTAGGAGGATGCCAGTCTGGTATGAGGTTATTACAGGTTATCATTGTTATGCCTATTGAGTCCATCCTGTGATCCTTATATGGTCACACAGGAAATACATTTGAGGACCAGGTAATGTCTCTTTGAAGCTTCTCCTCCACAGGGGACAATCAGGACTTAAACCAATTTCCCTGTCATTGTTCCTTCTGTTTACTGTCTTCTGTTCAATCCTGGCCTCTCACAGACATCACGGTGCCTGACCCAGCATGTGGTCAGCAGGAGAAGGCCAGCTGTGGGAGGGAGTAGGGAAATACCTGAGGTGGGGTCCCACCAATCAGGAACCTGCGTCTCCTCCCCAGGTGAGCGCAGCATGATAGGCATTTGGAAGGTTTTAAAAGAGGTTGCGCAGGTCAGCTCCTGATGTTAGTCGCAGGACTCTGGCTAAGGGGTGATTCTCTGCCAGGGTACCTTGTGGAACGCATCAACAGTGCTGTGTGGAGTTATATGTACTTACTACTGCATGGACTAATCTGCTATCACTGCTGTGTGGACTCAGTGATAGTTCTGCTGTATGGACTTGTTTATCTGGAACTTCTGCACGGAATTGCTGTGGACCTAAATCCTCTACTGGGACTTACTATCTGGACTGCTACCTGTATACTGTTTCTGGGCTATATTTACTTCTGCTTCCTGTGAATTATCTACTACTGTGTGCGGTGAGAAATAAACCATCACTTTGGTTTCATCGGCTCTGTGTCTGAGTGATTAGAAGAACCCCGTATCTTCACATTTGGCGGCAGCAGTGGGATCATTCAGACACCAAACAACGACCGCAGGAAGCGTGAAGGTCCAGCAGAGAACAGAGGATCAGGCCATATGTAATGCAAGAGGATCTGCAGTGAGGTGGTAACAAGTGAGCAGGTGTCAGTCCTGTGCAAAAGAAAATGTTTCCGAGGAAAGAAAATTAATGCCTCAAGTCTCCCAGGGCAGTGGAGCTCGTGGATGAAGGTGTGTCGGTGTATCGGCAGGCTGGTAAGCCGGATCTGTTATTGATTGCTATAAAGATGCAGTACATTTGGGAGTACTGGAATGAAGCTAGGCGGATGATCAGTGGCTGGAGATTATCCAGCATACAGGACAAGTTGTGTTACCTGGGGGATGCATTCCTGCACTGTAAAAGTGAGGCAGCCTCATGGAATCTTCTGAGGGAGCCAGAGTTTGTAGAATTCACAGAGGAAGTGAGTGCTACAGTGACCCAAGTTATACAGAGAAGTCAATATTCTGAGGCTGAAGGGCAAGTCCAGAATCAATTATCTTCTGGGCTAGAGCCAGAGGAAATATCCAAAATGGGGCCACTGCAACCCAGGCAGATGACTGAGGGGTCCGCCTTGCAAGTGCCTGTTACCAAGGGAGCAAAGTCATTGTCAGCGGGGCCCATAACCACATTGGAAGAAATGAGCATGGAGGAGCTGATAGCAGAATGCCAGCTGCGAGGCATCCCTTTCCAATTCTGCACTCGCAGGGAAATCCTCCAGCTTATTCTCCAGGATCAGCGGGATCCAACAAAAGCGTTCACCGATTACCGGACGTGGATCCTTCGTCTCGGCCCAGGGATGAGTGTGTGGGAACAGCTGGAGTGTCTGGAGGAGTGCTTCATTGTGGCAGAGGAAGAGGCAATGGATCGGGGGCTCCTGGATACCCCAGCATGGCTAGACCAGTGTTGCAGGGTGGATGCAGAAAGGCACCGTCTGCAACAGCTTCTCCCACACCCAAGGAAAGCAGTTGCCCGGTGTACTATGCTGGGAGAGGCTAGCGCTGAAGTGAAGGCTATGCCCACAATACAGGCATCCCAGGAGGAGCTGTGCTACACCTTCCCTTTTGCTGAGGTGGAAGATGTAGACCTAGTAACCAGCTGCCAGGGAAGCAATGAAGACTGTGCCCAAGATATCACCATGGATGGGGGAGTATTGTTCCACTCCCCGACTACAAACATACCAGTCACGGATGGCCTCTTGCTCCAGGCTGCCCAGCTTATTCAGCTGGGGGAGGCTCATCGCGATGGATTGGCAATGGCAGCCCCATTCATTTCACTGAGGAAGGCTGATGAGAACATGCCCTGTGTATCTCCTGCTACCCTAACTCCACAAGAAGATTATGAAGGATTATTCCATTTTAACGATTTGGAGAATGAG
This sequence comes from Pseudophryne corroboree, assembly GCF_028390025.1. Taxonomy (NCBI): domain Eukaryota; kingdom Metazoa; phylum Chordata; class Amphibia; order Anura; family Myobatrachidae; genus Pseudophryne; species Pseudophryne corroboree. Next base: position 153,086,539 of record NC_086446.1, on the reverse strand, counting down.
GAGCTGCAATGTGAATACTGGTACGTACCCTGTGATTCAAAAGTGACATTGGTAGCAGAGACTGTTAACATAATATCAGAGCAGGAACCAGAAAAGGATGTGTTGCACCCCCGTAATGCCTGTGAAAGTGTGGACTGTAACTATGTGCCGAGGGATGTGCCTGCCATAAGCCAGATCCAAGCAACTACAGATCAAGTGGAGGTTGGGAGATGCCGCTTGTTATCTTGTCTCCTTTACCAGGGTGAAGGCACAGTGCAACCTGCTCCCCTTCCATCTGCAGAGCAAGAGAAAGTTGTGGAGATAATTGTGGAAGCTTCAGTTGTTAATACCCTGACTGGTACCCCACCAGCTACCAAGCGCACAGGACTGGCGGGGGAGGAGGTTATCCAGGAGGAGGAGTGCGCAGAAGGCGCTGCAGGTGAGATACTGGCTTTTGAGGGGGGAGCACGGGCACAGGACCAGCCTGTGCTGGTGACTCCCCTGCAGCCACCAGCTGAATTGTTTCTGATGAAGGGTCCATCCTCAGCACTGGGTATTGAGACCACGTGCTGTACGGAAATTTGCCAGCCCCCTAGTTGGGGTTTGAGGAAGGAAGGACTGGACAGAGTTGCGGAAGTGCTGGGGGCAGAACCCCAACATTGGCCTGCCTTTAGGCAGCTGTTCCATGTGCAAGGGAGGGAGGTGGAAGGTACTCCCTGCCCCGTTGTGCCAGAGGCACAGGTATTAGTACACCCACTAGGTGTGCCGGGTGTAAAAGTTTGCAATGTTGCGGAGTGGGGATACCCAACATCTGAATTGCTAAATCCCCTGCTGGTGAAAATGAATGTGTCATATTGTAATATTGTCTTTGCTGGTTGTTTAACACTACTGCCTCTTACCACATGGGTCTGGTGGGACATCACCCTGTGGGACTCAGGTGGTACACACATGCATGATATTCTCTCCCCTGCACCCACCGCTCCTGGGTGGTAATGTTTCCTCAACACTTCAGAACAGGAATAAAAAAGTAGAGGAAGGAATGTAAAGATATGAGACAGAGGGTAAAACTGTATTTATGGCATTTCAATCTTTATAGCGTTTAATGCACTTTTTATTCCTTCTGTTCCCATGTCTCTCTGGCTTGTGTCACTATTACCCCATGTGTGTGTTCATCCATTAGCCTATATATTCTGTACTATAATCTTACCCAGGTAAATACAGGTGGGCTGTGACCTGGCACCTAGTGCTGTCATGTATGTTATTGTAGGAGGATGCCAGTCTGGTATGAGGTTATTACAGGTTATCATTGTTATGCCTATTGAGTCCATCCTGTGATCCTTATATGGTCACACAGGAAATACATTTGAGGACCAGGTAATGTCTCTTTGAAGCTTCTCCTCCACAGGGGACAATCAGAACTTAAACCAATTTCCCTGTCATTGTTCCTTCTGTTTACTGTCTTCTGTTCCATCCTGGCCTCTCACAGACATCACGGTGCCTGACCCAGCATGTGGTCAGCAGGAGAAGGCCAGCTGTGGGAGGGAGTAGGGAAATACCTGAGGTGGGGTCCCACCAATCAGGAACCTGCGTCTCCTCCCCAGGTGAGCGCAGCATGATGGGCATTTGGAAGGTTTTAAAAGAGGTTGCACAGGTCAGCTCCTGATGTTAGTCGCAGGACTCTGGCTAAGGGGTGATTTTCTGCCAGGGTACCTTGTGGAACGCATCGACAGTGCTGTGTGGAGTTATATGTACTTACTACTGCATGGACTAATCTGCTATCACTGCTGTGTGGACTCAGTGATAGTTCTGCTGTATGGACTTGTTTATCTGGAACTTCTGCACGGAATTGCTGTGGACCTAAATCCTCTACTGGGACTTACTATCTGGACTGCTACCTGTATACTGTTTCTGGGCTATATTTACTTCTGCTTCCTGTGAATTATCTACTACTGTGTGCGGTGAGAAATAAACCATCACTTTGGTTTCATCGGCTCCTGTGTCTGAGTGATTAGAAGAACCCCGTATCTTCACATTAATCCAGCAGGGTTAGAAGTCTTGTAGCAAGTCATATGTAACGGCAAACTGCAGGAAATGTCTCCAAGATGTAGGTATGGCAGAATCAGGACAGGATTACTGGAGACAGCCTAGTCGCACTCCAGACGGAACCACAATGATCTGCACATAGATGCTTGTGAGCTGGAGCTAAATAGCAGCACAAGGTGTTGGCCACAGCTGCTCACAATCAGGTAATCAACCTGCAGGGACAGAGTGTGCAACTGCCATTCAGACCCAAGGCAGCAAGTGAGACCCCTAGAGGCAGGAATGAGACAATGCAGGGCAACACAAACAGACATTCCTAACAGATATGAACGGGTCTATTAGGGACAAGATGTCCAATAACCGGGTCCTTTTTTATCAGACTCCAGCGTCTTTTGAAAGTTCTCTTAATTTCCTGATGATATTGGTTATACTGAGTGATGAAGGTCCATTCATATTTATTATTCATATTGGTCTTTACCATATTGTCACTCAAGAGCTCTTTGCGTGTAGTATTTCTTACTTCTAAATGGGCTTTCTCAATGGTACCCTTGTTGTAGCCACATGCCCTAAATTTTTCATTCATTTTTCCGGCCTGGGCTTCAAATATATTATCCTCCGTGCAATTCCTTCTTACTCTTTTTAATTGACCAATTGGAATAGAATTAAGCCAGTTGTTGTGGTGACAACTACTGGCTGCTATATATGACCCCGAATCGGTGGGTTTTGAGTAGGTCTTCGTGTGTAACTAACCCTCTTTGATGTAGACAGTGATGTCAAGGAAGTTTATAGATTCCACACTTTTTTCAAATGACAGGGCAATATTCTTATCATTTGTGTTAAGCAGAGTGCAGAAAGAGTTTAGTGTTTTAACTTCACCTCTCTACAAAAAGAAAATATCATCAATGTACCAGGCATAGGACACCAGATTTGCTCCATAGTTATTATTTGACCAAACCATATTAAGTTCCCACAGGCCAAGGAACAGGTTGGCATAACTAGGAGCGAATCTGGTGCCCATAGCCATCCCGGTTTTCTGAATGTAAAATTGATCCTGAAATAGAAAAAAATTGTTATTGAGGATGAACTTGATTCCCTCTATGACCAACTCCTTCAGATCCTTTGTGTGATCTGATTGGTCCAAAAAATAAGTGACTGCCTCTACACCGTCATCATGGTTGATGAGTGTAGAGGAAGCTGACATCAGCCGTCACTAGAATATCTCCTTCCTCCCACTGAACGGACTCTAACAGTTTAAGGAAGTCCTTCGTTTCCTTAAGGTGTGATTTATTAATAACTTGTTATTTCAGATCTGTATAGAAAGCCTATGTTTATCAATATGCTCAACTCATCCTTTTTTTCTGTTTTTTTCTGTTTACATTAGCTAATCTTGTCATGTTTGAATGGAATAGAAAAGACCGGCTGGTTACCATGCTAACCCTTCACTCAAACGAGTACAAGCATCAGAGCGCTATGAGAAATGGCTGCGCCGGCTCCCCTCTAAACTACAAATCCCACAATTCCTTAAAGCGGAAGTAGAAAACGGCGATACGTCACTTCCGCCGCATCTCTCTCTAAACGGAACGGACTTTCAGGGATGAACTAAGGGGAAGATGCACAGAGCAGTTGTGCAGTGCAATATCCGGACGGAAACTCCTTATATGGCCACGAGTAGTTCCCGAAGGGAACTACATTTCCCAGAATCCTAGACCCGCGTTTTTCAATGGGAAAGAAAGATGTTTAAACAGTGCTTTCTGCTGCTATTTTCATTATGCTTTGTACTAGTTATAATTTACATGTGTATTGTGGATTTCTTTTTTGGTTTGAAATTATGTTTTTAAGTGGAATTACCATATCATGTAATTAATGATGTCACTTCCGGCTACTCACTCATTGGAGGTTCATATCATAAATATGCAGACTCCTCACAGTGCAGACAGTTCTTGACAAAGGTCTATTTGAGACCGAAACGCATTGGACGACTGTACTGTGAGTAGTATTCTTGGAAAAAGGAAAAATCACGCTGATTATCATCTTAATTCTTCTTTTGGAATTTTCATTGTATTTTTATTTTTTTTTATATTTTATGTCACCAAGTGTGGTGGTCTTTTTTTGTAAAAACTGGACTGTGTCTGGAATAAAAAACTTGTTTTAGAAAAAAGGGACCATTATCCTTTTCTCGCATGGTATTTTGGAGAAAGAACTACTCCTCCTCTCTCTGATCCACTAAAGGGATACTGGTGGGTTTGGCCAAAGAAACCTTTATAGGAGTCAACTACCTTATACTGAGTGAGTTGTGGTACGCACCTGAGGAATTTTGCTTATATAAAGATACCGCTATATGAATGTTCTACCCTTGTTCTGTGTAAGTTAGGGTACGCATCAAAACTGTCTGGGAAGATACCCTCATATGTTTATATTCCCCACACTTAGTGTGAGATTTAGGTACGCTCAACTACGTGAACTTAATCTGAGGGGATTGCAAAGACAGCAACAAAGATACCATTACGGGAACCCACTTACTTGTCTCTGTGTGAGTGGGGTACGCCCTTAACCTCATTGTGTGGAAATTTAACCCTGGTTGTTGAAAACGGTGCTACACATTTTTCTCTTTATTTTTATCTCTCGACATAAACTGGGAGTCATTTATAAAGAGAAGATTCACCTGAACGAAAGAATTCCCCGGCCAGCACAAATTGGAGAAGATACTGCATTCCCATTCACAAGGGATGTATTAAGTTTTATTCTATTTTCTGTGTTTTTATGCGCCCTGGACACAGATTAATACCACCCTCTGTTTTTCCATAGATGCTGCATAGCAGATCAATAGAGATCCCCTGAGCTCCCTACAAAAGATGAGATTATTGCCAGAATCTGACACATCCATTCGATGGTGTCACGATCCGGGTACTGAGACGCCATTTTCTGCCCGTTAGGTGCCTCCTGAGGTTGGCTCAGCGGGACAGGGCCAGGCTTTAACCTTGGTTGTGGCCTGCAGCGCTGGTTTTAGCATTCACCCGGGTATGTGTACTCACGGAAGTGCGGTGCTCTCAGCCCCTCCGCGGCCGTCACCGCCGCATCCGAGGACCTCTCCTGGATACACGTCCTCCATGTGTCTCTGCCGTTCCTGTGGCCGCTGTGTGCGTCTGGGCGAGTGAAGCTCTGCTGTTGTGGCCTCCGCTGCCATTGTTACATGGCTAAAGTACTTAGTTCCCCTTCTGTGTGTGTGTTCATGGGCGCAGCCATGTTGGACTTCATCACATGACATTGTTCCTCCTATCCGCAGTGCTGACAGTGCTGGAGCCTAATTGCCCACCAATCCCTGCTAAGCCGTGGGTATAAATATCCTGGATCCACACCCAGAAGAGTGTCAGTGCTTCTGTTTCCTTCAGCTACTCCAGTGTGCACTTCTCTGTGGACTACCTCTGCAGCTCAGCCTGACTCTCCAGTGGTTCTCTCCTGCGGTGTATTCCAGCACTCCTGTATCCAGCTTGTGGAGCAGCCTGCTTCTCTGTGTTCCCGCATCCAGTGCTAAGTAGTGTGTATACTCTGGCTTCCCAGCGAACCCCAGCTGCATTTCTTATTTACCAGCGAACCCCATCTGCATTTCTTATTTATCAGCGAACCCCAGTTGCATTTCTTATTTACCAGCGAACCCCAGCTGCATTTCTTATTTACCAGCGAACTCCAGCTGCATTTCTTATTTACCAGCGAACTCCAGCTGCATTTCCCATTTACCTACAAACCTCATCTTCATCTTCTGTTTACTCACGAACACTTACATTATTTACAGCTTCACGAATCATCCTCATCATCACGTTAGTCCTCACATGAGTCCTCAAGCTTTATACAGAACTTTTTATTTATTTCGGATTACTGGTCTCAACCAGCAGTATGTTCTTTATCCCTGGTGACAGTATTATTTCAATGCACCTTATTTGACTTTTATTTAATAAAAACCTTCAAAGTTATTTCAGTTGTCATGGTCACGCCTTCGGGCTTCTATTACTACTACTGTGCGCATGTCTAGGAGTCCACTCTCTCCTCCTAAATTCCGGTACCAGTCAGCCCCTACAACTGAGGCTTCCAGTCATCGTCATCAGTCCTCAGTTGTGACAGTAAGCACTGACCTAATGGATCCGGTTAGAGATCAGGTCCAAGGGACCAGGCCAATGCAAGAACTGGCAGCCCGTCTTGAACATCAGGAGGCTGCACAGGGCCATGTGATCCAATGTCTCCAGGACCTCTCCTCACGACTGGATGAGATTCAAGCTACCCTCCGTGGGTCAGGGGCGTCCAGTAGTACGTAGTACAGTAGTAGTTCCGGTGGTGTCCCCACCCACCATGCCCATTTCTTCTCCACGTCTCCACTTGCCGACACCAGCCAAATATGATGGGTCCCCGATAGCCTGCAGGGGTTTCCTGAACCAGTGTGAGATCCACTTTGAGCTACAGCCCAGCAGTTTTCCCACGAACCACGCTAAAGTGGCATACGTCATCTCACTACTCAGTTGTTCTGCCCTTGACTGGGTCTCACCCCTATGGGAAAGATCCGATACCCTGCTATCGTCCTACTCTGACTTCGTGGCAATATTCAGACGCATTTTGATGAGCCAGGTCGAGTGTCGTCTACCTCTTCTGAGATCCTTCGACTGCGTCAGGGGATACGAACTGTTGGACAGTATTTAGTACAATTCCAGACATTGGCATCTGATGTCTCCTGGAATGAGGAAGCCCTCTATGCTGCCTTTTGACAAGGTCTGTCAGAACGCATCAAAGACGAGCTCGCTACCAGAGACTTACCCTCGAAGCTGAATGAGCTTATCTCGCTCTGCACCAAGGTAGACCTACGCTTCCACGAGAGGGCTATGGAACGAGGCAGGTCAACAGCTCATAAGATTCCTTCTACTCCACCTCCTTGTCAGCCATCTCCAGCTAAAGACGAACCTATGCAGATAGGTCATTCACGACTGTCTCCAGCAGAGCATAGAAGACGCTTATCTAACCGCCTTTGCCTATACTGTGCTGCATCTTCCCACCTCATTAACACTTGTCCTGAGCGTTCTGGAAACTCCAAATCCTAGCCCACCAAGGAGAGGGTCGGCTAGGAGTAATGTATGCCTCTCCTCCTCTAAGTGACTGCAATCTATCCATGTCCCTTTTGGTGGCTCAGTGTACCAAGAATCTTATTGCCTTATTGGATTCTTGAGCAGCCGGAAACTTCATTACGGAGGGACTTGTCAAGCAGTGGTCCCTACCCACTGAGAGACTGTTAAAACCAATCTCTTTAACTGCCGTGGATGACAGTAGGATTCCTGATGCTGTTATTACCTCCAAGACCCTACCTATCTGTCTGAAGGTAGGGGTCTTACACACCGAGATGATTTCTTTCCTGGTAATCCCAAGGGCCACTCATCCTGTGGTTCTAGGCCTCCCATGGCTTCGTCTGCACAATCCCCAAGTTGATTGTAGGACGACCCATATCCTGGCATGGGGTCCTTCTTATTCCAAGACATGTCTGCAAAAGGTCCTTCCATTATGCAAATCCTCTGCTAAGTCTTCTGATGTTCCACCTTCTCCATATCTGGACTTCACCGATGTATTCAGCAAGTCTTCAGCCGATATTCTTCCTCCTCATAGAGAATGGGATTGTCCTATTGATCTTATCCCAGGGAAAATTCCTCCTCGTGGACGCACGTATCCATTGTCGCTACCTGAGACCCACTATATTGAGGAGTATTTTAAGGAAAATCTGGCAAAGGGATTCATCCGGCCTTTGTCTTCACCAGCAGGCGCAGGCTTCTTCTTCGTAAAGAAGAAAGACGGTGGCCTGCGGCCTTGTATTGACTACCGGGGTCTGAATGACATCACAGTGAAGAATCGGTACCCTCTGCCGCTTATCACCGAGCTGTTTGACCGCGTCAGTGGAGCCACTATCTTCACCAAGTTAGATCTGAGGGGTGCGTATAATCTCATCCGAATCCAAAGGGGTGATGAGTGGAAGACCGCTTTTAACACCCGTGACGGACATTACGAGTACCTCGTCATGCCCTTCGGACTCAGCAACGCTCCAGCGGTCTTCCAACACTTCTTAAATGAAATTTTCAGAGACATCTTGTATCGTCACGTTGTGGTGTATCTCGATGACATTCTTATCTTTGCGAATGATTTGGAGGAACATCGATTCTGGGTGAAAGAGGTCTTGTCCCGTCTCCGAGCCAATCATTTGTATTGTAAACTGGAAAAGTGCGTCTTTGAAGTCAAATCCATCCCGTTTTTGGGGTATATTGTATCCGGTTCCGGTCTGGAAATGCACCCCGAGAAACTTCAAGCGATCCAAGATTGGCCAATTCCTGTAACCCTTAAAGGCGTCCAGAGGTTCCTAGGGTTTGCCAACTACTACAGGAAATTTATTCGAGACTTTTCAACTGTTGTAGCGCCTATTACAGCTCTTACTAGAAAAGGTGCTAACCCTTCTAAATGGCCAGAGGATGCTACTCAAGCTTTCCATTTGTTGAAACAAAGATTCATCACTGCTCCGGTTTTGAAACAGCCTGATACCAGCTCGCCCTTCATCCTTGAGGTGGACGCCTCGTCTGTTGGAGTGGGCGCAGTACTGTCTCAAAGAGCTAAAGATGGACATCTACATCCTTGTGGCTTCTTCTCACGAAAGTTCTCTCCTGCTGAGCGCAACTACGCCATTGGCGATCAAGAACTTTTAGCAATTAGGCTAGCTTTGGAAGAATGGAGGTACTTGTTGAAGGGTGCTTCCCATACCATAACCGTTATGACGGATCACAAGAACCTTCTGTACCTAAAAGGCGCCCAATGTCTTAACCCTCGCCAAGCCAGGTGGGCACTTTTCTTCTCTAGATTTGATTTCAAGTTACAGTTTTGTCCAGGGTCACAAAATCGTAAGGCTGATACCCTTTCCCGCTCCTGGGAGCAAGAAAATGAGTCTGAAACTACTGACAAGCATTTTATTATCGATCCAGTGGCATTCTCCGCAGTGAGGATGGACTCTATGCCCCCACAAGGGAAAAGTTTCGTAAAGCCGGCTCTCAGAAGGAAGCTCTTGCTTTGGGCACATTCCTCTAGCTTTGCCGGACATGCGGGCATATGTAAGACCTTAGAATTTGTTTCCAGGTCATACTGGTGGACGACCCTAAAAAAGGACATCACTGAATTTGTGGCCTCCTGCCCGAAATGTGCCCAACACAAGGTACCCCGCCAGTCACCCGCTGGGCAACTGGTTTCTTTGTCTGTTCCTCATCATCCATGGACTCATCTCTCGATGGATTTCGTCACGGATCTCCCTATGTGTAATAAATTCAACACCATCTGGGTAGTAGTAGACCGGTTTACCAAGATGGCTCACTTCATTCCTCTCACCGGTCTTCCAATCAGCATCCAAGTTGGCACAAGTCTTCATTCAAGAGATCTTCAGACTACATGGTCTCCCTGTGGAGATAATTTCCGATAGAGGTGTTCAGTTTGTGGCCAAGTTCTGGCGAAGTCTTTGTCAAGCTCTCCAAGTCCAGCTAAAATTCTCTACAGCCTATCATCCTCAAACCAATGGACAGACTGAGAGGGTGAATCAAGACTTGGAGGCTTCCCTCCGCATCTATGTATCCTCATCCCAAGATGATTGGGTTCAACTAATCCCATGGGCTGAATTCTGCCACAACAATCAGTACCATTCTTCGTCTTCTTCCACGCCATTCTTCACCAACTACGGATTTCACCCAAAGGTTCCTGAGTTCCAGACGCTTCCAGCAACCTCTGTGCCTGCAGCCGACATCACGATTCAACAGTTTTCAAATAACTGGAAGAATGTTCGCTCAGCTTTCTTGAAAGCTTCCTCTAAGTACAAGAGATTTGCAGATAGGAAGCGTCGGGCAATTCCTGCCCTTAAGGTTGGTGACCGCGTCTACGAAGAATCTACGACTAAGGGTTCCGAGTATGAAATTTGCTCCACGTTACATCGGTCCTTTTCTGATTGAGCAAGTTGTCAACCCGGTGGCTTACAAACTGCAACTACCTCCATTCCTGAAAGTGCCTAAAACATTTCATGTTTCTCTCCTTAAGCCAGTTGTTTTGAAATCGGTTTTATTCCACGCTTCCCTCTACTCCCAAGGTCCAGACTCAACGCGGTGTTGAGTACGAAGTCGCCAAGATACTAGATTCTCGTATTAGATGGGGTCGTCTCCAGTATCTAATAGATTGGAAGGGCTATGGTCCTGAGGAACGTTCTTGGACGAATGCATCTGATGTTTACGCTCCTAAATTGGTCCAAAAATTCCATTCCAGGTTCCCACGTAAGCCTTAGAAGTGTCCTGAGGCCACTCCTAAAGGGTAGGGGGGGGGGTGCTGTCACGATCCGGGTACTGAGACACCATTTTATGCCCATTAGGTGCCTCCTGAGGTTGGCTCAGCAGGCCAGGGCTAGGCTTTGACCTTGGTTGTGGCCTGCAGCGCTGGTCTTAGCATTCACCCGGGTATGTGTACTCACGGATGTGCGGTGCTCTCAGCCCCTCCGCGGCCATCACCGCCGCATCCGAGGACCTCTCCTGGATACACGTCCTCCATGTGTCTCTGCCGTTCCTGTGGCCGCTGTGTGCGTCTTGGCGCGTGAAGCTCTGCTGTTGCGGCCTCCGCCGCCATTGTTACATGGCTAAAGTACTTAGTTCCCCTTCTGTGTGTGTGTTCATGGGCGCAGCCATGTTGGACTTCATCACATGACATTGTTCCTCCTATCCGCAGTGCTGACAGTGCTGGAGCCTAATTGCCCACCAATCCCTGCTAAGCCGTGGGTATAAATATCCTGGATCCACATCCAGAAGATTGTCAGTGCTTCTGTTTCCTTCAGCTACTCCATTGTGCAGTTCTCTGTGGACTCTCTCTGCAGCTCAGCCTGACTCTCCAGTGGTTCTCTCCTGCGGTGTATTCCAGCTCTCCTGTATCCAGCTTGTGGAGCAGCCTCCTTCTCTGTGTTCCCGCATCCAGTGCTAAGTAGTGTGTATACTCTGGCTTCCCAGCGAGCCCCAGCTGCATTTCTTATTTACCAGCGAACCCCAGCTGCATTTCTTATTTATCAGCGAACCCCAGCTGCATTTCTTATTTACCAGCGAACCCCAGCTGCATTTCTTATTTACCAGCGAACTCCAGTTGCATTTCTTATTTACCAGCGAACTCCAGCTGCATTTCCCATTTACCTACAAACCTCATCTTCATCTTCTGTTTACTCACGAACACTTACATTATTTACAGCTTCACGAATCATCCTCATCATCACGTTTGTCCTCACCTGAGTCCTCAAGCTTTATACAGAACTTTTTATTTATTTCGGATTACTGGTCTCAATCAGCAGTATGTTCTTTATCCCTGGTGACAGTATTATTTCAATGCACCTTATTTGACTTTTATTTAATAAAAACCTTCAAAGTTATTTCAGTTGTCGTGGTCACGCCTTCGGGCTTCTATTACTACTACTGTGCGCATGTCTAGGAGTCCACACTCTCCTCCTAAATTCCGGTACCAGTCAGCCCCTACAACTGAGGCTTCCAGTCACCGTCATCAGCCCTCAGTTGTGACAGATGGAATATATCACAAGCACTCTGAAAGGCTCATCCACTAGATTTCTTAAAGTCTAGGATCCCTGGACTTCCTATATTAAGGTCTCATTTAGTTGAGGGGTTAGGACCCCTCCATTTGTCTGCACAAGCCGATACCCCTCTATGGGTTTACCTAGCTATCTGAGTACTGGTCTGACCAGTTGGGTTGGTCCATTATTCATTCATTCATTCATTCATTCATTTATTAATTAATTCATTTATTAATTAATTAATTAGTTTACTCACCTATTCAGTCCAATTAATCATTCATCAATCCTTTCATAATCTCCTTCTTTTCTCTTCTCTCTCTTACTCTTTCTGCTTCGCCTTTTTTTCTATTCTATCTTTGTGTTCTTTTGCTCTTCTAAATTTTCTCTATCTTTTCGATTTTTATGCTCATAATATTTGAAAAAAAGAGAGATGACACTATAGAATTTGCTTTTTTGAGGTGTTTATTTCTTGTCTTTTGTAACAGTCTTTATATGCATTCTGATGCTATTATGGTTTTATTTATATTGATATTGTTCTGATGTATGATACATGGAGACCTCTGTGCAGGTAACTTCTTCTGTGTTTTCTATGTATCTCTGTCATCTCGCAAATAAACTTTATTTTAAAAAACACTAGACCCCAAAGAGCACATAAAGAAAAAAAGATGTGCAAGATGGAATTGTCCTTGGGCCCTCCCACCCACCCTTATGCAGTATAAACAGGACATGCACACTTTAACAAGCCAGTAATTTCAGCGACAGGGTCTGCCACATGATTGTGGCTGAAATGTTTGGTTTGCTTGGGCCCCCACCAAAAAAGAAGCAATTAATCCCCCATCAAAAAAGAAGCAATTAATCTCTCTTTGCACAAACTGGCTCTACAGAGGCAAGATGTCATCCTCATCCTCCGATTCCTTTCCACTTTCAGTATTTACATCCTCACAGAGTATTAATTTGTCCCCACCAGAATCCACCATCACAGAGCCCTGTGTACTTTCTGGAGGCAATTGCTTGTAAAGGTCTTCCTGGAGGAGGTTATAATTAGATTTGATGAACATCATTTACTCCACATTTTGTAGAAGTAACCTCCAACGCCGATCATTGACAAGGTTACCGGCTGCACTAAACACTCCTTTGGAGTACACACTGGAGAGGGGGGGGGGGGGCAACTTATGTTAAATAAAGCCAGTTTGTGCAAGGGCCTCCAAATTGCCTATTTTTCCTGCCAGTATATATACGGACTGTCTGACATGCCTACTTGGATGCTGTCACCGATATAATCCTCCACCATTCTTTCAATGGTGACAGCATCATATGCAGTGACAGTAGACATGTCAGTAATTGTTGGCAGCATCATTAGTCCGGACCAGATGTCAACACTTGCTCCTGACTGCCCTGAATCACCGCCAGTGGGTTTGCTAGGAAATTTTATTCTTTTCCTTGCAGCCCCAGTTGCGGGAGAAATTGAAGGAGGAGTTGCTGGCAAGTAATTTTCTGCCAATTTTCTGCCTGAGTTGTCAATTTTCTCATCAATAGGTCTTTGTACCTCTGCAGACTTGTGTCCACCAGAAAGAGAGATACAAAGTAGGCTTTAAACCTAGGATCGAGCACAGTGGCCAAAATGTAGTGCTCTGATTTCAACAGATTGACCACCCTTGAATCCTGGCAAAGCGAATGAAGGGCTCCATCCACAAGTCCCACATACTTAGCGGAATTGCTCTGTCTTAACTCCTCCTTCAATTTCTCCAGCTGCTTCTACAAAAGCCTGATGAGGGTGCCAAAGTCGAAAAATATTGTAATGCATACACCATGTACTAACCCCTTACACATGCCCGCTGTGCGTGCACTTATTCCGCCATGCGTGCACATATCCACAATTTGCGTAGGATCGCTCCTGCGATCATGCGCGTGATATGGGTATTTACGGCGGAGTTTGTGAGCGCATAGAGGGTTATCACAACATTACATATTTAACCCAAATAGTGCATTTTGTACACATAGTTCCCCTACACCACATCAGCAAGTATCAACAGTTTAAATGATTCCAGGACTAAGGGATTTGCCTTTGCATGATAGGAGGGGACATACGAAGGTTATAAGGTGATGTCTAGTATCCAGCTGTAGGGTATTTTAAGGGTAACATTCCGGTGTTGGTTAGAGAAAGATCGCATGTTCCTGCGTATAGTTATGTGCAAAAGTAGAATAAAGATATTAACTGTATTTACTGTATATTATGTATGCGGCGGGAATCCAGAGGATACCACCCACAAGAGCAGTTGAAAAAGACATCGCCCACCTTTTCAAATCAACCTATGACCTCTCCTGAAATGAAAAGATGCACCTCTGTGTCCAATGGATAATAAGATTACAGTGACCATTGTATTGTGTATGTAAGTTGTGTATAAAAAGCCCGTTGTTGCCTGGCCGGTCAGAAGACTCTGAACGATTTCTACCTGACAAGCGGAGGACCGGCCGGGTTGCGCTTGCGAACATTCTCACGTATGTACATTCTCTGTAGCCATTATTCTGTTGTAGATTTATCTTGTTAGCCTGTAGTGTATAATTTGTACTGTTTTACCTTTTGAAATAATCCACTGTGGCCTTAGAACCCTGTGGTTCAACTACATATCGGTGTTGTGTCCTCATTTCCCTGCTAGGGTTTAAAGAGTATTTAACTGTATAAGGGCCCTCATTCCGAGTTGTTCGCTCGGTATTTTTCATCGCATCGCAGTGAAAATCCGCTTAGTACGCATGCGCAATGTTCGCACTGCGACTGCGCCAAGTAACTTTACTATGAAGAAAGTATTTTTACTCACGGCTTTTTCATCGCTCCGGCGATCGTAATGTGATTGACAGGAAATGGGTGTTACTGGGCGGAAACACGGCGTTTCAGGGGCGTGTGGCTGAAAACGCTACCGTTTCCTGAAAAAACGCAGGAGTGGCCGGAGAAACGGTGGGAGTGCCTGGGCGAACGCTGGGTGTGTTTGTGACGTCAACCAGGAACGACAAGCACTGAACTGATCGCACAGGCAGAGTAAGTCTGGAGCTACTCAGAAACTGCTAAGTAGTTAGTAATCGCAATATTGCGAATACATCGGTCGCAATTTTAAGAAGCTAAGATTCACTCCCAGTAGGCGGCGGCTTAGCGTGTGTAACTCTGCTAAATTCGCCTTGCGACCGATCAACTCGGAATGAGGGCCAAGGTTTTTTTTTGTAAACACATTTTATTGTATTTTCAAAGATGAACAATTTTTACACTCACAATGGGAGACACTCCCTGTAACAGGTACAAGTAAACCAACCAACAGGGCATGTATTCAAGTATTGAGCGAGAGTAACATATACTTTTAAAACTGCAGATTTGTTAAGACATTACAGACAGACCAAAAGATGAGACAGGAACAAAAGGAGTTAGAACCAGGGGTTGGGGAGGGGAAATAGGATAGAAAGGGAGGGAGGAGTATGGAGGAGGGATAGACCAAGGATACCAGTGTACAATGTATTATAAGCAAATGACTGACATATGGATACAATCTTAAACTGTAAAGGAGAGGAAGCGATTGTCTAAGTACCTATGACCGTAATAGTGTAGCAGATTCCAGGTTATGGTACCACGCAAGGAGGTGGAATAGCAGGAGGTATTCAGCAAACAAAGTGGGATTGTATTCTGGACCAGTCTTGGTTCCCAAAGTATAGAGAGAATGTTCGTTTTGATTGAGTGTCCAACGAACACAGAAATGAGTCCCATTTATTGTGGTATGTGGAGAGAGACAATGGTTCATTGAGAAGCAAAGATTTCATGTCAAAATACATTAACTGGAGAAGATGAGATTTCAACTCTTGTGTCACGATCCGGGTATCTGGACGCCATTTCTTACCCATCAGATGCCTCCTAAGGCTGGCTCAGCGCTCCAGGACCGGATCCCATCTGTTATCCTGATGTGTACATTCCTGTATCCTCTCCTGTCACTCTGGGACGCTGTCACAGTAAACGCCATATTACACCTGGCATGGCGTCTCCCGCGGCCTCCGCCGCCGTCCCTGAACTTCTGCATGCAGAGTGTCTGAGTGGCGATTGCGTCAGCCGCGGCCTCCGCTGTGTCCGCGTGGTTGGATGTGCATCTGTCAGCCTGGCGCCTCCTGTCTCCGGTGGCCGGCGCCGCCATTACTGTTTTCATTTCCACATGGATTACAAACCAAACTTCCCTCCAAGTGTCTGCATGGGCGCAGCCATCTTGGATTCTGTCAGCTGATCATTTCCACCAATCTGTTCTCAGTATTGATAATCTGCATAATTGCCTAGCCAATCCCTTCCTTGCTGCAGGTATAAATACACTGTGCCTGAGCAAGGAAGGCGTCAGTGCTTTGGTTGTCAAACCTAGTTCCTGTTTGTCTCTCTCCTGTGATTGTCTTCCAGGTTCCAGCTCCTGTCTCAAGACTTCCACCATAGAGACCCGCACCAGCATTCCACCTGCGGTGTAGCCTGACTCTCCAATCCATTGTGGATTCATCTGTTTCCAGCTACAACATTACCTGCTTCCAGCTCAGCTTCCAGCAGAGTACAGCTTCCCTTAAAGGGCCGGTGTCCTTTCTACACTTTACCACTCTCCACCGGTATTATTATTTCTCCGCTCTCAAGTTCTACATTTCAGTTCATATTTCATCGCTCCCAAGTTCATTTATTATTTAACTGGTTCCAGCCAGTATCCACTCCGTGCTAACAACAGTCTGGTTCCAGCCAGTATCCACAGCAGCTGTTTTATCTTCAGCAACCCAGCTTTTCCTGGAACACCAGCTGGCACAATCCTGGGTTATCTCCATTGCTACAGTCGGGCCTGGTAAGGACTTTCCATCTAGAAGATCATAAGAACTATCTCACACTACCAGTGCCCTGTGGCTCCTGCCATCCTGTAGTACCCAGGAACTGTATTTATTCTTTGCTGACTTTTACGTTTTCTTTTACTGCTGCTGTGTTGCGGAGTTGTCATAATAAACATCATTGACTTTTATCCAAGTTGTCGTGGTCACGCCTTCGGGCAGTTATTATTCATGTTACTTACATGTCCAGGGGTCTGATACAACCTCCCAGGTTCCGGTACATCTCAGCCCCTACAACTGAGGCTGCCTCCCGTCAGCTCAGGCCCTCAGTTGTGACAGTAAGCACTGACCTAATGAATCCAGCCGGAGACCAGGATCAAGCGGCCAGGCCGATGCAAGAACTGGCAGCCCGACTAGAACATCAGGAGGCTGCACAGGGCCACATCATCCGCTGTCTCCAGGATCTCTCTACTCGGCTGGATGGGATTCAGACAACTCTCCGTGGATCAGGCGCGTCTGGTGCGTCAACCACAGTGACTCCAGCTATAACCCCACCCACCTTACCCATTTCTGCTCCACGTCTTCATCTTCCAACGCCAGCAAAATTTGACGGATCTCCAAGATTCTGCAGGGGATTTCTCAACCAGTGTGAGATTCAGTTTGAGCTACAACCTGGCAATTTTCCCAGTGACCGTACAAAAATTGCCTACATTATTTCTCTTCTCAGTGGCTCAGCCCTTGATTGGGCATCACCGTTATGGGAGAGGTCCGACACCCTGCTATCTTCCTACACTGCCTTCGTGTCAACATTCAGGCGCATCTTCGACGAGCCAGGCCGGGTAACCTCTGCTTCATCCGAGATTCTCCGTTTACGCCAGGGGTCACGTACTGTAGGACAATATCTGATACAGTTCCAGATCCTGGCATCCGAACTGGCATGGAACGACGAGGCCCTGTATGCTGCATTCTGGCATGGCTTATCTGAGCGTATTAAAGATGAGTTAGCTACCAGAGACTTACCTTCTAAGTTAGATGAGCTAATCTCACTCTGCACGAAAGTTGATTTACGTTTCAGAGAGAGAGCAACTGAGCGTGGAAGATCATCTGCTCCAAAATCTTCTGCTCCTCCTCCTCGTCAACTGTCACCATCTAAAGATGAGCCCATGCAACTTGGTCGTTCCCGTTTAACTCCTGCTGAGCGCCGAAGACGTCTCTCCGAGTTTCTCTGTCTCTATTGTGCAGCTCCGTCTCACACCATTAATGCCTGTCCCAAACGTCCGGGAAACTCCAAATCCTAGCTCGCCAAGGAGAGGGCCGGCTAGGAGTAATGATCTCCTCTCCATCTCCTCAAGATTGTAATCTCCCAGTCTCGCTTCAAGTTGCTCAACGTTATCGGAACGTCATTGCCCTCCTTGATTCCGGAGCAGCTGGGAACTTTATTACCGAAGCCTATGTTAAACGGTGGTCCCTACCCACCGAGAGACTTCCTTCGTCCATTTCTTTAACTGCCGTGGATGGCAGCAAAATTTTTGATGCAGTCATTTCTTTAAGGACTCTACCAGTTCGTCTGAGAGTGGGAGTTCTTCATTCCGAACTTATTTCTTTTTTAGTGATTCCAAGAGCCACACATCCTGTGGTCCTGGGCCTTCCATGGCTCCGTCTTCACAATCCTACAATTGATTGGACGACTACGCAAATCCTGGCATGGGGTTCCTCCTGTGCTGAGACATGTTTGTTTAAAGTATTGCCTGTCTGTTCTTCCTCCCCCAGGTCGTCTGATGTTCCACCTCCTCCATATCAAGATTTCACGGATGTGTTCAGTAAAGCTTCTGCTGATATCCTTCCTCCTCATAGAGAATGGGACTGTCCGATTGATCTCGTTCCAGGGAAGGTTCCACCTCGAGGCCGAACTTATCCGTTGTCTCTGCCTGAGACGCATTCTATGGAGGAATATATTAAAGAGAACCTAGCAAAGGGGTTCATTCGACCTTCTTCTTCTCCAGCCGGCGCAGGCTTCTTTTTTGTAAAAAAGAAAGATGGTGGTCTGCGGCCGTGCATCGACTACAGAGGTTTGAACGACATTACCATCAAGAACCGTTATCCTTTACCCCTGATTACTGAGCTCTTTGACAGAGTTAGCGGAGCTACCATCTTTACAAAGCTGGACTTGCGAGGTGCATACAATCTCATCCGGATCCGTGAGGGTGACGAGTGGAAGACCGCCTTTAACACCCGTGACGGACATTATGAGTACCTCGTCATGCCCTTCGGATTGAGCAATGCTCCAGCTGTCTTCCAGCATTTTGTCAATGAGATCTTCAGAGACATTCTATACCGTCATGTCGTGGTCTATCTAGACGATATCCTCATTTTTGCCAACGATTTAGAGGAACATCGTTTTTGGGTTAAAGAGGTTCTGTCCCGTCTCCGTGTCAATCATCTCTATTGCAAATTAGAAAAATGCGTCTTTGAAGTCAAGTCCATTCCGTTTCTAGGGTACATTGTGTCCGGTTCCGGACTAGAGATGGATCCTGAGAAACTACAAGCAATCCAAAATTGGCCGGTACCCTTAACCCTCAAAGGGGTCCAGAGGTTCTTAGGGTTCGCCAACTATTACCGAAAGTTTATACGAGACTTTTCCACCATTGTGGCGCCTATTACTGCTTTCACTAAGAAGGGTGCTAACCCGTCCAAGTGGTCTGAAGAAGCCATGCAAGCATTTCATCTTTTAAAACAAAGGTTCATCTCTGCGCCTGTTCTGAAACAGCCTGACATCGACTCTCCTTTCATCTTAGAGGTGGATGCCTCCTCCGTTGGAGTAGGAGCGGTGTTATCTCAGAGGGCTAAAGATGGCCATTTACACCCTTGCAGTTTCTTCTCCCGGAAGTTCTCCCCAGCTGAGCGCAACTATGCCATTGGCGACCAGGAGTTGCTAGCCATCAAGCTCGCTCTAGAAGAGTGGAGGTATCTGTTGGAGGGAGCTTCTCATTCAATCACCATACTTACAGACCACAAGAACCTTTTATACCTGAAGGGCGCACAATGTCTCAACCCTCGTCAGGCCAGATGGGCACTTTTCTTTTCCAGGTTCGACTTTAAACTCCAGTTCTGTCCGGGCTCTCAGAATCGCAAGGCCGATGCCCTTTCCCGCTCATGGGAGCAAGAAAATGAGTCAGAGTCTTCAGACAAGCATCCTATTATAAATCCGTTGGCATTCTCCACGGTAGGGATGGACTCTACGCCCCCATCAGGGAAAAGTTTTGTGAAGCCGATGCTAAGGAAGAAGCTCATGCATTGGGCCCATGCTTCCCGTTTTGCCGGACATACAGGTATCCAAAAAACCCTGGAGTTTATCTCTAGGTCCTATTGGTGGCCAACTCTGAAAAAGGACGTCTTGGAGTTTATTGCATCTTGCCCAAAGTGTGCCCAACATAAAGTATCCCGCCAGTCGCCTGCGGGGCAACTGGTTCCACTATCCGTTCCCCGTCGACCATGGACCCACTTGTCGATGGATTTCATTACAGACTTACCCATGTGCAACAAGTTCAATACCATCTGGGTGGTAGTTGACCGGTTCACCAAGATGGCACACTTCATTCCTCTCACCGGTCTTCCGTCAGCTTCCAAGTTGGCTCAAGTATTCATACAAGAGATCTTCCGACTCCACGGTCTTCCTGAAGAAATTATCTCAGATCGAGGAGTTCAATTCACAGCCAAATTCTGGCGAAGTTTATGTCAAGTCCTCCAAGTCAAGCTAAAGTTTTCCACGGCTTACCATCCTCAGACCAATGGTCAAACCGAGAGGGTGAATCAGGACTTGGAGGCCTTCCTCCGCATCTATGTGTCCTCCTCTCAAGATGACTGGGTTCAATTACTTCCCTGGGCCGAGTTCTGTCATAACAACCAGTATCATTCTTCATCTGCTTCAACACCATTCTTCACTAACTTTGGATTCCACCCTAAAGTTCCTGAGTTCCAACCGCTTCCAGCAACTTCTGTTCCCGCAGTGGATATCACCTTGCATCAGTTTGCCAATATCTGGAAGAGCGTACGATCAGCTCTGCTCAAGGCATCGTTCAGGTACAAGAAGTTTGCGGATAAGAAGCGTCGAGCAGTTCCTGCTCTCAAGGTGGGTGATCGGGTATGGTTATCCACGAAGAATTTGAGGTTAAGAGTTCCCAGTATGAAGTTTGCACCTCGCTATATCGGTCCTTTCAAGATTGAACAAGTCATCAATCCTGTTGCTTACAGACTCCAGTTGCCTCCCTTCTTAAAGATACCCAGGACATTCCATGTTTCCCTGTTGAAACCGCTGATCTTGAATCGGTTTCATTCCTCACTTCCTCCAACTCCGAAAGTCCAAACTCAACGAGGCGTTGAGTATGAAGTGGCCAAGATCCTGGACTCACGTCACCGTTACGGTCAACTACAGTATCTTATTGACTGGAAGGGTTACGGCCCTGAGGAACGTTCATGGACCAATGCTTCTGATGTCCATGCTCCTGCCTTGGTCCGGAGATTCCATTCCAAGTTTCCTCAAAAGCCAAAGAAGTGTCCTGGGGCCACTCCTAAAGGGGGGGGGGGTGCTGTCACGATCCGGGTATCTGGACGCCATTTCTTACCCATCAGATGCCTCCTAAGGCTGGCTCAGCGCTCCAGGACCGGATCCCATCTGTTATCCTGATGTGTACATTCCTGTATCCTCTCCTGTCACTCTGGGACGCTGTCACAGTAAACGCCATATTACACCTGGCATGGCGTCTCCCGCGGCCTCCGCCGCCGTCCCTGAACTTCTGCATGCAGAGTGTCTGAGTGGCGATTGCGTCAGCCGCGGCCTCCGCTGTGTCCGCGTGGTTGGATGTGCATCTGTCAGCCTGGCGCCTCCTGTCTCCGGTGGCCGGCGCCGCCATTACTGTTTTCATTTCCACATGGATTACAAACCAAACTTCCCTCCAAGTGTCTGCATGGGCGCAGCCATCTTGGATTCTGTCAGCTGATCATTTCCACCAATCTGTTCTCAGTATTGATAATCTGCATAATTGCCTAGCCAATCCCTTCCTTGCTGCAGGTATAAATACACTGTGCCTGAGCAAGGAAGGCGTCAGTGCTTTGGTTGTCAAACCTAGTTCCTGTTTGTCTCTCTCCTGTGATTGTCTTCCAGGTTCCAGCTCCTGTCTCAAGACTTCCACCATAGAGACCCGCACCAGCATTCCACCTGTGGTGTAGCCTGACTCTCCAATCCATTGTGGATTCATCTGTTTCCAGCTACAACATTACCTGCTTCCAGCTCAGCTTCCAGCAGAGTACAGCTTCCCTTAAAGGGCCGGTGTCCTTTCTACACTTTACCACTCTCCACCGGTATTATTATTTCTCCGCTCTCAAGTTCTACATTTCAGTTCATATTTCATCGCTCCCAAGTTCATTTATTATTTAACTGGTTCCAGCCAGTATCCACTCCGTGCTAACAACAGTCTGGTTCCAGCCAGTATCCACAGCAGCTGTTTTATCTTCAGCAACCCAGCTTTTCCTGGAACACCAGCTGGCACAATCCTGGGTTATCTCCATTGCTACAGTCGGGCCTGGTAAGGACTTTCCATCTAGAAGATCATAAGAACTATCTCACACTACCAGTGCCCTGTGGCTCCTGCCATCCTGTAGTACCCAGGAACTGTATTTATTCTTTGCTGACTTTTACGTTTTCTTTTACTGCTGCTGTGTTGCGGAGTTGTCATAATAAACATCATTGACTTTTATCCAAGTTGTTGTGGTCACGCCTTCGGGCAGTTATTATTCATGTTACTTACATGTCCAGGGGTCTGATACAACCTCCCAGGTTCCGGTACATCTCAGCCCCTACAACTGAGGCTGCCTCCCGTCAGCTCAGGCCCTCAGTTGTGACATCTTGTATAGTAGGAGCCGTTTTTTTAATCCAATGAAGTAGAACTAACTTTTTTGCCAGAGTTAAAATAATGACAAGGAAGGGGATTCGTGTATGGGTTTGAGGACCCAGCACCCTTCCGTCAAACCAAAATAATAAACATGCTTCAGGTGAGGGTGAGAGTTAGACATTAAGAATTTCGTTGATATATCCTATTAACTTACACCAGAATCTATATATTTTGGAGCACCCCCAAAAACAGTGAAAAAACTTTGCATTAGACATAGAGCATTTCATACAGACACCTGGTTCATTACTGGACATGTGTTTCCTCTGGGCGGGAGATATGTAGACCCTATGAATAAATCTAAAGTGGGTTTCCTGTAAGTAGGCAGATTGCAGATGTTTAGAGTATGCGAAGTATCGGGCAAACATGAGATCAGAACATGTATTGAGGGAAGGTATATCCGTGACCCAGCTGTAGAATATTTTCTTTGAAAGTAGGGTGACCTCTGGTTTGGCAGAGATGAGCCGGGGATAGATGTAATTAAGTCTGTATCCTATGGTTGAACGGGACTGTAGGAGATGGAGAATGATGTGTGTATTAGTCGGAGTGGGGACCGGGCGGGGGAGTGATTGCGCATAATGTCTGACCTGGAGGTATAGGTAAAACATGCTGCTGGGAAGGGAGAATTGTTGCTGGATATCAGCGAAGGGGATGATATTGCCACCTGGGTCGAAGACCTTGTTCACGAGAGCCACACCCTTTTGTCTCCAAACCCGGAATGCAGGGTTGTTCAGGGAGGGGGAGAAGTCAAGGTTACCCCAGAGGGGAAGATATGGGGAGAACCGAAAATCCCTTTTCAGTTTCTTGTGAAGACTTATCTAGTTGATGTAAGTATCATGAAACATGATATTTGAATACACTGATGGAGGGATACTAGAGGATTTGAGGTGCAATAGTGCCACGGGGGAGAGAGGAGCAAAAATGGCATTGTCAAGTGTTACGTCTGTGAAGGTGAAGTCATCTAGCAACCAGTCGCCAGCATAGCGGAAGAAAACAGAAGCGGTGTAGGATTTGAAATCAGGAATCCCCAGGCCTCCCAGTTTTTTGGGAAGCATAAGTTTGGCCAGAGCAATTCGGGGGCGCTTTCCATTCCATAGAAACGAGGAGATGGCGGAGTTGATGGAAAGGATATCACCATTGGTGAGGGCAACAGGTAGCATTTGGATCATATAAAATATTTTAGGGAATATAACAGTCTTCACCGCCGCTGCCCTCACCAATAGAGATAAAGGAAGATGGTTCCATGACAGCATCAAGGCAGTCACTTTTTGTATAATGTGGGAGAAATTTGCCTTATATAAGTCCTCTACCCTTCTGGTGACATGGACCCCAAGATATTTGATTTGAGACATGCTTATCTGAAACCGGGAGAAAGCAGGAGCAGAGGCTAGATCTAAGGTGTATGAACCTATCGGCATCAATTCTGATTTTTCTACATTAACCTTATAGCCGGAAACTGATTTGAAGGCTTCGATCAGGGTCATAATGTGTGGGATCGAGGTAAGCGGGTCCGTGACAAAGAGTAGCATATCATCTGCATAAAGGGAAACTTTTAATACGCAGTTGGAGATTGTTATACCTTTAAAACCAGAGGAGTTGCGTAGTAGGATAGCAAGTGGCTCGATGGCAATTGCAAAGAGGAGAGGGGAAAGAGGACCCCCCTGTCGCATACCCCTGTGTAAGGGGAAGCGGTCCGAAATCTGGCTGTTACATAGTATCTGCGAGAAGGGGTTAGAGTATAAAAGTTTAATATACGAGATGAAGGTAGAGGAAAACCCAAAATTAGACATGGTATTAAAAAGGTGTGACCACAGAACAAGGTCAAAGGCCTTCTCTGCGTTCAGTGACAGGATGACGCCTGGTGGGGAAGAGCCTGAGGTGTGTTGTAAGTGTTGTACTGCCGATATGACCTTCCGTACATTCAGGACCGAGTGCCTACCTGAAATAAACCCGGTTTGATCCGGATGTATAATAGAAGGTAAAATCTTTTTAAGCCTTTCAGACAAAATCTTAGTAAGAATCTTATAATCCGAGTTCATCAAGGAAATCGGCCCATAAGAGGCTGGCAGGGTCAGGTCTCGACCTGGTTTGGGTAGTACTCTGATATAAGCAGCATTAAAATATAAAGGGGCCTGACCCGACCGCAATATGTGATTAAAAACTAGCACCAATGTGTCCTGAATGCACGGAAGCATCAGTTTGTAGAAGCTACTACCAAATCCATCGGGGCCTGGGGCTGTCCCCTGTTTCAAGGTCCCAACCAAACAAGAGACTTCCATTGGGCTTATGGGGGCTGTCAAATCTGTATCTAGAGACGTGGCTAATCTAGAGGGAACGTAGTCAGAATCAGGGAGAGACATGGAGGATGCGAATGCGACATTCTCAGGGGATAGAGAAGGGCCAGGTGAGTAAAGGGAAGCATAGAAGTCCTTGAGGACAGAGAAAATTTGGATATTAGAGGATGTCAGGGATCTGTCTGGTTTCCTTAGGGGGTGAACTAAAGAGGAGGGTCTCGTGCCATTTAACATGTTATTTAGCAGTTTACCGGACTTATTTCCAAACCAGTGGTAGCGATAATTAACCGCATATAAGGATTTATAACCTCTACTGTTTAAGTATTCGTTGAAGTGAGTCTTAGCAGTGAGGTATACCTGCTTACTGGTTACAGTAGGGCTTTGGCAATAAGCTGAGTAGGCTGTGGACAACCGGCTCTGCAATAATAAATAAGTGGCGGCATAAGATTTGTTGAGGCGGTCCACATATGACAGAATGTTTCCCCGTAAGACCGACTTAGCTGCTTGCCAAAATAGAGGGGGATTGTCAATCGCGTGGGACTGATTATTTGTGTGGTATTCCTCCCAACTAGTTTGAAGCATAGATTTAAATTCTAAGGAGGTCAAAAGGTGGGACGGGAAACGCCATTTGATTTTGTTAGGGGGTTCGTCAGAAACGTGTAAAGAGAACCACTGCAGAGAGTGGTCCGAGACAGATATCGGCTCAATCTCCACGGACGAGACTCTCGTGAACAAGGCAAGGGACAGCAACAGGTAGTCTATGCGGGACAGGGTGTGATACGCTGCAGACATACAGGTATACATTTTGACAGTGGGATTTGTAACTTTCCAGATGTCTACTGGGGACAATTGTGTGGTAAAATGGGGAATACCGTACTTGGGAAGTGAGAAAGAGTGGGAGGGGGCAGATGATCTATCTAGGTAAACATTTGAAATAAGGTTAAAATCACCGCAGACCATCAGACCTTCCTCCATGTAAGGTGTCAGTAGCGTAATCAATTTCACAAAGAAGTGTCTTTTGTATACTGTCGGGGCATATACATTACATAACGTGTATCGTTTGGAGTGTAGAGTAATGTGTGCGATGACAAACCTGCCTTCCGTGTCAGGAATCATTTTTAGAAGCTCACAAGGGAGCTGACGTTTAATCAAAATGGCTACTCCACGGGACCTGGAATTAAAAGAAGCACTGGCTAATAATTTCCACCCCAACATTTGTAGTTTCAACATTTCCGCAGGAACCAAGTGTGCCTCCAGAACAAAAACAATATCTAAATGTAATCTATTACAGTACAGCAAAATTTTCCTTCACTTCGCAGGGGAGTTAAAGCCCCCACATGTAAGGACCCAATCTTAATTTCAGCCATTACGTATACACATGCATTGTAATCTGAATTGTAAGGTATCCAGGGAGAAGGAGCGTGGAACTAGTAGAGCCTATAGAGGGGCCGGGAGAAGGTGGGACACTGGGAAACAACAGAGGGACACACACACACACACACACACACACACAAAGACAAAGACAAAACACTAAAGAACCCGACTAGCGTGTTCAGGACAGTTATGAAACATTCACATAACTTTCGGAAGCCCGGAAACATTTGGAGAACCCATAGGTACAGGGACCAAACTAACATAAACCCGGAGCATTACTCCCTCCGTGCCCGTGGAGAATTGAGATCCTGAAACCTCTTCTGAAGGCGGGACAACATGTAATGGAGCAGGAACCTTGTATGAATATAAGGAACAAAAATTGCAAAGACTTGAGCCTCAAACTTCGGGACAGAACAGTATGCAGGCGGTGAGCAGCAACAGCGGAGGGACGAAAACTGGTGAGATCCGCAGGGTCAGTTAGGGTCAGAGATGTCCGCATCTGAGCGAGAGCGACCTTCAC
This sequence comes from Pseudophryne corroboree, assembly GCF_028390025.1. NCBI lineage: Eukaryota > Metazoa > Chordata > Amphibia > Anura > Myobatrachidae > Pseudophryne > Pseudophryne corroboree. The sequence continues at coordinate 153,059,968 of NC_086446.1, read as the reverse complement.
ATAGGAAATCAGCAGCGTCATCCGGGGTGGTAAAGTCATAATGTCTATCCTTGTCGAAGATCCTTAATTTAGCGGGATATATCAGTGCTAATTTTTTCTTGTCGGCAATGAGCCGGGAGCAGATAGGGGAGAAGGCACGTAGTGCTTTCGTCAATTCGGCAGAAAAGTCCTGAAAAAGTCTGAGATTTTTGCCTTCCCAATTCAGGACAGGCTGTTTCCCGGAGGTAAGCCATATTTCCAACTTATGTGTGTAACTCAGACATTTAAAGATGGTCACTCTGGGGCGGGTGTCATTCTGGCGGGGAGGGGGGCCAATACGATGCACCCGTTCTATAACCATTTCTTTACAGGCATCCTGAATACCAAGGAGGGTGGGTAAAGTGTTAGTGACAAAATTCTCCAAGGAGGCCCCTTTCAGGGATTCAGGCAACCCCACGATTCTAATGTTATTCCGTCTGGAACGATTTTCGATTTCCTCCAGCTTATTAATAAAGGCATAATTGTCTTTTTCAAGATGTTTAATTTCACACTGCATATCAGCAATATTGTGGGCCATGGAGCCTATCCTGTTCTCCGCTGTGGAGACCGTGTGATAAAGTCTTGCAGCTGCGCTGTAATATTACTCACCGCCTTGGTCAGTAACGGGCCCATGGTGGATGAGATGGCGTCCACCAGATCCCCATACAGAAGCAGGCTGTCACGGTGCCTGGGTGAGGATGCCGGATCAGAGTCCTGCGTGTCCGCCACAGACTTCTTGGATGCCGGGGAGTGATCGAGGGAGACGCCGTCCGGCGCCATGACAGGAACCGCTCCTCTCTTCACTTGTAGCAGCGCCTGCTGCTGTGAGCGCGGCGGCTGCGTGGCTGTTACAAATTTGTCCATCGCAGGTAGATCCCAGGTGGGGAGGATTAAAGCGGTGAGGTTTGGAGGCGGTAAGGCCTTGTAAAAGTGGCAAAGTAGCCGGACACGGAGCGGAGCTGTGAGATGGAGCAGCTCACTCCATGCACCCGGAACCGGAAGTCTACTGTATAAGGTTTATAAGTATTAATAAGGTGTACGCACTGCGGGTACTTTATACCGTCTGCGCTACTTAAGGTTTAAGGTATAACATCATTGCAGTGCTTTGCTGCATAAACGTTTAAAGTGTAACCATATTATTACATTGTATTACTAATAAGGTTTAAAGGTTATCAATTGTGTGCGCGCACGCTGTGCATACTTTGTACACTCAGCGCGGCGTGTGTACGCCAAGTACGTACCACGTATGGGACTCTGTACGCAAATAGCGTACAAAGTGCGTAGCGCGTGTATTCAGTCTAGCGGCCATAGCGGCTAAATGGTAAGAGTGTGTTTAGAGGTATAGCTTTGTGGTTTAAGATAATATCGACATTATCAATTGGGGGCATCGTCCTGTTTTTCCTCATACCCACAGCCTAGCAGGGTACAGCAGACTTTATCTATCAGCAAAGGGCGGACAGGTATCCATGTAAGCCTTCTCCTGGATGGTGGATACTCTGGTAAATTCTTTCTCAAGTGCTGATAAGATAAGCATCTGCTCTGCATGGTTTGTAGGGATGCTGGTGGGATCCATAAGGTAAGAACGCAAAGTTATTTTTAAAGTCTGTGAATTTCTGTTTGGCGCCAAATGCGCACACATCACACGTATACACCTGTATTTTGTACTTTGCATATCTACTCGCATTATTGCCATAAGTATTGATTGTTAGATTCATTTTGACCTGTACTGGAAAATTTGTTGCTGTTTAGTTAAAATATAGAGTTAATATTTAAGAAATAAGTGTAAGACGCACATGCAGCCTGGCCGAGTTGTAAAGGTTTATACAGAAGAAACTGTGTGCTGTGTTAAGTGAGCGATTATAGGTAATATCGCTTACATTTATAGAAGTGTGGGATTTGTACTATTGCGGACGTACGGTCTTTTGTACACATGTCTCGGACAAAGGACAGGACTGCTCACGCAACGTAAAGACGTACGCACGATCGCGTGCTTACGCAACGTGCGTAAGGATCAGGCCGCTAAGTACAAATTAGACAATAGCATTGCTTAATTTAGGAGTGAAATGGTAGCCACGCGGTAATAGCACAAATTGTTCAGTGTCCAAGATTTAGTTTAAATAAAACCTTTTTTACTGCATTACCTCTGGTACTAAGGCTGTTCACCTGAATTAAAGTTAATTTTCTGTACAGAAAAAACAAAAAGTGTATTTGAGTGAACGAACGTGAGTGTGCAAACAATAAAGGTTTTGTGGACCCAGGGAATTCGGGATCCCGTAGGAGACCACACCAGGTGATTGGACACTTGGTGGCGTAAGACTGGCTTGCTCACGTTAACATTGATTAAGGTACAAAGGAGCAAGGTAGCAGATACCGCAGACCAGAAGGTCAGCGAAGGTTTAGAGTACCGCAGACCAAAAGGTCAGCGAGGTTTTGTTTAGGTGCCGCAGCCACAAGGGGTTAGCGAAGAAACCCATATAGGCCATTTGATTGGTACGCCCCGGCTGAGGTTTCGCAGCCTGAATAACGATTCCATTGGTCGTACGGCGAATAAGTAACAGTTACTTATACGCTGTGCAATTGTACCTCACGTTCGTGGGTGCAATACTTAGCTCAGTGTGATACCCTTTTTACGAACTTTGCGTAAAATCGCGGGATCATAAGCACCGAGTGTAGCAAGCGTGATTTGTGTAAAAAAAAATTGTTTTAAGGGAGTTTCACTGGTCACTCAGGAAATCACCAACGACCAATATTTACTGGGAAGGGTAAGTCACTCCCATATACTTCCAGTGAATAGAGGTTACACAGGGGCCCTAGGTTGGGTATGTACCGGCGCTGATGAAAGTGTTTAGGTGTATTGGCCAACGTGAGCGTGAGTGGGTGAGAGCACTCGTTGAACTTTCACCGTTGCCTTATATTGAGTATTTTGTTTTTTTTTGTAGGAATTAGCTGAGAAGGCAATACCTGCAAAATATGGGGGCCAGTTGCTCAAGTAAGGGACGTTCAACCAGGGTTCAGGTTGATGTTCCGCGGCCCAGAGGGTCAGCGAGGTACATAATGTGTGAGAAGTACGGATCACACACAGAGGTTTTATGCAATGAATGGGAACGTATGACTGCGGAAGATAGGGAACCATTCCCTAGGGTAGGCAGTTTTGAACAAGAGGGTGTTGCAGAATTTAAGGTTTAGGATATGTCTGATAAAGTCCCGAAAACAAAGGGTCAGACACACAAACTGTTTATATTTATGGTAGCAAGAGGGTGATATGCAGAGGGAACTAGCTCACGCAGCCGGTTCTAAACCTAGCAGGAAACTGATGGCAACCGCACCACCACCACCACCGTATATTACAGGGGAGAAAGTGGCTACAGACAATGGCATACTGATATATGAAACAGTAAAGTTGATAAATGTATTAATGCTAACCCGTGCAAGTTGTATCCCTTCTTAAACTTCCCTCAGGACTGCGAGCAAGAAGATGAGCCCAGCATGATATCGGCACTCTCTCTAGCAGCCACCATACAAGACACCCAGGTGGGCACGGACCAACCAATAAGAGTAGTGAAGGCCCCTAGTGGAGGAGTAGGTGAGGTTGTGTCCACAGGTAAGTACGGTACAGTACATTATGTAGAGACAATTGCACCTCACATTGTAGAAGCAACTCAGAATGATGTAATTGAACTAAATCCTGTCAGGGTGATCGCAGTCCCCAATGGGAGGACTGACGCTCAGGGAGTCACTCCCATCAGGAACATTGCTATGCATTGTCCTTGGTCCCGGACAGAATTGAGGACAATTATGTCTGAATTTCCTGATCCCAGAAAGGATCTAGCTGCATGTCAGAGGTTTGTTAGAGAATTAAGTAACGCCACCGAACCCACAAACAAAGATTGGCGAACAGTGCTACGGGCATGTTTACCCTCCAATATTGACCCCGTGAAATTCATTACTGATTGTAAATTAGACGTAGAAGTACCTCTCACTGATGAATACACTCAGGAGAATGTACGACAGATCAATCTACAATTAGGAGTATATTTCCCTACTGTTGTCAAGTGGAATAAAATCTTTTCCATAAGACAAAAAGAAGGTGAAACGGCGTCTGAATATTTCCATCGAGCACTGCAGGAAATGGCTAGATACACTGGGGTCGAGGACATTAGGGAAAATGTACACCACAGGGAGGTAGCGGTCTCAGTATTAATGTACGGCTTAAAGGAAACATTGAGAACAAGGGTACATACCACTCAACCTAACTGGAGAGGTATCTTGGTGGCTGCATTAAGAGAGTCCGCTATCGAGCACGATCGGAACATCATTAAGCACAGGGAGTCACAGGGGGATAAGCGGATGACAGTAAGTATAAAAGCCCTGACAACGAAGCCACATCAGCCAAAACTCCAGACCCCTGATGGTAAGTCGTATGTAGTAAAATGTTACACCTGCCAGAAGGAAGGACACTATGCATGGAATTGTAGGTATAAGGACACACATAAGGTATATTGACCCCCTAGACCAGAACACGAACCACATTATGATACACGTAATAGGGATCAGGGATCACATAGGAGGAGTTATGAGCCACATGCAGGGGAAACATGGAGGTACCCACCTAGGAGGGACTGGCAGACCTCTGAAAATTCTCAGCTACCCCCCTCACATATTGTAGCTGCCAGCGCGCTGCGAGAGGGTCACAACATTCAATAGGGGTTAGGCCACACCTGTAGTCTGCAGCCAATGAAGTTGATTGCTAGCCTAGGTAGTGAACCTGAGGTCACAGTTGATGTAGCTGGTAGATCACTACCTTTTCTTGTAGATACAGGGGCGGCCAGGTCAGTGTTAAATTCAACGGTAGGTATGAAAACCACTGGTAAAACAATTTCAGCAATGGGAGTAACAGGAATAGTGCAACACTAACCTTTAAGTAAACCAGCGGAGATTACGATAGGGCCTTTGCAGACCAAGCATTCCTTTTTGCTAGCTGCATCGGCTCCGACTAATCTACTTGGGAGAGATTTATTGTGTAAGATGAGGTGTGTCATATATTGTACTCCTGAGGGTGTCTTCTTAGATATACCCGAGAATCACGTTCAGGAAGTGCAGGATATGTTAGACACCCCACAAAGGTTAATGTCACACTCTGCTGTTATAGACAAGTGTCCATCCAAGGTAGAGGAAATGATCTCCCAGATACCGGAATCCCTCTGGACCAAAGATGGACAAGACACTGGATTGATGGCAAATGTAGCTCCTGTAGTAGTGCAAGTAAAAGATGGTAGGATAGCTCCAAAAATCCCACAGTATCCTCTGAAGCCAGAGGTGGAATTAGGAGTGTACCCAGTCATAGAGCGCTTGCTACAACAGGGCATCCTAGTTAGGACGTCCAGCACTGCCAATAGTCCCATCTTCCCTGTGAAAAAGAGTGGGGGGAGGGGTTACAGGCTAGTGCAGGATCTAAGGGGGATAAACAAGATAGTTGAGAGCCAATTCCCCATAGTGCCAAATCCAGCTGTCATTCTCATGCAAATCCCCCTACTGCAAAATTTTTCACTGTAATTGACCTCTGTTCTGCTTTCTTTTCTGTCCCTCTACACCCTGACAACCAATACTTGTTTGCATTCACATACAGAGGAGTACAGTACTCCTGGACTCGCCTACCCCAAGGTTTCATTGACAGTCCTGCTGTGGGCCTAGGGGCTCAGCTTCTATGATACCTCTGTCATCTACGACTGCATATCCAGTACACAGGTCTCCCGAGTCCGTCTGTCTCTGGCAACTACCGTCAGTGTAAAAAGTTAAATCTATGCCTTCCAGTGGGTTCACTAATGTCGGTTCTTGAAGTGAAAGTTTGGTTCAGATATTCCATACAATCATGTGTGTCAGTGTCTGTACTAAATCCTCCTTCACCATCATTCTCATCCTCCACCCTTTGTGCCTGTCCAGGAACACATGGAAAATAAGTTGCAGGATTTAGTGCGCTGCATCGCTTAAGGGGGATGTTTACAGGGGCCATTAGTGCTAATTCCCACCTTGTAAACCGTGCAGATGAGACATGTCTGGTTTGGGCAGAGTTCAGTAAGGCTGACACTGCATGAGGTGTATGGATGGTCAGGTTGTGTCCTAACACTACGTCTTCACTTTTACTCACTAGCAAAGCTATCGCTGCAACACTTCACAAGCATGTGGGGAGAGACCGCGCTACGGTGTCCAACTGTGCACTGTAGTAAGCTACCGGCCTGCTGGCATCACCATGTCTCTGGGTTAGGACACCTGCCGTGCACCCAGCGCTTTCCGTACAGTACAATTCAAAAGGTTTCCCATAATCTGTCATGCCTAATGCAGGTGCCTGTGATACGCACTGTTTAAGTCTCTCAAATGCCAGTTCGGACTCATCTGTGTAAGAGATTCGATCTGGTTTGTTCGAGGAGACCATTTCCTGCAAAGGTAAAGCCAATATGGAGAACCCTGGGATCCAGTTTCGGCAGTACCCACACATTCCAAGGAAAGTGCGGATCTGTTGCTGGGTTTGTGGCAGAGTCATGTCGCGAATCGCCTGTATTCTATCAGCGGTGAGATGTCTAAGTCCTTGTGTCAAGCAATGGCCCAAGTATTTTCTCCCAGGCTTTGCATGACTGTTTACAATCCTTTCAACCTGAGAGCGGGTCAGTTTTAATACAGTATGTAGATGACTTACTGCTGTGTTCTGATTCACTTGAAGCATCCTTGAAAGACACGAAACAGCTTCTTTTTCACCTTTCTAATACGGGACACAAGGTTTCAAAGGACAAGTTGCAGTTTTGCCAGACCAAGGTAAAATATTTGGGACATTGCTTGACACAAGGACTGAACTCTGCCCAAACCAGACATGTCTCATCTGCACGGTTTACAAGGTGGGAATTAGCACTAATTAGTGATGGGTAGTTCATGAATGATTAGTTCAAAATGAACTAATCTTCAAAGTGAACTAGTTCGTTCAGTTCACAGCTTTGGCAAAGATTAGTTCATCAGGAAGGAGGAGTCAGACACAGACAGAATAGAGCCAGCATTAGGCTTCTCACTGTCTCATTCACTGGATTTTCACTTCCTGAATCTGATGCTGTGAAATGAAAGTTAAAAGTACAACACAGCCCAGCAATACAGATCTAATAAAAAATAGCATCTGCACTGCCTAGCCAAAGTCTATGGGGTAAATTTACTAAGGTGGGAGATTTTTAGAACTGGTGATGTTGCCCATAGCAACCAATCCGATTATATCTATTATCTGCTAGAAGCAGCTAGATAAATGGTAAGTAGAATCTGATTGGTTGCCATGGGCAACATCACCAGTTGTAAAAATCTCCCACCTTAGTAAATTTACCCATATGTGTGTCTGTGAGTGAGCATGTGTGGTCATGCTGCTCACCTTTCTGTGATACAATCACTGTCCTATTAGTCCAGATGTCCAAACACTTGCTGCTACTTCTGGTACTACTGGCTCCTGTGCATACTGCTGTGCTAAATCTTCTGCTGGGTGTTGTGTAGGTGCTGCTGCAGCACTGTTTTTATTCAGCTGTCACTCAGCAATACTCATGAGTCAGTACATCTCTGCTGCCACAGGGGTCACTGCTGTGCTCAGACATGGAGTGGACTCACTCTGTGGAGCTGAGTGAACTGCATTGTCCTGACGACTCGTGAGTCATTCTCCTTGCAAGTAGTTCAGTAGTTCAGTAGTTCAGCAAGTAGTTCAGTAGTTCACTGATTCATTACAGTTCACTGATCAGTTCACTGACTCAATGACTCATACAGCCATACGAGTCAGTGCAGTACCTCTAAGCTACCATGTGTGGCACTGCTGTGCTCAGGCATATGCATTGTATGGAGCTGATACTGAACTGCATATAGCCATGATTAATTCACCTAGCATATTAGGTGGTCACAAGGTACACTGTCACTACCAATCAGCCAAAGACAAATTCTGAGTGCTGCATGCTATCCTGTAGGGCAGGCATGTCCAAACTGCGGCCCTCCAGCTGTTGTGAAACTACATATCCCAGCATGCCCTGACACAGTTTTGCTGTCAGAGAATGCTAAAGCTGTGTCAGGGCATGCTGGGATGTGTAGTTTCTCAACAGCTGGAGGGCCGCAGTTTGGACATGCCTGCTGTAGGGTCTGATTACTCTACACAAGACATAGGGGGATATGTATGTCTATCTGATGAACCTTCAGTCTTGAAATAATTAAAAATATGATGGTACATATACTTAGGTAGTTCTATAGAAGTGATGTTGCCCATAGCAACCAATCAGTGTGTGTGTGTGTGTGTGTGTGTGTGTGTGTGTGTGTGTGTGTGTGTGTGTGTGTGTGTGAGAGAGTGAATACTGAATACTCATGAGTCAGTTTACCTCAGCTGCCACAGGGGTCACTGCTGTGCTCATGGAGTCAGTGGACTCTGTGAAGCTGATTGAACTGCATTGTCCTCACGAGTCACTCTCCTTGCAAGTAGTTCAGTAGTTCAGTCAGTGATTCATTACAGTTCACTGATCAGTTCACTGACTCAATGACTCATACAGCCATACGAGTCAGTGCAGTACTTCTCAGCTACCATGTGTGGCACTGCTGTGCACAGGCATATGCATTGTATGGAGCTGATGCTGAACTGCATATAGCCATGATTCATTCCCCCAGTATATTAGGTGACAAGCTACACTCCCAATCAGCTAAAGACACAGTGCTGAGTGCTGCATGCTATCCTGTAGGGCAGGCATGTCCAAACTGCGGCCCTCCAGCTGTTGAGAAACTACACATCTCAGCATGCCCTGACACAGCTTTAGCATTCTCTGATGGCAAAACGGTGTCAGGGCATGCTGGGATATGTAGTTTCACAACAGCTGGAGGGCCGCAGTTTGGACATGCCTTCTGTAGGGTATGATTACTCCACACAAGACACAGGGGGATATGTACTATGAACCTTCAAGTGACATAAAGTTGAGCAGTTGCCCCTAGCAACCAATCAGCTTCTGTCACTTTATATACTATTACTGTTGAAGATAAATGACAGAAGCTGATGGGTTACTTTGCAACATCTCCACTTTATCTCTCTAAGGTCTGTTACATTGGGGCAAAGGGACTTTTTCTTTTCTTTTAATTACTGTATTTTAAAAGCAGAAAAAAATAAAAGTGACTTATGACATTACTCTGGATTTGGGTCTTTCACATGCATATTATGAAGTAAAAAGGAGTACCAACAATGGGATTAATATTGCAGAGATACATATGTCACTATAAGGTTGCTATATAACTTATTGCTTTTCTTAAAAATAAAAAAGCTGACATATTACACACATCTGATCATTTGAAAAAGATTATAACTCCTACAATGAGCTAGTATTAGAAATGCCTACTCTATGTGTAATAGTCTAGACTAGTTCTAAATCTAATCACTCCTTTCAGTCTCAGAGTCAGTGAGTGAAATGATGAACTAAATGAACTAGATGAACTAATCTTCTGAACTAATCTTTTCAGTGAACTAGATCATAATGAACTAATCACCGAACTGAACTAGATTTCCCATCACTAGCACTAATGGCCCCTGTCAACATCACCATAAAGAGATGCAGCGCACTAAATCCTGCAACTTATTTACCAGGTGTGCCTGGACAGGCACAAAGGGTGGAGGATGAGAATGATGGTGAAGGAGGATTTAGTACAGACACTGACACACATGATTGTATGGAATATCTAAACCAAACTTTCACTGCAAGACCCGACATTAGTGACAACCCACTGGAAGGCGTAGATTTTACTTTTTACACTGACGGTAGTTGCCAGAGACAGACGGACTCGGGAGACCTGTGTACTGGATATGCAGTCGTAGATGACAGAGGTATCATATAAGCTGAGCCCCTGTGCCCACTGCACTCAGCACAAGTTGCTTAGCTGGTCGCCCTAATCAGAGCGTGTGAACTGGCCAAGGGTAAGTCAGGCAATATATACACAGATTCTAGGTATGCCTTTGGAGTAGTGCATGATTTCGGGGCCCTATGGCACCTCAGAAATTTATGACGGAAGCTGGCACACCTGTAGCGCATGCATCCCATATAAAAAGGCTTCTAACAGCGATACAAGAACCAGACAGAGTGGCTGTTATCAAGTGCAAAGCCCACACTTACAGTCAAGACACAGTGTCACTTGGTAACAGCCAGGTAGACGAAGCTGCTAAATCAGCAGCCAGCACCCCCATACAAACAGATATCACACCACTGATGGTATTCAACACCGTCAACACACAAAAATTAAGTGAAATGCAAAATTTGTGTTCTCTACAGGAAAAGGCAGTCTGGAAGTCAAAAGGATATGGCCAGGAGTCCTCAGGACTCTGGACAGATGGACAGGGTAAGCCAGTAGCCCCCAGAGCATATCTTCCAAGCTTAGCTGAGGTGGCACACGGTCTGACTCATCTGGGCAAAGAGGGTATGTGAAGCTGGTGAGAGCCTACTGGTGTGCGCCAGGATTCTCTCCTCATGCGGGTAAGAGAGCAATGACATGTCTTATCTGCTTGAGGAAGAATATTGGAAAGTCAATACCAACAGAACCATCCCATATCCCGCCAACAGACGGCCCTTTTCAGGTAATACAAATTGATTTCATACAGTGTCCACCCTGCAGAAATTTAAAATATGTGTTAGTCTGTATTGACGTGTTTTCTAATTGGGTAGAAGCGTTCCCTGCTGCCACAAATACTGCTACGTTCACTGCAAAGAAAATTGTGCAGGAATTTGTGTGTAGATATGGTATCCCTAGAATAATTGAAAGCGATAGGGGTACCCATTTTACAGGTGAAGTCTTTCAGGTTATGTGCAAACTGATGGGAATTAATAGTAAGCTGCATACTCCGTACCGCCCACAGGCGAGTGCGAAGGTGGAAAGAGTAAACAGCACTATTAAGAACAAGTTGAGAAAAGTGATGGCTGAAACTGGATTGTTATGGCCAGAAGCTTTGCCACTTGTATTGTACAGCATCAGAACCACTCCCAGGTCCCCCCTTAACCTATCACCCTTTGAGATTCTTTTTGGTCGACAACCCCATGTAATGATTGACCCCCAGGATGATTTGAAATGCAATAACGAGATGACTGTAAAATATTTGGTTAAGATGAGCAAGCAGTTGAGGAATCAAAACAGAAATCTAAGGCTGGTGATTCCTGACCTACCAAACAGTAACTGTCATGACATTGAACCTGGCGATTATGTAATGATTCAAAATTTTCTACGCTCAGGTTGTCTCATTGACAGGTGGGAAGGACCGTACCAAGTCTTACTAACCAGCACGACAGCATTAAAGGTTGCCAAGAGAGAGACTTGGGTCCACTTGTAAGAAGGTCGCTGACCCAGAGAGAACCCGTGACAAAGAGCAGAGTGTAGAATACATCGTATCACTAGAGTGTCTGTTCCAGGAAGGTTGAGAGGCAGGACTGTTGTCACGGCACCTGAAGCACGGAGAACAACAAGACCAGAGGCGGTTGTCGCACCAAATTTCTTTTTCCTTTTTTATTATTTTCTCCATCTCCCATTACCCTCCTTTCCCCCCCTTTCTTGCTCCTTTTTCTCTCCCCTTAACAAGATGGACTAACCCAAAGAGACTGCGTTCTGGGTTTTCCTGTTGACCCTGTTGTTGACCAGAGCAGTCTGTTTCGGTGAGAGTACCAGAGAGGTCGAGAAAGGATCTCGAATGGGTTCTGATGGCAAGGACGGATTTGTAGAATTCTAAGAGCAACACATCCACCGAGCAAAGGCGAGTATCAGAAAATGATCTGGTAGTCAAGAAACTAGGAGGCACTGTGAAGGGTTATTGGCTGAGGAAGAATGCATTTGTAGGAATTGTGAAAACATAGTTGAGGATGGGTGCATCCAGAGATGTCAGTCCAGCCTTAATATCAACATGGACCGTCATCCATTGAGTGATTACCACTCACTAGTGGGTAAGGTCTTAAACCAGACAGAATGCTGGGTGTGCTCACAAGTACCTCAAGGTCAGAGCAAGTCAGGATTAGTACCATACCCGTTAGCAATAGATGAGGTACTCGAATTACGGGGTGGGAGACCGGTGGACAAGAAATGTAATATTTCTAGGCCCCCTAGTTTGAAGCTCCACCAGTACCATGTGGATAGATCCTTAGTATGTTTCAACATTTCCAATTCCCGAAAGCCGGGAAATTGGGAGGTGACATGGAATAACCAAACCATGGCATTTTCGCACAGAGCTGATAGGATACCTGTAGATTCTGAACTTATACGCCAAATAGCCAACAGTGGAAGGTATTTTCGGTACAGGTATACTCAAGGAAGTAAGACCATGCGGGTTGGAGAAGTATCACCAGGGTACTGTGCGCATATCATACAGCCTGATACATGTACTGAACAGATGAGAGAGTTAGGGATAGGATTTTTCACTTGGAAGGTTTGCAATATGGTAATGTCATATTCTGTCCCATATGTTCTCCCTGATGATGCTTATTTCATATGTGGGAGGAAGGCCTATAAGTGGCTTGCCCCAAACTCAGAGGGATTGTGTTACATTGGAAGAATGTTGCCAGAGGTTATGACCATAACCCATGATAAGATGAAAGATGTTCACCGCAGTGCTCAAGCTCCTTATACTCATACTCATTATAAACACATCGTTAAGAGACACCTTATAGATAGGACAGAGCATGTAGCCTCTGATTTGATCCACGAATCCACCGGGATTCAATTCCTTCTCGCATTAGATATCACCCGTACTGCCAGAGGAATTATAAATTATAGGTACATCCATGCGGTAGCGAACCTGATAGATAATATCACTGAGATGTATGACGGCACCTTCCGGTATACAGGAAGGGAGTTGCAAGCTTACAAAACGGAACTGATCTAGCACAGGATGGTCCTCAATTATATCACAGCAGTGACAGGCGGGTACTGTGTCACACTGGCAACTCAATATGGTGTGAAGTGCTGCACGTATATTACAAACAGCACTGATGACCCAACTGAGATCATTGATCAAAAGATGGACGATATCTTGCAGTTGAAGTGGGAGTTCCGAAGGAGACACAACCTTACCCTGACTGCTGTGAGTAATGAACTGACCGGCTGGGTCTCATGGTTGAACCCACGCAATTGGTTCTCAGGTTTAGGAGAATGGGCTCAAAATGTTATAATGAGTGTAGGAAAGTTTCTCCTTTGTATCCTGGGAGTCGTCATAATTATTGGCTTGATATTTAGATGTGTTCGAATTTTAACGCGGCGCAAGCGCAGTACAAAAGTGATGAGTTTAAGGAGCGGGGGCATTGCTACAGTAGCAGATTTAATTTGTGATCCATCTATAGAAACAATGTTGTGATAAGGAGTGCAAATGAATTCCACGGCCCATTTCTTTCACCCGTTTTTCCTGTGTTTCAGCAAAAATACACCCATCCGGAAGAGACTTCGATCAACACCCAAGAATGATTACGCAAATCTTATGTGAATGTATTGTACATATGTGTCTTATCTTCATCTCTACAACCTTCAGTTAGTGACACACATAGTCGACAGGTGATATCCACATATATTAGCACTCACATATGTTCCCCCTCCATGAATCATCATCTAAATGTGCACCCCATTTGTTGGAACAAGAAGCCGAAAAGAGCTCATTAGTGTTTGTTGGCCCACTTACAGACCCTTAATACGGGATGAGAAGGATTTAATGTATACTTCGCAATACCTCGAAGCTTATCTAGAACATATACGACACGATGATACATGCCCCTCAGACATGGATTCATACATACATGCTTTTACTATCTCACTAGGTCATACGTTTCCGACCTACACCTAGATATTGTATTGTATATTTTTCTATTTAATGTTTAGATAGTGGCAGTTATTGCTGACTGCCAAAGGGTGGACTGTCAAAATCGAAAAATATTGTAATGCATACACCATGTACTAACCCCTTACACATGCCCGCTGCGCGTGCACTTATGTGCGCTGTGCGTGCACATATCCACAATTTGCGTAGGATCGCTCCTGCGATCATGCGCGTGATATGGGTATTTATGGCGGAGTTTGTGAGCGCATAGAGGGTTATCACAACATTACATATTTAACCCAAATAGTGCATTTTGTACACATAGTTCCCCTACACCACATAAGCAAGCATCAACAGTTTAAATGATTCCAGGACTAAGGGATTCACCTTTGCATGATAGGAGGGGACAGACGAAGGTTATAAGGTGATGTCTAGTATCCAGCTGTAGGGTATTTTAAGGGTAACATTCCGGTGTTGGTTAGAGATAGATCGCATGTTCCTGCGTATAGTTATGTGCAAAAGTAGAATATAGATATTAACTGTATTTACTGTATATTATGTATGCGGCGGGAATAAAGAAGATACCACCCAAAAGAGCAGTTGAGAAAGACATCACCCACCTTTTCAAATCAACCTATGACCTCTCCTGTAATGAAAAGATGCACCTCTGTGTCCAATGGACAATGAGATTACAGTGACCATTGTATTGTGTATGTAAGTTGTGTATAAAAAGCCCGTTGTTGCCTGACCGGTCAGAAGACTCTGAACGCTTTCTACCTGACAAGCGGAGGACCGACCGGGTTGCACTTGCAAACATTCTCATGTATGTACATTCTCTGTAGCCATTATTCTGTTGTAGATTTATCTTGTTAGCCTGTAGTGTATAATTTGTACTGTTTTACCTTTTGAAATTATCCACTGTGGCCTTAGAACCCTGTGGTTCAACTACATATCGGTGTTGTGTCCTCATTTCCCTGCTAGGGTTTAAAGAGTATTTAACTGTATAAGGTTTATAAGTATTGATAAGGTGTACGCACTGCGGGTACTTTATGCCGTCAGCGCTACTTAAGGTCTAAGGTATAACATCATTGCAGTGCTTTGCTGCATAAAGGTTTAAAGTGTAACCATATTATTACATTGTATTAGTAATAAGGTTTAAAGGTTATCAATTGTGTGTGCGCGCGCTGTGCGTACTCTGTACACTCAGCGCGGCGTGTGTACGCCAAGTACGTACCACGTACGGGACTCTGTATGCAAATAGCGTACAAAGTGCGTAGCACGTGTATTCAGTCTAGCGGCCATAGCGGCTAAATGGTAAGAGTGTGTTTAGAGGTATAGCTTTGTGGTTTAAGATAATATTGACATTATCAAGGGGAAAGACCTGACTCAACTGTGTCTGAACTGACTTCACGTGTGGCAAGTTTGAAGAGTTGGAGAACCTTGCACAACATGGAAATCATTCTCCACTGCGGTAAGTTAGGTGCATTCCCCCACCTTTGACTATATCATAGGTGGATGAATAGGCTTGAATGGCCTTTTGCTGCTCCTCCATCCTCTGAAGCATATAGAGGGTTGAATTCCAACTTGTTACTACCTCTTGCTTCAGGTGATGGCAGGGCAGGTTCAGGAGTGTTTGCTGGTGCTCCAGTCATTTGTACGCATTGCTGAATGTCGAAAGTGGCCGACAATTTTTTGGCCAACACCAACATCTCCTGCATGCCCCTGTCTTTTTTCAAGAAATTATGCACCACGAAATTATTGCATGTGCAAAACATGGGATGTTCTGGAATTTGCCCAGATGTAATTTCCCCACAATATTGGTGGCATTGTCAGATATCACAAATCCCCAGGAGAGTCTAAGTGGGGTAAGCCATTGTGCGATGATGTCCCTCAGTTTCCGTAAGAGGTTGTTAGCTGTGTTCCTTTTACGGAAATTGGTGATACATAGTGTAGCCTGCCTAGGAACAAGTTGGCATTTGTGAGATGCTGCTGCTGGTGCTGTTGCTGTTGTTGCTGCGGAAGGCAATACATCTACCCAGTGGGCTGTCACAGTCAAGTAGACCTTAGTTTGCCCTGTTCCACTCGTCCACGTGTCCGTGGTTAAGTGGACAGTGGATACAACCACATTTTTCAGGATACTGAGGACACTTTTCTTAATGTACCTGTACAGTCCGGGAATCGCTTGCCTAGTGAAGTGAAATCTAGACGGGATTTGGTATGGGGTACACAGTACGTCCATCAACTGTCTAAATCCCACTGCACTAATGTCGGATACCGGACGCATGTCTAACACCAGCATGGTTGTTATGGCCTCAGTAATCTGCTTTGCAACAGGGTGATTGCTGTCATATTTCATCTTCCTCGCAAATAGGGTTGCCAATCCTGTGCCATTTTTTCAATCCCGGGTATCGGGATGGAAAAATGGACTATCCCGGGATTCCTGAGTTTACCAGGATTGGCTTGTTTCCTGTGTGGCTGCCCACTCCACACACATAACTCACCTTATCACATGGGTCGATGGGAGGGTCACTTCCTCTGGGTGTGGCGAGTTACGGGTGTCTGGCTGTGCACGCTTCCTATGGGTTTGCCAATGTCATTGCAGTGGGTGACGGGTGGCTGGCTGTGCAGCATGACCTCTGACCTCATGTCATGCTTTGCAGTGAGAGCCGGGCAGCATCTGAGTCACATGAGGATGCTCAAAGCTGACTGACACTGAAAACACAAGGAGCTTTCTAATTCCAAAATCTCCAGGATTGGAGGCTGCAATCCCAGGATTGAATTCTGGCCAATTTTAGGCCTAAATCCCTGGATCCCACTGATACCGATCCCGGGATTGGTCACCCTACTCACAAAGGACTGTTGGACAGTCAATTGCCTAGTTAAAGTAGTGCAAGTGGTCTTCCACCTTCCTCTCTGGGGTGACGATCAGCTCCGAGCAGCAACAACAGCTGTGGCAGCAGTAGGCGTAGCACTCAAGGATCCTCCGTTGGAAACCTGCATAATAGATGACTCATCAGTCATGCCAATGACATGGCCTGCAGGACTACTTTTGTTCCTGACTGAGGAGGAAATTGACGTTGAGGGACTTGGTGGTGTGGATTGCAGGAGCTTGGGTACACCAGGAAGAAGGGATTTAGGTGTCAGTGGACTGCTTAGGCTATTGCGCAAAGTTTCTGAACTTGACAATGACTTCTGATGAATGCACTGCAGGTGATGTATAAGGGAGGATGTTCCTAAGTGGTTAACGTCCTTACCCCTACTAATTATGTATTGACAAAGGCAACACATGGCTTGACACCTGTTGTCTGGATTTGTGGAGAAATAATTCCACACCAAAGTGGTGGCTTTTTTGGTATTTTGCCCAGGCATGACAATGGTGGTTGGGGCCTCCTCTTCCCATACAGTCTTGGGAAGGTCAGGCCTAGACATCGAACACACATGGACTCTACTTGGGGATTTGTGATATCTCTGAATGCACAGTTGTTTTTTCCTGTGCTTTAACAAGTTCATTTTTTTAATTTTTTGAGAGAGGGGAAGACTTCCATCCTCATGAGAAGCTGAACCACCAGTCATGAACATAGGCCAAGTGTTATGCACACCAGTGCCTGCAGGAAAGTACTGGTGTCAGAACTGTTATGCACTCCAGTGTCTGCAGGAATGTACTGGTGTTTGAACTGTTATGCAAAACAAATGGACTCACAGACAAACTGGGGAATATGACATAACGTACACAGAAGGTAATAGGGTAACAAAATACACACAAAGTGAACAGAGAAGCCCAGAGGCTAAGGAACTGGGTATCTCCTTTGTATTAGAACTGCACAGATGGAAAAAGCAAGATGTTGTGTTTTAATACATAGAGAACCCGAAATGCTGTTGCTAAGGGCAACAGCAAAACCCTAAAGGGTTACCAACGGGTGTGGCAGTAAACTCCTTGGTCAGAGATGGAATGATAGACACAAGGAGAGTCTCCACAATCCTATTTCTCACTTGCAGTGCACAGGTTTTAGCTTACTGCCACTAAACTGACCCCTGACACCTAGCACAGTGAGACAGGATTAGACAGGCAAGTCTTAGAATACAGCCGCAAACTTGCTAAGTTCACAGAGTGGTAACAGAACCCCAGCAAGCTAAACGACTGACTCCAGTCTTACTGCTAGGTCTGGATTGGCAGAGTGTAATACCAAATCCCCAGGCCTATTTGCAGTAAGCAACAAACAAATACAAAGCTACACAGTACTGGCTAACTTTCATGAACTGACTAACCAACAAAGATTCAGCAGCATCTGCTTACCCTGAAAAGAGGCCTTATAAAGCAGGTGCTGTCCACGCCCCACTCAGACCTCACAGACTGTGAGCACAAAAACCAGCATCGGATCCCCTGCCGTGCACAGAGCCTATAACCACTGCACAGCAAAAGACCCGAACCGGAGTATCAGCTGCGCTCAGGTTACTCCACTAGCACTTGTCTCCCGGTTGCCATGACGACGTGGCAGCACAGGGCAGGAGACCCTAACACCAAGGCCTTAAACTTTCCTTGCCACTTCGTGTCGTGAATGGCATATTGCCAATTTTACATTTCTCATCAGATCATTTCTTTATTTTTCTGATTATTAATTTTTGCTTCTTGGATTTTATATGCGCTCAATGACATTAGACATCGGCCTTAGCAGACGACGTTGATGGAATTGCATCGTCAATGTCATGACTGGTATCAGCATCAGCACTAGTACTAGGAACTGGAAGTGGTTCCTGATCTTTCACTATTTTTTCCTCCAAATTTTTGTTCTCCATTTCAGAGGACAGCACCACTTTATTATTACAGCACACAGAACAGTGTCCCTTTATTTTCACAGCACCCCTGTATTTTTAAAGCATACAGGACAGGGCCATTGTAATTTTATTTTAACAACAGCACCCCTGTATTTGGTATAGTGCACTTTTATTTTAACAACAGCACCCCTGTATTTTTACAGTATAATGGGACATGGACAGCACCCCTCAATTTTTACAGCATACAAGACAGGGCCAGTGTACATTTATTTTCAAGGCACCACTGTATTTTTACAGCATAACTGCCGCTATTGCCGTCCTAATTGCTTTAATCGCATGGCGACTCTGGACAAATCCCACCTGTTGGTCTGTCAGTAAATGGGGGAGAATAGTTTGGAGATGCAAGGCCATGATTTTAGCTAGAAGTGTATAGTCAACATTCAACAAACTGGTTTATGTGACATGATTAGAGTAGGGTCTTTGTTAGGTTTGGTCAAAAGTATCACATGGGCATCATTGAAAGTAGGGAATGACACATTGTGGTTCTGAATATTTCTGAATAATTCTAACATGGCACAGGCAATGTGGGGTTTGAGCATGCGGTAGTATTCTCCAGAGAAACAATCAGGACCAGGAGATTTACCATGGAGAAGGTTGGATATGGCCATGTTAAGTTCCTCCATGGTAATGTTACCCTCTAAAATATCCCTCTATTCTGGGGTCAATTTAGGTGAGAATGAGTCATTATAAAAAGTATCTTGTAATGTAGTGGCTATAGGTGAAGAGTGGAAGAGAGCCTTAAAATACGATTGGAATTTCAAGGCAATATCCTTGGATCTAGTGAGCTCAGCGCTAGTAGATTGGTGCTTTAAAGAGATGATAGTGGATCTTGATTTAAATAGTTTGGAGAGAGAAGCTAATAGTTTACCCGCCTTATTCCCCCAA
Organism: Pseudophryne corroboree; assembly: GCF_028390025.1. Lineage (NCBI taxonomy): Eukaryota > Metazoa > Chordata > Amphibia > Anura > Myobatrachidae > Pseudophryne > Pseudophryne corroboree. Next base: position 153,040,422 of record NC_086446.1, on the reverse strand, counting down.
TGATAAAACTTGTGTTTCATGTATTCCAAGGAATGTATATGGCTGAAGTCTCCTCAGAAGGATTTAATGTGTATTATAAAAATGGGTCCTGTACTGTTGTTTTGAGTTTATTGCATTCGATTGTGGCTTCTTTCCTTTTTCTAGAAACATAGCTAATGAATTTCCCCAAAAAAGGGCGGGGCGGTCCCAATATTCTAGGTTGTCGTCTACAAAGTTAGTCCAATGTTGTGTGAGATAAGATTTGAAATCATCCGAGTGGGCTAGATAATAGGGCAATCACCATATATGGTTGGTAGGAGGCATTTGTGATTGGGAAAGGGCTAAAGACACAGGAGCATGATCTGAATATCATGGATATCAACACATGGGATGGTCATCATCAGGTCATCTGAGATACAAAGTTTATCTATTCTTAAGAGAGAGCTATGGGCTAAGGATAAGTGCATATGAATCCTGTCTGTAGTAAACGCCAAGGGTCTGAGAGGTTTAAATCATGTCTAAAGGAAGTATGGTGGTGGTGAAGTGTGCTTACAAGTCATGGAGGTGAGGGAGATTTGTCCAGGGCAGGATCTTCCACCATATTAAAGTCCCACCAAGTATTAAAGGGTAATTGTGTCGGCTTTATAAAAGGTGTCCTAGGTCTAGAAGGAATTGGTGCGTGTTCAAGTTTGGGGCATATATATTGACAAGGGTATATTTAATAAGGTATAATTCAACATCCATGATAATGAAGCAGCCTTCAGGATCTATAGTTTGTGAAAGGATGGATAGTGGTAGTCCCTTTTTAAAAAGAACAGCTACCCCCCTTACCTTACATCTAAAGGGGGCCGAGACACATGTGCCAATCTAGGCAGCTCTCAATGAGTTCTCCTCAGAAGAGATCCAATGTGTCCTGAATGTAGACTATGGGGTAAATTTACTAACATTCGTAATTTTCGGAAAAAGGTCAAAGTTCAATCACGAATGACATCGAAAGTGTAAAACTGCAACTTTTTGAATTTATTACGCCTAATTTACTAAGCTGTCGTATTCGGATTTTTCATTTGTTCCGATGGTGATGTCATTCGTGTTTTTTTCCCGTTTTTTACGGCAGTGATTAGCAAAACACTGCCGACTTTATCACAATGAATCTCGGCCGGATCTGTGTGATCCGTGCTGGGGTTCATTTTTTTTTTTTTTAAATAAACACTGTAAAACTTAAAAAAAAATTGCGTGGGGTCCCCCCTCCTAAGCATAACCAGCCTCGGGCTCTTTGAGCCGATCCTGGTTGCATAAATATGGGGAAAAAAATGACATGGGTTCCCCCATATTTAAGCAACCAGCATCGGGCTCTGCGCCTGGTCCTGGTTCCAAAAATACGGGGGACAAAAAGAGTAGGGGTCCCCCGTATTTTTAAAACCAGCACCGGGCTCCACTAGCTGGACAGATAATGCCACAGCCGGGGGTCACTTTTATATAGTGCCCTGCGGCCGTGGCATCAAAAATCCAACTAGTCACCCCTGGCCGGGGTACCCTGGGGGAGTGGGGACCCCTTCAATCAAGGGGGTCCCCCCCCAGCCACCCAAGGGCCAGGGGTGAAGCCCGAGGCTGTCCCCCCCATCCAATTGGCTGCGGATGGGGGGCTGATAGCCTTTTGTGAAAATGAAAAGATATTGTTTTTAGTAGCAGTACTACAAGGCCCAGCAAGCCTCCCCCGCATGCTGGTACTTGGAGAACCACAAGTACCAGCATGCGGCGGAAAAACGGGCCCGCTGGTACCTGTAGTACTACTACTAAAAAAATACCCAAAAAAAGACAATACACACACACCTTGAAAGTAAAGTTTTATTACATCCATCCACACAAACATACATACATACTTACCTTATGTTCACACGAGGGTCTGTCCTCTTCTCCAGTAGAATCCATGGGGTACCTGTTGAATAAATTCTACTCACCAGATCCAGGGTCCCAGGCTCCTCGTAGCATCCATTTGTAATCCACGTACTTGAATAAAATAAAAAAACGGAGAGCCGAGCCACGCACTGAAAGGGGACCCATGTTTGCACATGGGCCCCCTTTCCCCGAATGCCAGAAACCCACTCTGACTGATGTCTAAGTGGGTTTCTTCAGCCAATCAGGGAGCGCAACGTTGTAGCACCCTCCTGATCGGCTGTGTGCTCCTGTACTGTCTGACAGGCGGTACACGGCAGTGTTACAATGTAGCGCCTATGTGCTCCATTGTAACCAATGGTGGGAACTTTCTGTTCATCGGTGACGTCACTTTAGGTCAACCGCAGGGCAGAAAGTTCCCATCATTGGTTACAATGGAGCGCATAGGCGCTACATTGTAACACTGCCGTGTGCCGCCTGTCAGTCAGTACAGGAGCACACAGCCGATCAGGAGAGTGCTACAACGTGGCGCTCCCTGATTGGCTGAAGAAACCCACTTAGACAGAAGTCAGAGTGGGTTTCTGGCATTCGGGGAAAGGAGTCCCATGTGAAAACATGGGGCCCCTTTCAGTTCGTGGCTTGGGTATCCGTTTTGTTATTTTATTCAAGTACCTGGATTACAAATGGTTGCCCCTAGGACCCTGGGACCCTGGATCTGGTGAGTAGAATTTATTCAACAGGTACCCCTTGGATTCTACTGGAGAAGAGGACCGACCTGCGTGTGAACATAAGGTAAGTATGTATGTATGTTTGTGTGCATGTATGTAATAAATCTTTACTTTCACGGTGTGTGTGTCTTGTCTTTTTTTGGGTATTTTTTTAGTAGTAGTACTACAGGTACCAGCGGGCCAGCTTTTCCGCCGCATGCTGGTACTTGTGGTTCTCCAAGTACCAGCATGCGGGGGAGGCTTGCTGGGACTTGTAGTACTGCTACTAAAAACAATATCTTTTCATTTTCACAAAAGGCTATCAGCCCCCCATCCGCAGCCAATTGGATGGGGGGGACAGCCTCGGGCTTCACCCCTGGCCCTTGGGTGGCTGGGGGGGGGCCCCTTGATTGAAGGGGTCCCCACTCCCCCAGGGTACCCCGGCCAGGGGTGACTAGTTGGATATTTGAAGCCACGGCCGCAGGGCACTATATAAAAGTGACCCCCGGCTGTGGCATTATCTGTCCAGCTAGTGGAGCCCGGTGCTGGTTTTAAAAATACGGGGGACCCCTACTCTTTTTGTCCCACGTATTTTTGGAACCAGGACCAGGCGCAGAGCCTGATGCTGGTTGCTTAAATATGGGGGAACCCCTGTCAATTTTTCCCCCATATTTCTGCAACCAGGATCGGCTCAAAGAGCCCGAGGCTGGTTATGCTTAGGAGGGGGGACCCCACGCAATTTTTTTTGAGAAAAGAATCACTTTCCCACCCCTTCCCACTGATATACATGCACGGATCTCATGGATCCCTGCATGCCTATACAATCACGGTAAAAAAAAGCAGGTCTGTTTTTTTTAAGCACTTTTTTACGAGTTGTAATTTTTCACGGCAGTGTTTGTTTGTTTTTTGCTTTGCACTTCTTAGTAAATTACCGAGATTCATAGTTAAACAGCCGCGTTTTGACCGATGGTGTATTCATTCGTAATTTTTTTGTTGGACTTCCAAAAAATTACGAATGCCCTCATCACTGCCGTGATTATTGCTTAGTAAATTACCGAGATGACACTTTGATGAAAAAACGGCATCTCGGTCAAAATCGGGACCTTAGTAAATTTACCCCTATGTCGGGGTGGAAATGTTTGAGGTGGGTAACAACTCTATTGCACTTAATAGGCATATTAAGCACACCTACATTCCAGGACAGGATTTTTAAAGGATTTGGAGGGAGTGAGGTAACAGAATTAGGGGATGGGGATGACATGGCTACTCACCAACCCCAAGGGGAATATCAGGCTGCAGATGAGATCCAATGCATTGAAAGGGGTGGTGAAGAAGTATCGTTGGTACCATTTCTTCCAGGCTTCAGAGCAGTATAAAGAGACAACAGAATTAACATATACAAGTTAAAGACACTGGACAAAGATAACAAAGAATTCAAGAGTTTGTGGTGACAAACCCGATTTGTAAGTAAATACCTCAATACAACATTTTCTACAATTTTCCTAACCAGCAAACAGAGTGTGGGCACCATCTATTATTTAGAAGTGCGAACAAAACAAAAATAAGAATATTAAAGAGAAAAAAAAGAATGAAGGCATGCAACCTTCTGAGGACATTAGCAAAAAAATAGTAGACCTACCTGTAGCATGAGTCATCTGTAATCCATAGACCAAACCTTGAGAGGTGTGGTAAAGTTGCGGAGTATGGAGGATAGGCATGAGACATTAAGCGGGTCTTTTCCGCTTCAGGGTCCATAAAGAATAAATGAGTACCATTTACCAGAACTCTCAGTTTGGCTGGATACAGCAAGGCAAAATGGATATTGGGAGTAATTCCAAGTTGATCGCAGCAGGAATTTTGGTAGCAGTTGGGCAAAACCATGTGCACTGCAGGGGAGGCAGATATAATATGTGCAGAAAGAGTTAGATTTGCGTGGGTTATTTTATTTCTGTGCAGGGTAAATACTGGCTGCTTTATTTTTACACTGCAAATTAGATTGCAGATTGAACACACCACACCCAAATCTAACTCTCTCTGCACATGTTAACTCTGCGTCCCCTGCAGTGCACATGGTTTTGCCCAACTGCTAACAAAATTTCTACTGCGATCAACTTGGAATTACCCCCATTGTTTTATATAAGTGTGTGCAAACCTCAGAGAATTCCCTACATTTCTGGGTTACCAAGGCCCAAAAATCTTGAAATATCAAGATTTTTTTTTTACTGTGAATTAACAGTTCTTCATGTTTGTGGTAGACAGATAGGATTGCCTCCTTGGTTCTGTAATCCAGGTAACATGCTAGTACCGGTCATGAATGACGTCTAGCACCCTCCTGGAGAGGGCTGACTCTATGCGCCCTTTCTATATGGGGGATATCAATGTTAGTCGAGATATCCAGGGCAGTCAGCAGATCATCAGTAAGGAGGATAGTGAGGTTCATCCCAATCACTGACACTGAGATCCACACAAACCGAAGGTTATTTTGGCAGGATCTGTTTTCAATGTCATCCACCCTCTCTAACAACTGTTGGGTTAACTTATCATGGGACTCTGGGGTATATTTACTAAGATTCGTATTAGTACTGATTTGGAGTGAGAATCATCACGAATGACATCGAAAGTGTATTTGTGCAACTTTTTGAATTTGTTACGCCTCATTTACTAAGCTGTCGTATTTGTATTTTTCGTGTTTTACGGTGTCGATGTCATTCGTGGTTTTGTAAGGTATAGTGCGGCCGATTTTGAGGTTTGTCGGCCATGTTCTGTGGTTTTTGTTACAAATGCATCACATTTCGGTTACGGCAGTGTTTGTCCGTTCACTGGCGCGTTTTTTTCCTAAGTTTCGTTTTTGTCACTCGTCCGTGATTGGTTAGATTCGTGATGGAGGAGTGTCTGTGCACATTACTATAAAAACGCCCCAAACCGGCCGCACCTCGTGGGTTTAGCTAGTGGAGAGTAGAGAGGAAGGTGTATTAGGAGTTGGAGAGTTTTGTGGAGTTTGTGGAGGATTTGAGGCGGAGTTTTGTGATTGTTGAGTGCTGTACTGTGTGTGTAAGTAGTCTTGTCATACTAGTTGTGTAGTTATTTAAAAGTCTGTCTATTTTTTTGTCTTTTGTTTTTTAGTTACATCTATTGTCATTGTTTGTGAGTGTGTGTGAGTGTGTGTGAGTGTGTGTGTGTGTGTGTGTGTGTGTGTGTGTGTGTGTGTGTGTGTGTGTGTGTGTGTGTGTGGTGTGTAGTGGTAGTGGAGGAGTGTGTTATTTGTTTTATTTTCTCTGTGTTATTTGTGGTTTGTTCTGATTATGTCCCAGTCAGAGGTGAGTGTGGTGGAGGAGGTGAGTGAGGTGGAGGAGGTGAGTGAGGTGGAGGAGGTGAGTGAGAGGGAGGAGGTTAGTGAGGTGGAGGAGGTAAGTGAGAGGGAGGAGGTTAGTGAGGAGGAGGGGGAGGTTGCGGCTGCGGCTTCCACTAATAGTGATAGTGATGGTGTTGTGGCTCCGCAGCCACGCACCACTACAAAGACGGGCCACAATGTAAAGTTTAGTTACTCTGAAAATATGGCTCTGGTGCGGGAGCTGATGAGGCATCATCGCCAGTTGTTTGGGTCTGATGCAGCAAAGGTGTCGACCCGCAGGAAGACTGTTCTGTGAGGGAAGGTTGTTGCTGCTGAGAACAGTGAGGGTGTGGTGAGGCGGGCCGAGGACACCTGTCGGAAACGCTTCTATGACATCAAGCGCCGTGTTAAGGCGAAGATGGCGAAGGAGGCAAAATCTGCTCGTCAAACCGGGGGTGGACACCCCTTCCGAGCGTCTTATAAAGATTGGGAGGAGCCTATGCGTACGCTGATTCCGCCAGAGGTGGTTTCTGCCATTCATGTCCGGGATTCGGACCGCCCAAGGCAGGATGGTGAGTTTTTAATGTTTCTGCCTTTATTTTTAACATCTGTGCTTTGTCCTTAGTTGTGTGTAAATTCTTTATGCTAATTGTGTTGCTAATTTGTTTTTTTTATCAAATGTGTTAGTGATGTAGTGCAGGCCTGGCCACCCTGTGGTTCTCCAGCTGTTGTCAAACTACAAGTCCCATCATGCCTTACCACAGTTTGGTACTTAGTGAATGACAAATGTGTTGGTGGGCATGCTGGGATGTGTAGTTGCACTACATCTGGAGAGACACAGGTTGGGCCGGGATGGTGTATTGTGACTCTTAATTATGGTTTTTTAGCCATTATGTATTGTCAATGTTTCTGGTTGTGTTGGTCATTTTCTGCTGTCTGCTTTTCCAAGTAAATGTTATTTTGAGTTTATTAATGAAGTGTGATGACTGTGTTTTATGCATATGTTTTTTAATATTTCCTTTTTTCATGGATGTATGTTTATTTTGTGTTGTTCTGGTTTATCATTGGTTTTGGTGATGTGTATTTGCATGCATTTGTAGGTTTGTTGATTTTATTTTAGTGCAGATATTTGTGGCTACTGTAATTTTTTTTGCATTAAAAAATGTTAACTGAGCATGCAATATTGTGGCTGTGTAAAGCTACGACGTATGTGTTTTAAGTAGTATAATATTGGCCATTATTTGCATTTCTGTATGTATTGTATGGATTTTTTTTTGGCATTGAAAGTATACACAGCCAATGTAGTCATGCATTCAAGGCTAAGCATCGCTTAGTTTAAGTCACAGCAGCTACCACATATGTTTTCATCCAAAAAATAATTTCGCATAAACTTAACAACCAAAGAGTATGTTCATATCGACATTCTTCTTCTTTCTACAGTACGCCAGAGAAGCAGCACAGCCAGGCCACAGCCAACCCTGCCTAAAGCTGATGATGGTGGGAATGCTGGTAAGATTTTACTGTAACCACATATTCTGCAAACACATTTAAAATTTAAATTCTAATGAGGATACTATCACACAGGTTCTTCGTCTGTTCCGCCTCCACTAAGGCGCCCATCATAGGGCAGCGTTACTGTGGCTACAAGGCCACCCAAGAGGCCCCGTGTTCATGCTCCTGCTCCTACACCAGCATCACCACCCCAAAGGCGCATCTCTGCAGTGTCTGCCGTGCCACCACTCGCTCTTTTGGCCAGCCCCCAAAGTGAGGATCCACAATCCCCACAGTTGTCTGGTGAGTAATTTTTTTTTTTTTTTTTAAAACAATTAGTAAACAGTGGAGTAGATTAAATAACCAGGTGAAGGCATAAGGAAGTGAAAAAACACTGTTATGTGCAAGATGATAAAGGCAGCAGTACAAAAATTTGTAAAAATGTGAAGGTACATTTTGGAGATGCTTGCCTTGTGCCTTTAGCACCTTGCACATATCACTGGTTTCTCACTTACTTATGCCTTCTCCAGGTTTATACATCTGCACCACTGTTAGTACTGTAAAATCAAAACTCAAAATGACCACTCATACTTGCAATAATAAACAACTGCAAGCAGATGCTGTTAACGTAATTTTAGGATGTTAATTGTAAAATCAGAGGATGCCCATATCAACACATTTCCACAAATGTTTTTTGTCAACAAAAATAAAACCAAAAAAAAACACAGAAAAATCTTTAAAAAACATTGACATGGTCCAAAATTCCACTTCTAAACATAGGGCACCTTAAAAAAGAAAATAACATTGTTAATGTGTACATTTTATACCACTATATTAGTAAACGTTTTCGCCAGACCACTGACTGCCTTGACCAATGTATGATTGTATTGTTCCACACATTTTTTGATTTTTGTGTGTTGGCCCAAAGGAAGCTTCATAATCCAAAAGAAAATGTAGTACTTTAAATTTGTAAGAGTACATGGAGTGTAAACAGTAATTATGACTCTGAATCCTACAATTTCAAAAAATTACAAACAACTGAGTAGTATACGTATGTTAGAGAGAAAGAGAATGGGGTTGTAATGGTAAGGTGCACAAAGAAAGATTATAATTAAAATATAACTTTTATTATGTCATTTTTGGAGCCACACCATTTAACTAAAAGGTGACCAACATAGTTAAGTTTATTCAATAATCGATTTAGCCATTACTTTAATATTATGAAGTAATGCATGTTGCTGAAAAACTATTGTAAGACCAATGCGACATATGTACTAAATATTGCCTGTGTTCAACCCCATGCAGACCCAGCCATCATGAGCGACGATGTCCAGCAGGACCGTGCCCAGGAGACCTTTACACTCCACCTGCAGCCCATCGATCCAACACAGGCAAACATGCCTCAGGACATACCCCAACCACCTCAATCATTCCAAAGCCCCCAAATGAGCACAACACCAGGGCCAACACAAATGGACCAAGAGTTTTGGTCAGGTTGGGCCGCACAACAGGCACAACACTCCGCGTGCCTCACCACACAACACCTGTCAAGTCTGCCCCATCATTTGCCAAGAGTGAGTCGCAACTCAGGCAGACTCATAGTGCAGGTGGGCCGAATAGCGAACACTATGGAGCAGATGAGGGCAGACAACACCCAAATGCAGGCTAACCTTCAGCGCATCATGGATGATCAACAGCGGCAGCAGCAAACACTAATACAGATGATCCAGCATAACCAATTAATCAATGACAATCTGTCTCGCATGATTGGCAACAACACTGCCGCTTATACCCAGCTTACGGCAAGTTTAAATATTTTAATCCAAAATCTAAGTGTGTTGGGCCCACACCATGTGACCTCAAGCTCAGGGACAACAACTCCAAGCCAAACCCCAGTTCAATCACCAGTTCGACGTTCAAGTCGAAGCCGCACCCACGAGCCACCACAATCCTCTGCACCCAGCACCCAAAAACGAAAAAAATAATATTGACTGTCCAGAACATGGTGGCCATTTAATTATTTAAAATCTGTATTAGGCCTAAATTGGTATGTTGTTTAAAATAAATTGTTAACACCAAATATGTGTATTGCTTAATTAGCTACAAAAAAAAAAAAACACATTAGTGTCTAGGGCCAGATGAGTATTGGTTTAAAGATATTGCTTGGCCCTAGTCTAATTTATGACACCCAGCACATTGGCCATGTCCGCAAGATCACATAAAGCTACCCTGACTGCAGGCCATTTGCGACTCCTGGGTAGGGAAGCTGAGAGACGCATCTATGTAGCCAGCCAAGACATCCAAAACCTGAGTGGCCCATCAAAAAATAAAGGTGAGTGTCATGACCTGTAAGCAAGTCCAAATTGAGTAAAATTACATTACAGAAGCAACGCTTAGACGTAGACGTGTATATATGTTTTCAAACACCAGAATTACATATTTCTAGAAGGTGGCCTGTGAAATACTAATTACTTTGCAACTCACAGGCTGGAAGCTGCCAGTAGCCATAAAGTGCAACACAGGAAGGAGTTTGTGCAGGCCTGAGACAGGGCGAGAGCGTGCTGTCTCAGGGTCTAGGGTCAGTTTGACCAGATCATACAGAGTGAAATAAGTTATAACATTTAGTCTGAGCATCTGTATAACATGGTCATCAGCAAGTTAGTTTTAGTTTAAACGGCCAATAAAAAATAAAGGCATGGCCAGCCTACGCGGAACATGTACAACCTGCTGACCCTGTTGTTTTTCCTGGCCTGGGTTTATTGTAGCCTCATGGAGCAGTGTCAGGTATCCCACAGCAAACAATACAGCAGGACTACACACAGTAGCAGCCATTTCAGATTGAGAGTGTTGAGAAATGTGTTGGGGCCCCTTTTAAAGGTCAAAAACGACAGGTGTGAGTAATGTATAATTGACAACACATGTAAACACGCTTCTCAAAAGCAGGTATACTTTTTTTTAGGCTTTTTGTATGAATAGTAAAATATTACGACCGCAAAACCATTAAAATACAAATACGAATGCTTAGTAAATGACTGAGTTCTATATCTAATCAGCCGCGTTTGACCGATGGTGTATTCATTCGTACTATTACTACACAGCCGTAATAAAAATACGAATGCACTCTTCACTGCCGTGATTTGAGTTTAGTAAATTCCCGAAATGACACTAAGAAGAAAAAACACCAAATCGGTCAAAATCGGGAGCTTAGTAAATATACCCCTTTAAGTCAGATTCACAGGACTGAACTTGGTCTTCATCATCCCCAACCCAAGTCTCCAACACCACCAAGTGGGAGGCATGAGAGTCAATGCTGGCCAGCATCCAGCCTCGATTATAGACTCTCGTTCCTTTGGTCTATAAGGGGCATTCGAAAGTCTGAAATCTCCCTTGAAGTGAGGTAGCGGGTTTTTCCGCCTCAGTCTCTGGGGAACCAGGTTCAGAAGGGTAGGAGAGGGAGGGGTTGATTTCTGAGAGGGAGCCTTATTCTTACCAGTTTTGTTAGAGGAGGTGGAGTGTTTAGGAGGCATGGCTTTATCAAAAAATTTATCCATACTGCTTGAGAGAGAAAAAGAAAAAGAAGTCACTTGGCGTGTTTCAAAGGTATGCAATAATAGATGGCAGCTGTATACAGTATAGGGGTATCTGGGTAGGATACAAAGGTAAAGTGTTAAAGCATATAAGTAGCCCTCAGAAGGGATTGCATCAGAAGGGATTGCATATAGAATAACATAAAATTCACATCCTGTATCTCAGGAAAATCAAGTTAGAGGGCAGGGGAAGAGGAGCCGCTGGTGGCTGAATACAAGCAGTGTGTGGATTACTAGAAAAGTGTTCCAGAAACACAACAAACTAATAACAATATAGAAAATACAAGTACCTGTGGCCAAAAAGAGCAAAAGACATGTAAGAAACAAATTAAATTATGCAACATAGAACAAACCACAAATATAACACATAGCACAAGAACAATGAAAGTAGAGCATAAATATGGATTTAAGTGGGCAAGTACAAATAGAGTGAGAGTGCTGGCAAGGGGGGTTGTAATGGGGGGCAGTGTGAATTAGCGGGAGTAGAAATAGTACCCACAAATAATGGCTTGTCAGTCAGTGCAAGGAATTTGGATGCAAATATGGATTAGGAGTGGAGTATCTGCAAAAGGTAGCAGGCATCCACCGGACAGATCAACAGGGCAGCATCCAGATGATGTGCAAACAGTGTCGCCCAAAATATTCCATGTTTGAAGAGGCATTGGTGTAGAATCAGCAGGGGAGCAACAAAAAAAAAAACTATGATATGGGGGATAGTGGGACTAAAAAGGGGAGTAGGGGGGAGACACAAGAGGGAGTTGGAGAAGGAGGTATAGAAGAAAGGGGGATAGAACAAACAAGGGGGAGACAACACAAGCTTTGGAAGGCAGATCCATGAGTCTGGGAGAGTGGAGGGCAGTGTATGGGTCCTCCTCCACCTGACCTGTCAGGCATGATGCGCCCTGCAGTGTCCGTGGGGTGATTAAACCTCAGGGAAGGACAGTAGCAATGTCCAGGCTTGGCAAGACACAAGTCTGGAAAGACACTAGTCTGGTTCCTTAGAACCTTATCCCAGTCAAGTACAGAAAGCAGAAGTGTTTTTGTATCGTTGAAATAACTGCCCATGGTCATACTATCCTGAATACGCCCGATTTTGTTCGATATCGGAAGCTAAGCAGGTGATTCCTGGTCAGTACTTTTGTGGGAGACCACCTGGGAATACTGGGTGCTGTGAACAATTTTTTCAGGAAACTATTATTCTATATATCTGCTTTAAAAGCATATTTTTTGGCTCCATTATTACCAATGCTACAGCTTAAGTATTAATGCCACAATGTTAATTAAACCAACAATGTCCTAATTACTTAGTAAATAACAGGAGACCTCCAATTTACATTTAGGAAGTCCGGATAAATATTTTCCAGATATTTTCAACTTTTTCTTACCTTGAACCTTTTTTGTTATAAAGGTAATCAAGGTTTAAAAAAAAACAAAAAAAAACTTTTTTAATAATCGAAACAATTGAAAATCAATTTATGGTTGCTCAATATTTATGAGAATTTTAATTAGGAAGTAAATAAAGGATAAGTTTTATATTCACACCTATGCCAAGTAAAGAATTACACATTCATCACAAACTTATTTATAAATGAGTGCTTCCACAAATGGTTATTTTGTCTTTTCTGTTTTCCTTGTATGTATCTTACATGAGCTACAAGAAAACTGGTTTAATTACCGAGAGGACTCAAGCAGCAATACATCAACACATTTTTTAGGGGCAGGCAGGAGAGGTGGGAGAACAACATATCGGCAAAGAGGAAGACGAGGGGGGGGGGGCAAGAAATCAATGAAACCAAACAGAATGGGAACCATCAGGACCGCGAAGATACCAAGTCAGGACCAACAGGAAGAAATAACACAAGATTACAACCTTAAAGCTATCAACCTCTCTAGGAGAACCTGTTAGGTTCCTGGTGCTCAGAACAAGGGAGATGTTATGAGGTGAGTCCAGAGCACCAGGACGTAATACTGGATTTGGTGAAATGGAACGGGAATAGCCCCTGGCACCCTACCTCCATTGTTTTACCCGTGTTGTCAATTCACGCTTGCAGGACTATGGTTTCTTGGGCCCATGGCAGCCGCGTTTGAAGGGCGGATTAGGTCTGCCCAACTCCGATGCCCCCTCAGGTCTTAAAGAGAGACAAAGCGTGAACTGAGACAGGGTAATAACAAGGGGCCCTCTAACTGAAACAACCAAAGCCAGGGGCTATTAACTAGCCTAAAACTAAATGTATGTGCGGCTTGCCGCCAAAGGAAAAGAACAACATAGGAAATGCTGACCACACGCCGACACAATACTCTTGTGTACCGGCGGTGACAGCATAAGCAGAACCCTCTGCAAAACACCAGTGACAGAAATAACCAAGGAATACAGCATCCTAGGCCGACTGATGCGGCAGAGCCGCTACTCACGGAACCGGTACAAATACTGGCAAACGGACAGGAACCCCCAATGCTGCCGACACAGACTCTCAGAACTGGAGGACAGGCAGAATCCCAAACGACAGACCGGTGTACACCAAGAAGCTAAAAACTCGACCAGGCACAGGCAAAGCCACAGGACTTCAGGACTGGAATGCTTCACGGCAGGACACAGGAATCGACACGGGAACTGACACAGGAGTCAACACAGGAAGCAGCTAGTCAGACACTGCTAGACAGGAGCTCAGGAATTGGCAGGAACAAGCTCAGAACTCCAGCACTCTGGAAGACTGGAAACCTAGAAATATCACCAGCGTCTGTGAATTGCACACAGCCAGCATATAACAGAGAGGCCTAATTAATTATGTCGTGCAGCTGCCCTGTTGCACGACTCCAAACTGACAAGATGCAATTAGCAGACAGGTGAGACCAACCACAAGGAAACAGGCTGCAATTACACAGACTCACCACTGACAGCATACAATAATCTTCTAAACCAGAGCAAAGGGAAATCCTGGCCTGCAAGAGAACTATAAATATAAAATAGGAATGAGCCACAGCCGTGGCTCATAACATTACCCCCCCCCCTTGAGGAGGGGTCAAAGGACCCCAAAATTCAGACTTTCCAGAACAAGGGAAACAAAAAAAAAACCTGACACACTGGTCTAACAGAAATAAGCTGTGGCAACAGCTTGTAACGGTGCCCCCCTCTTGAAGGTGGCCACTAGACACAAGACAAGGGGGGGGGGAATCTTTTTTTTTATATCAAGGCAAGAATCAATAATTATTTATTTTTCTTCTTCTTCTTTTTACAAAGCTCTTGAGGTCTGACCAAGGTAATTCCCCAAACATTGTCTGAACTAATGGTACCTCCCAGCAAGGCTGGGTTCAAATCAGAGATTGGTTTCTTAACCTTGGGAGCTAAACTTTCAGGCGAAGTACTACTATTAGAAGAAGACAGAAAAGCACATCCTGCAGTCAAAACAATGGGCTGAGACTCTTGTGCCGAGTTTACAGTATACGGTGAACTCTAAGCAGATAAGACGGGTGACCTAGAGGAACCTGAACCAATTTCTTTGGAACCATATCTTTTAATAACTGCATCACTGAATGCTGGGGGATCCTGAAGAATGGGATCTTCAGCTTTCATTAGGCTAGTCGCCCACTCAAAAGGCTCTCCTCTAAATGAATATATCAGATAGAGCACAAGGTTCTCTGAAGTGATGCCCTGAAATGGTCTAGACAACAAAATGGTGTAATAGTGTTTGTAAAGCGCCAGAAATTGGACTAAGTCCCCATCAAAGATTATAGATGTTGAGATATCAACAGTCAGGATCTGCTTCCTTCCCATCTGACTGACTGGAGTGCTTTGCTAGGACCTGGTCACTATTGATCTTACTCAAGGCTGAGACTTTCTGAACCCCCCTTGGGCAGTGACTTTCTGAACCCCACTCGGGGCAGGGACTTTCGGAACCCCACCCGGGGCAGTGACTTTCGGAACCCCACCCGGGGCAGTGACTTTCGGAACCCCACCCGGGGCAGTGACTTTCGGAACCCCACCCGGGGCAGTGACTTTCTGAACCCCACCCGGGGCAGTGACTTTCTGAACCCCACCCGGGGCAGTGACTTTCGGGAACCCCGCTGGGGTCAGCACCTCGGATTCTTTTACTGGGACCGAGCCGTCGTTCTCCCCCACTGGGACAGAGCCATCGGCCTCCCTCACTGGGACCAAGCCATCGGCTTCCCTCACTGGGACTGAGCCATTGGCCTCCCTCTCTGAGTCGATAATTATCGAAACATCTTCCGGGACTATGACTTCCGGGACTTTTGCTGAAGCTATAACCTTCAGAACCTCCACAAATGCTATGCCTCTTATGTTCTTTCCTGGGGAAGCGACCTCTAGACCCTTCTTTGAGGCTGCGTCTCTCGAGACCCCACTTGGGGATATTACTTCAAAGATCCCTTCTGGGGTTTTACTTCTCAAGTTCGCTTCTAGAACTATGGTTTTAGATACCCTTTCTGGGGTTGCGCTTTTCAAGTCCCTACCTGGGGTAACAGCTTCTGAGACCCCTTCTGGTATGGACACCTGAGCTATAAAATTTGATGTCCCTCTATAACCTAGAGCATCGGGTACCGCTCCAGCACTCTGGGCATCGGGTACCGATCCAGCGCTCTGGGCATCGGGTACCGATCCAGCGCTCTGGGCATCGGGTACCGCTCCAGCGCTCTGGGCATCGGGTACCGCTCCAGCGCTCTGGGCATCATGTACCGCTCCAGCGCTCTGGGCATCGGGTACCGCTTCAGCGCTCTGGGCATCGGGTACCGCTCCAGCACTCTGGGCATCGGGTACCGCTCCAGAACTCTGGGCATCAGGTACTGCGCCAGAACTCTGGGCATCGGGCACCACTCCAGAACTCTGGGCATCGGGCACCACTCCAGGACCCTGGGCATCGGGCACCACTCCAGGACCCTGGGCATCGGGCACCACTCCAGGACCCTGGGCATCGGGCACCACTCCAGGACCCTGGGCATCGGGCACAACTCCAGGACCTTGGGCATTGGGCACCACTCCAGGACCCTGGGCATCGGGCACCACTCCAGGACCCTGGGCATCGGGCACCACTCCTGGGGTGTGCAACTCTGCTTGAACAGGAAAATCAAGAGAGGAGAGAAACATTCTCTTTTGATTCCTGAATCTATAATGGGGCTCCCTTGCCCAAGGACCCCAATTATAGGACAGAGAGCCTTTTAGTGTGGGTTGTGTGACAAGTACCTCTGCCACAGTAGAGACAGGAGTAGGTCTTGTATCCTGACTCAACTTGGCCAGAGGGCAGGACTTGTCACCACACTTTGGCTTGCGCAACTCACAGGTCTGCAGATAATGGCCTAAACCCCCACAATATAGGCAAAAGTTTAAGTTTCTCTTCTGAGAGCCTGGGCCGCAGAAAACTTTTAAACCTTTTCTCTTCAATTAAACCAGAGGATTCTCTTGTCACCATACTGTGAACAATAGTCTCTTTAGAGATAGATGTACTCTCAACGACTTCTGGCAAGATGAGCAAGATTTTAGTCAGAAGGTTTTGCAGTTGCTTTAAGGATTGCTGCAAAACTTCTAGTCGCTCAGGTTTCAAAGCACTGAAAGGCTTCAGGGCTGAGAGAGATGCCTGCAGGGCTTGCATAGTAGACATAGGAGGATTTAAAACTAGACAAGACAAGGCAAGACTGAATTTTTAAACTAGACAAAACAAGACTGGATTTTTTTTAAATACCGGACTGGATTCTGCACACTGAGTTCTAGACTGGACTGGATTTCTAAACACTAAACTGGATTCTGCACACTGAATTCTAGACAGGACTGGATTTCTAAACACCGGACTGGATTCTGCACACTGAATTCTAGACAGGACTGGATTCTAAACACTGGACTGGATTCTAGACTAGACACTGGACTGGGCCAAAAAAGAAAAACAGTTTTATTTCTTTTTTGTGGTATGGCTGGTGATAATGTTAGGTTCCTGGTGCTCAGAACAAGGGAGATGTTATGAAGTGAGTCCAGAGTACCAGGACGTAATACTGGATTTGGTGAAATGGAACGGGAATAGCCCCTGGCACCCTACCTCCTTTGTTTTACCCGTGTTGTCAATTCACGCTTGCAGGACTATGGTTTCTTGGGCCCATGGCAGCCGCGTTTGAAGGGCGGATTAGGTCTGCCCAACTCCGATGCCCCCTCAGGTCTTAAAGAGAGACAAGCGTGAACTGAGACAGGGTAATAACAAGGGGCCCTCTAACTGAAACAACCAAAGCCAGGGGCTATTAACTAGCCTAAAACTAAATGTATGTGCGGCTTGCCGCCAAAGGAAAAGAACAACAAAGGAAATGCTGACCACACGCCGACACAATACTCTTGTGTACCGGCGGTGACAGCATAAGCAGAACCCTCTGCAAAACACTAGTGACAGAAATAACCAAGGAATACAGGGCCTAGGCCGACGGACGCGGCAGAGCCTCTACTCACGGAACCGGTACAAATACTGGCAAACGGACAGGAACCCCCAATGCTGCCGACACAGACTCTCAGAACTGGAGGACAGGCAGAATCCCAAACGACAGACCGGTGTACACCAAGAAGCTAAAAACTCGACCAGGCACAGGCAAAGCCACAGGACTTCAGGACAGGAACGCTTCACGGCAGGACACAGGAATCAACACGGGAACTGACACAGGAGTCGACACAGGAAGCAGCTAGTCAGACACTGCTAGACAGGAGCTCAGGAATTGGCAGGAACAAGCTCAGAACTCCAGCACTCTGTAAGACTGGAAACCTAGAAATATCACCAGCGTCTGTGAATTGCACACAGCCAGCATATAACAGAGAGGCCTAATTAATTATGTCGTGCAGCTGCCCTGTTGCACGACTCCAAACTGACAAGATGCAATTAGCAGACAGGTGAGACCAACCACAAGGAAACAGGCTGCAATTACACAGACTCACCACTGACAGCAAACAATAATCTTCTAAACCAGAGCCAAGGGAAATCCTGGCCTGCAAGAGAACTATAAACATAAAATAGGAATGAGCCACAGCCGTGGCTCATAACAGAACCTTGACAGATGAACATATCAACATACTAGCCAAAGGACTAAGCTTTTCACCGACACAACCCCTGAACCGTTTCCTGTGGGAAAAAGATTTAAAACTTTTTGGGTGTAAGCTACTACTAAAGAAATTCTTCTCAATAAGCACCAACTCTCGATGAATCAGAATCCAAAGGACAATCAATCATTAGAAACACTTACCTCTGAGGAGCTAGAGACCATTGAAGCACTAGATCAGTGGTCAGGGAACAGGGGTAAATTACCCCAAATGGGGTAAAAATGAAATTCCTTGGGGTAATGGACGGTTGTGCTGCTGAGACACAGCCCTGTCCAGCACCAGCCAACTCACGATGTGCTGATGTCACACCATGCTCCCTCATGCCCGCCCATCCTGCGCTGTCCTGTCCTCATGCCTGTTAGGCGCGGCGGTCTTCGGCCGTGCCCTGACTGAGCAGCAGTCACGGCCGCCACGCCTCTCTCCTTCCCTGTCCCCCGCACGACGCCTAGCAATGCCAGGACACTGTGCGCACGATAGCTGCCGGGTCCCTGGCAACGCAGGACGCCGTGCGTGCAGGGCCGCCGGGTGCATAGCAACGGAGATGCTACAGGTAGACCCCGTTCCCCGTTGCTAAGAATAGTTAATTAGGTTGCTCGTGCAGCAGGGCAGCTGCACGGCAACTAGTAATTAGGGTCTGGGGGCTGGTCCTGCTGGCCCTCCTGTTATTGGCCAGCAGGGCCTTTTTATGTGAGCCAGCACACTGCAGCCCCGCCGGTGATAGCTTCTTGTATGTTGTTCCTGCCTTGCAGAACTCTGTTCCTGTCAGCCGTGTTTGGTGGATCTTGCTCCCTGCCCTCTGGTACTTTGGAGGTCCGAAGCCAGTCCTGGGAA
The DNA here is from genome assembly GCF_028390025.1 of Pseudophryne corroboree. Classification (NCBI taxonomy): domain Eukaryota; kingdom Metazoa; phylum Chordata; class Amphibia; order Anura; family Myobatrachidae; genus Pseudophryne; species Pseudophryne corroboree. The sequence goes on along the minus strand of NC_086446.1, from coordinate 153,021,528 downwards.
TCCTTCTAGTCCTTGCGAACCTGTTTCTGTCATCTGGGGTTCTCGCCCGGTTTCGTGAGTAGCGGCTTCTGCCGCGTGTTGCGGCCTATGCCGCTTAGTGTTTACTTCACTGTGAATTGGTGCATTTGCGGAGGTTTCCGCTTTCACTGTCCTCCCCGGAACTCGGCGGTGCCGTGTGGGGGAGTGGACAGTTGTTTCTTTGTAGTTCTTTTCCTTTCGCGGCGTGCCACACATACGTTTAGTTTTTAGGTAGTTTATAGCCCCTAGCTTGGTTGTTTCAGTTAGAGGTCCCCTTGTTATTACCCTGTCTCAGTTCACGCCTTGTCTCTCTTTAAGACCTGAGGGGGCATCGGAGTTGGGCAGACCTAATCCGCCCTTCAAACGCGGCTGCCATAGGCCCAAGAAACCATAGTCGTTCAGGCGTGAATTGATAACACGGGTAAGACAACGGAGGTAGGGTGCTAGGGGCTATTTCCTTCCCATTTGCCAATCCCAGCATTCCGTCTTGGTGCTCAGGACTCACTACATAAGATCTCCCCTGTCCTGAGCATCAGGATCGTAACATTATCACCGGCCCGCATAAAAAAAGGGGGTTTAATTTTTTCCGTTGTATTGGTGGGCCTAGAAATTCGGCCTCATGAATCCGGCAGGTTTAGGGCCAAACCCTAGTCAGCTTTGGGTTAACCAAATACAGGAATTAACTCAGATGGTTCAGGACCTTACTCTTCGGGTGAGATCGCAGGAAGATCTTTTGCGAGCCTCCCCGAGTATGGTTCCAGAACCAAAGATGCATTTACCTGACCGTTTTTCGGGTAACCGAAAGGATTTTTTTAATTTTAAGGAAGCTTGTAAGCTTTTTTTTCGTTTAAGGCCCCGTTCCTCTGGTACTGAGTCTCAGCGGGTCGGGATTGTGATGTCTCTACTTCAGGGTGATCCACAGACCTGGGCGTTTGGGCTAAGAGCGGATGATGCTGCTTTGTTATCAGTAGATGCCTTTTTTAAATCCTTAGGCCTCTTATATGACGACCCAGATAGAGAAGCATCAGCTGAGAGTCACCTACGTGCCCTTAAGCAAGGCAAATATCCAGCAGAGGTGAATTGTACCGAATTTCGCAGTTGGTCGAATGACTGTAGCTGGAATGACACGGCCCTGCGCAGTCAGTTTCGCCTCGGTTTGTCGGAAGTTATTAAAGACAGTCTCCTTCAGTACCCCGCTCCTGAGACTCTAGACAAACTCATGGAGCTCGCTATTAAAATTGATCGTCGTCTCCGAGAGCGGAGGGCTGAAAGAGGAACAACTTTTAGGCCTAATCCATGTGTATATACTTTTCCTGAGGACGTCGAGGAGCCCATGCAAATGGGTCTCTCCCGGCTGTCCCCAGAGGAAAGAACCAGAAGGTTAAGTTATGGTCTTTGTTTGTAATGTGGTGGTAAGGGACATATCGCACGTAACGGCCCGAACAAGCCGGGAAACGCTCTGACCAAGTGAATTGTGAGGGGGTTCACTTGGGTCTGCAGTTAATCTCCTCTAATAATTCTCTATTAGTTCCGGTAAAGATTTCCTTTGGCAGCCTCAGTTCGTTGGTGTCGGCCTTCGTCAACAGTGGAGCTGCAGGAAATTTTATGGATTTAGCTTGGGCTAAGGCTTTAGGCGTTCCACAGATACCATTAGATAGACGTATCACCATGCACGGCTTGGATGGGGGTCCGCTTTCCAATGGGGTTATTACTCACTGCACACCTCCAGTATTGCTGACAGTGGGGGCCCTACATTCAGAAGAAATAAAATTTTACCTTACACATTGTCCGGCAGCTCCAGTAGTTTTGGGTCACCCCTGGCTTGCCTTTCATAATCCCACCATAGATTGGCAGTCTGGGGAGATTTCCCAATGGGGTCCTTTTTGTGTTAATGAGTGTATTTCCCATCCAGTCCGGGTTGCGGCAGTTACCCCAGAACTTATTCCTTTGGAATATCAGGATTTTGCTGATGTTTTCTCCAAGGGTAATGCGGACGTTCTGCCTCCCCATCGGTCCTATGACTGCGCTATAGATTTAGTTCCCGGGGCCACTTTACCTAAGGGGAGATTATATGCCCTCTCCGGGCCAGAAACCACGGCTATGGATAATTATATCCAGGAAAGCCTGAAAAAAGGCTTCATTAGGCCCTCGAAATCTCCTTTGAGTGCAGGTTTCTTTTTTGTTGAGAAAAAAGATGGGTCGCTCAGACCATGTATTGATTTTCGGGCTCTGAATAAAATTTCTGTTAAAAACACCTACCCTTTGCCTTTGATTTCAGTACTTTTTGATCAGTTACGCTCTGCCGTTATCTTCTCAAAAATCGATCTTAGAGGAGCTTACAATCTCATCCGAATAAGATCTGGGGATGAGTGGAAGACGGCATTCAGCACACAGTCGGGTCATTATGAATACCTGGTGATGCCCTTTGGGCTGTCAAATGCTCCTGCGGTATTTCAAGACCTCATCAATGATGTTCTTCGTGACTTTCTTGGAAAGTTCGTTGTCGTTTATTTAGACGACATTTTGATTTATTCTGAGTCTATGGAACAACATATTACCCATGTGCGTCTGCTTCTTCAAAAACTACGGGAGAATCATTTATACGCAAAACTAGAGAAATGCAATTTTCACATCACGGAAGTGTCCTTTTTGGGGTATATTATTTCTCCCCAGGGATTTTTCATGGAACCGAAAAAACTCCAGGCCATCCTTAATTGGGCGCAACCCACACATTTTAAAGCAATTCAGCGCTTTTTAGGGTTTGCAAACTATTATAGGCGGTTCATTCAGACCTTTTCTGATTTGGTTGCTCCTATAGTAGCATTGACTAAAAAAGGAGCGGACCCTTCCAGTTGGTCGCCTGCAGCCGAGTCTGCCTTTCGGGCCTTAAAGCAAGCCTTTGTCTCGGCTCCTGTTCTCAGGCACCCTAACCCGGAGCTCCCCTTTATAGTCGAGGTAGATGCCTCAGAGGTTAGAGTTAGGGCTATCCTATCTCAGGAAGATCCGGAGTCTCAGGAATTACACCCTTGTGTCTTCATGTCCAGGAAATTCTCCTCCGCAGAATCCAACTATGACGTTGGTAATCGAGAATTGCTGGCAGTTAAATGGGCTTTCGAGGAGTGGAGGCATTGGCTGGAGGGAGCTAGGCATACCATTACAGTCTTTACTGACCATAAGAACCTGCAGTATATTGAGTCAGCTAAACGGCTTAATGCTCGGCAGGCACGTTGGGCATTGTTTTTTACTCGTTTCAGGTTTATTATCACCTTCAGGCCCGGTTCCAAAAATACTAAAGCTGATGCCCTGTCACGTTGTTTTCTTCCGGTTCACAATAACCATCCTGCTACTACCCCCATAGTTCCATCATCTGTCATCCGGGCAGGCCTCACGCAGGATTTATTTACTCAGTTAGTCCAGCTTCAACAGCTGGCTCCTAAACTTACTCCTGCTGATCATCTCTTTGTCCCTGAATTTCTGAGAGGCACTGTTTTAGCTGAGTTTCATGACAGCAAAGTCTCTGGTCATCCAGGTATCACTAAGACCTTGGAGTTAGTCTCTCGCTCGGTGTGGTGGCCTAGTCTTTCTAAAGATGTAAGGGAATTTGTCCATTCCTGTCAGGTTTGTGCACGGCATAAGGTTCCTCGTACATTGCCGATCAGGCAACTCGTACCTTTAGCCGTTCCTCTCAGGCCATGGTCACATATATCCATGGATTTCGTGGTGGACCTTCCTCTTTCAGCTGGATTTCGAGTCATTTGGGTGGTAGTAGATCGTTTTAGTAAGATGGCTCATTTCATTGCTCTTCCCCGATTACCCTCTGCTCAAGGGTTGGCAGTCTTGTTTCTCCGTCATGTGTTCAGGCTCCATGGGTTGCCCAGGGATATTGTCTCTGATCGGGGTCCGCAATTCATTGCTCGTTTCTGGAAACGTTTTTGTGCCTCATTAAATATGAAACTCTCTTTAACATCTGGGTACCATCCACAATCTAACGGACAAACCGAACAAGTTAACCGGTCACTAAAACAGTATTTACGGTTGTATTCGGCAAAACTCCAGAATGATTGGTCTGAATTTCTTCCTTTAGCCGAATTTGCTTATAATAACTCTTGTCATTCTTCCACCAAGGAGTCCCCATTCTTTTCGGTCTTTGGCTTTCATCCTAGAGCCAACTCTTTTTCTCCTCATTCTCCAGTCTCCTTGTTGACCTTAACCTCCCATCTCAGAACAATTTGGAGAAAGGTGCACCTTGCCTTGAGAAAAGCTGCCTTCCAAGAAAATAAATTTTCTGATAGGCTCCGACGTCCTTGCACTTTTAAGGTGGGAGATAAGGTATGGTTGTCAACTCGCAACATCAAGCTCCGACAACCCTCGGCTAGATTGGGACCCAAATTTATTAGACCATTCCTTATCATTAAGAAGGTCAACCCAGTTGCTTTTTGGCTACGCTTGCCGAGATCTCTCAAAATTGGCAATACTTTTCACTGTTCCCTTTTGAAACAGTATTTTTCTTCCAGGAGATTTCCTCGGAGGACTTCCCAGGGTAGATCTCCGGTGGATGTTCAGGGGCAACAAGAGTTCTTGGTGGAGAAGGTTTTAGGTTCTAAGCTTTCTCGGGGTCAGCTCTATTTTTTGGTCCACTGGAAAGGTTATGGCCCTGAAGAAAGATCTTGGGTGTTGGATAAGGATTTACATGCTCCTAAGCTTAAGAGGATATTCTTTCAGGAGTTTCCTCAGAAACCTGGCTCTAGGGGTTCTTTAACCCCTCCTCAAGGGGGGGTACTGTTAGGAGTGGCGGTCTTCGGCCGTGCCCTGACTGAGCAGCGGTCACGGCCGCCGCGCCTCTCTCCTTCCCTGTCCCCCGCACAGCGCCTAGCAACGCCAGGACGCTGTGCGCACGATAGCTGCCGGGTCCCTGGCAACGCAGGACGCCATGCGTGCAGGGCCGCCGGGTGCATAGCAACGGGGACGCCACAGGTGGACCGCGTTCCCCGTTGCTAAGAATAGTTAATTAGGTTGCTCGTGCAGCAGGGCAGCTGCACGGCAACTAGTAATTAGGGTCTGGGGGATGGTCCTGCTGGCCCTCCTGTTATTGGCCAGCAGGGCCTTTTTATGTGAGCCAGCACACTGCAGCCCCGTCGGTGATAGCTTCTTGTATGCTGTTCCTGCCTTGCAGAACTCTGTTCCTGTCAGCTGTGTTTGGTGGATCTTGCTCCCTGCCCTCTGGTACTTTGGAGGTCCGAAGCCGGTCCTGGGAATACTTCTAGTCCTTGCGAACCTGTTTCTGTCATCTGGGGTTCTCGCCCGGTTTTGTGAGTAGCGGCTTCTGCCGCGTGTTGCGGCCTATGCCGCTTAGTGTTTACCTCACTGTGAATTGGTGCATTTGCGGAGGTTTCTGCTTTCACTGTCCTCCCCGGAACTCGGCGGTGCCGTGTGGGGGAGTGGACAGTGGTTTCTTTGTAGTTCTTTTCCTTTGGCGGCGTGCCGCACATACGTTTAGTTTTTAGGTAGTTTATAGCCCCTAGCTTGGTTGTTTCAGTTACAGGTCCCCTTGTTATTACCCTGTCTCAGTTCACGCCTTGTCTCTCTTTAAGACCTGAGGGGGGATCGGAGTTGGGCAGACCTAATCCGCCCTTCAATCGCGGCTGCCATGGGCCCAAGAAACCATAGTCGTTCAGGCGTGAATTGATAACACGGGTAAGACAACGGAGGTAGGGTGCTAGGGGCTATTTCCTTCCCATTTCCCAATCCCAGCATTCCGTCTTGGTGCTCAGGACATAAGATCTCCCCTGTCCTGAGCATCAGGATCGTAACAATGCCACTGCCTGCCAACCCACACACATAACTTGTAGTGTTCTGTGGCTGACCGCTGACGGAGTTCCCCAGGATCAGACAGTGGCCAACATTCCCACTGACAATACTGAGGTGAGGATGTGATCATCTGTCTCCTAAAAGTTGTGTTTATATATATATATATATATATATATAGCTTTTCAATGCAGGTAGCACTCGGATGGAAGACAATAACACAGGTTGAAATTAACCTGTGTTATTGTCTTCAATCCGAGTGCCACCTGCATTGAAAAGCTCTCATATGGTTAACCACGCCAGGTTACCCAGGGAGGGCACCAGGACTTTTTAACATTTAATTGGGAGTGCTGCCTGAATACAGTTTTATATATATATATATATATATATATATATGTATACATACACAGTATCTCAGAAATGCCATATAAACAGTGATAACCAGTATATATGCACAATAATATATGATTTTCTTCCTTTCAAATCAAGGGGGTAACGTCAGCGTATCTAAATATATTTTGGGGTAAAAGGAAAAAAGTTCCCTGACCCCTGCACTAGAAGAACTACAATTGACTGCCCAGGATACCTCAGGGAATCAGATCAGACCCAGATGCAAGAAGAAATCTACCTTCTTCCCCCCGGAACGCATCTCTCCTGAAATTAGAGTCTTCCAAGAACTTGTCTCTAGAGACTTAGGCCCTCATTCCGAGTTGTTCGCTCGCAAGCTGCTTTTAGCAGCATTGCACACGCTAAGCCGCCGCCTACTGGGAGTGAATCTTAGCTTATCAAAATTGCGAACGAAAGATTAGCAAAATTGCGAATAGACACTTCTTAGCAGTTTCTGAGTAGCTCCAGACTTACTCGACATCTGCGATCAGTTCAGTGCTTGTCGTTCCTGGTTTGACGTCACAAACACACCCAGCGTTCGCCCAGACACTCCTCCGTTTCTCCAGCCACTCCCGAATTTTTCCCAGAAACGGTAGCGTTTTTTCGCACACACCCATAAAACGGTCAGTTTCCACCCAGAAACACCCACTTCCTGTCAATCACACTACGATCACCAGAACGAAGTAAAAACCTCGTAATGCCGTGAGTAAATTACCTAACTGCATAGCAAATTTACTTGGCGCAGTTGCACTGCGGACATTGCGCATGCGCATTCGCGACTAATCGCTCCATTGCGAAAGAAAAATAACGAGCGAACAACTCGGAATGACCACCTTAGACAGAATATACATCAAATCCAAAAAACAAATGAATCCATGATGACAACTTGAGCAAAAAAGAGAGAAGCTCCTTACGTGAAATACAGTCTTGGTTGGACACCGTGATCAAGCCATCTGATAAAGGGGGAAACATAGTGCTATGGCCAACAGCCATGTACACCACTGAAGCCATGAGACAACCGGGGGATACTCAATGCTATTAACATATAACTTTTGACCCCTCAGATAATTTCAGGATTGCTCTGAACAGAATTTTGGAATAGGCATATTCCATGGGGACCTTAACAAAAACATTATTGGAATACGTCACTACAACCAAGCCAAAAACTCCCACTCTATACTTACTGCCTAAGGTTCACAAAAATATCAATCTCCCACTAGGCCATCCAATCATATCAGGACAAGGTGGACCTTTGGAAAAACCAAGTACTTTCTTGTATTTACATCTACATCAACATGTTCTGAATCTCCCCTCATTCTTTCGGATTACTATAGACATACTCCAAAAACTACACGATGTCAGACTGGATGAGAATCACCTACTGGGGAGTTTAGATGTGGAATCTTTGTACACCAGCATCAACCATCAGGCTGGCATACAAGCGGTGAAATATTTTCTTGAGATGGCCTACAATGAGTTTCACGATCTACTAATCGAATTTCTCGAATTTGTGTTAACACGCAACTATTTTACCTTAAAAAATCGCTTTTATCTCCAAACCCATGGGACAGCAATGGGTTCTGCATGTGCCCCAACATACACCAACCTATGTTTAGGTTGGTGGGAAAGAGAAATCGTGATACACCTCAATAATGAGAGATACACCCAACATGTAGTTGCCTGGTGGCGCTACATCAATGACATCATCATGATCTGGGAAGGAGACAAGAAATGGCTTCTGTCATTCATTGAGGAATTGAACAAAAACACTATCAATCTGAAACTCACACATCACATCAGCACAGACTTAGTATCCTTTTTGGATCTTGATATATAAAAAAAACTTCTGATGGTCAAATACAAACCAAATTATACTGTAAGGAGCCTGCTACCAACAGTCTCCTATATCAAACCAGCTTGCATTTTCCACTAACTGTGGAGAATATCCCTAAGGGGAAATTCTTGTGCCTAAAGAGAAACTGCTCGGATCCAAACACTTTCACACAAAAAAAGTATGGGACTAACCTCAAGATTACTGGAATGAGGCTACAGTCACTGCTCAATTAAAAAGGCTAAATGGCATACAAGCCAAACACCCAGAGAAACACTCATCTTTCCATACACTAAAACCACACAAAAAGGAAGTAAGACAACAGATCAAGAAAATACTCTCAGATTTGTGGGTACCTTCTGCAGAGAATGGAGGGAGATCAAAGAATCCATTGATAAACACTGGCCAATTTTACATCTGTACCACGATCTTGCCAAAAATATAGGACAAAAGGCATCCATGATCTGGAAGAGATCGAAAAATCTAAAAGACAAACTCACCAACAGTCACTTCACCAAAAATCCTACAAAGAAGCCAACCATCAAGGGCTCCTTCCCTTGTGGGAACTGCAAAGCATGCCCACACATGATCAAGATGTCAATAATACCTGACCGGTATGGTAATCTGAAAACAATTCATAAACTGTAACGCAGTGGGTGTCGTCTATTGCATGTCCTGCAGTTGTGATATGAAATATGTAGGCATTACTACCAGAGCCCTGAAGCAACGTATCTTGGAACACATTGGATCTGTGAGACATGCCCCTCTGTAATTTCCAAAATGGAAAAAATGACATCTGTAGCACGTCATTTCCACAACTACCATCAAAGCAACCCAAAGGAATTTAAAGCCTTCAGTTTAGAGAAAATCAACGTAGGGATACGTGGAGGAGACCTTGTGCAAGAATTACTCAGACACTAATCTGAATAGACATTCAAACTAGATTGCCTGGCACCGAAAGGCATGAATGAATACATAAACTATGCAGCATTCCTGTAATAACAATTTTATAAGTATTTATATTATTCAATACCATATCATTACCCCTAGCATCACCACCATACACAATCACATAGAATATCACTCATCCTTAACACTATCACTTTAATGATATCACCACCCCACACAAGATTACCACTCACCTAACAACAATATTATTTAACATGACTGTACATATCATTCCCATTCACAATTCACTCCATGCTATATTACTCATGACTACCCAATGTATGGCTATTTCAAGCAGCAACTTAATAAACATACACAGATAAATGATTTCACACAGCTATAGCTATATAACAGTCCCACCAACTCTCAATAAATCCTTATCTATAAAATCCTTCACCTTCACTCTAACTACTATAAAATAATTCCCCCTCTCTTCCCTCATTTCCATCCCCCATCCTGCCCCTTATCTCACTATTTAAAAATATGCTCACCACTAGCCTCACTGCTCAATTCAATCTTTTTCACATCACAGGCTTTGTGTGGCTTCAAATCCATAACCTTACACCTTCACCCTTGCATCTTTCTTTAATCTCAGGTTTATACACTCATCCTTAATCACCACAGGACACTAATATCATGCCTACCAACAACAAATCACCACCGTACACTCCTTTCTGACACACTGGCTATGAATAGGGAGACTTTTTATTACAAACCTGTCGACAAACATATACTTGGAAACCTTTTAGGGGTTAATAGAGCACATCAGTACATGGCACGTGCAGCGAATACAGACAACAGATGCCTGGTATGACTGTCTGTCACTTACATACATATACTTATATCATTATTGTACACATGGTGAACTTTAATATGCATGAAAAACTATCACTTATGCTGCACTAGCATTTGTGCCCACAACACCCATCCGTTCAATATAGAAGATTAAACGCCTTTCTCCTTTTTTCACTATCATGAATATGGACCTATGATTATGGTCCTTTGAGATAGGCACCCTAGGGTATCCCCTATATCACATTATGATGGTGTACACCTCCACTTAGCGCTAATTTTAAATCAACCGTAGGAGATATTTAATACTGATTATTGCAGCATTGAACTCTGCAATACTCCACAGCTAAACTCATTAGAAAATATTTGAATAAATGAGCAATACAGCATTTAACTTTGTAACACTTCCCAGCTGAACTGATATATTAAAAATGTCCGAAATTAACGTTGTTTGCTTGCTAGGCATCACCATTAAACACTATGGTTTCCTAGCAACAGTCCAACATTCCTATTTAAGTGATGAGATTCATATCATTATTTGTAATGACGCGAATGACATAAGTTCCGCACTGACGTGACTGTCATGACTAAGGTTTTTGTGAACCCGGTGCTAGCGAAGTCTGCGCGGGCGACTGGAGGACTACACGAATACCACCACTGACCTGGTTTTGGAAGTGTTGTGGACTCGGGGTCTCTTCCGGTGACTGGGAAGAGGAACCGCGGCAGAGATGGCCGAATCCAGGTTCTCCTCATGCAGGATGAGGTCGGCAGACAGGAAGCACGTGTGGGCGCTGAAGGTCTCCTGAAAGACAGAACTGGAAAGGCGCTGATGAATCAGTGAAGAATAACAGGTACAACTGTGCTAAAGGGCACGGGGTGCTTGGGGACACTGAGGTGCTTGGAGACACTGAGGTGCTTGGAGACACTGAGGTGCTTGGAGACACTGAGGTGCTTGGAGACACTGAGGTACTTGGAGACACTGAGGTACTTGGAGACACTGAGGTACGTAGAGGCACTGAGGTGCGTAGAGGCACTGAGGTGCGTAGAGGCACTGAGGTGCGTAGAGGCACTGAGGTGCGTGAAGACACTGGGGTGCGTAGAGACACTGGAGTGCGTAGAGACACTGGGGTGCTGAGGCACGGAGGCACGGAGGTGCTGGAAGCACGGAGGTACTGAGGCACGGAGGTGCTGAGGCACGGAGGTGCTGAGGCACGGAGATGCTGAGTCACGGAGATGCTGGAAGCACGGAGGCACGGAGGTGCTGGAAGCACGGAGGCACGGAGGTGCTGGAAGCACGGAGGTACTGAGGCACGGAGGTGCTGAGGCACGGAGATGCTGAGTCACGGAGGTACTGAGGCACGGAGGCACGGAGGTCCTGAGGCACGGAGGTATGGAGGTCCTGAGGCACGGAGGTACTGAGGTGCTGAGGCACGGAGATGCTGAGTCACGGAGGTACTGAGGCACGGAGGCACGGAGGTCCTGAGGCACGGAGGTACGGAGGTCCTGAGGCACGGAGGTACTGAGGTGCTGAGGCACGGAGATGCTGAGGCACGGAGATGCTGAGTCACGGAGCTGCTGGAAGCACGGAGGCACGGAGGTGCTGGAAGCACGGAGGTACTGAGGCACAGAGGTGCTGAGTCACGGAGATGCTGGAAGCACGGAGGCACGGAGGTGTTGGAAGCACGGAAGTACTGAGCTCTGGAGATCCCAACTACAACAGTAGTAAAACTGAAACACGACAGCTGTGGTTTTCAGTGGAGAACATGGAATTCAGTACTGTGCCTTTAAGACGAAACATTGCAGCTGTGCCTTTACATTGAGACTCAGGGAAATGGTGAAATCAAATGGCAACACACAAGTAACCATACAGGAACAAGGGAACAGAGTTTCCACAGGAACTTAGGTATAATGGTTACCTTAAGGGAGCTCAGCATAAAGACTCTCACAAGGCTGTATGTGACACGAGGAACTGGCCCAGATTCCAACTCAGCCTCCTGATTTATACTTCCTGGTCCTTGATGATTGGTGGGCAGGATTAGGTGATGTCACTGTCATGTGACTACTCTAGCCAAGGCTGTGATGTAGAATGAGGCCTAGCTGGCCAAGAGAACACTGAAGCCTGGACTTCTGCAAAACACAGGATGCTTGCTTTTAGATTACTGAATTCAGCCTCACACAGGAGATCACCACAGGTGGAGCTGATTACCTCTCAGGCAGAGAACTCAGGAAACTCAGTGCTGACAAGCTGTTTAACTCCGTGAGTGAAAAGACACAGGATCCAGGACAGAAAGCAGGGGTAAGTCACCAAATATGAGAATTACAGTCAGGATTGTGACAGTATCCCCCTCTTCAAGGGTGGACTCCGGACACCCATCTTGAATCTTAGAGGAACTTGATGAATAACTTCTAAATAGCTTCTAAAAAGTGGAAACCAGAGGGTCCAGAAACAAAACTTAAGCTGGATTCTTTAGAAGTCTTCCTGATCATCTTCAGAACAGGTAGACCATCCATCATAGACAAGACTGGAATTTCCTTCATCCGAAAGGACTGAGGAATAAACTGTAGAAGGTTCCTCTCCTCGTTTTGTAGTGCGAGAAGATTGTGCTTTCGAAGCTAGCACTCCACTGAGGCTTAGATTAAATCTTGTTCTATAACGAGGACTTTTCATACAGAGACCTGTAGAGCTTTTTGGTGATTCTGGAACCTCTTCATGCGTGGAAGCATAACAGGAAGGAACAGCACCTCCCAGGAAAGGAGTAGCATCATAAACTGGATCAAATTCAGAGTCTGAGTCCAAGTCTAACGGAAAATACGAATCTCCGTTAGATACACAGTTTGAAAATGACCTAGAAGTGCACTGTAACTTTAAATTATTTGGCGGAGAACTTAGTATTGAGCTAGGAGAGACTCCTACATGACCAACCTGAATGGTCGGATTCTTACGGAAGGAGATACTTGGACTATCTTTGGCAGGACTGCACAAACTTACTTTTGTATCAGACTGTTGTAGTTTGAATGAAGACGAACTGAGATTCTTTTTGGAGCATGATCTTTTAACTAAGTCAGATTCCGAGGACTTTGGAGTAAATTCTTCAAAGACTGCATTACTAAAAGTCTGTAAATCATGGAACACAGGATCATTCCTCTCAAAAAGCCTGTTGGCCCACTCCAAAGCTCTTCCTCTGAATGCCAGGAATAAATATCGAGTAACGTTGGAAGGAGTTACTGCACCTGAAGGATCAGACTCCATCAGAGAGAGAAATTGTTCAACCAGAGCGGCATATTGCAATAAATCTCTATCAAAGTAAATAGGAGGTAAACCATCAGACGAAAGGTTAGAGGCTGAAACTGGAGAAAGCTTTGGCTGGACGAATAGGACTGGATTGGATTTGAGAACACTTGAATTGGCTGGAGCCAACGAAGACTGACCAGGCTGGTCCTGGAGTATCGCTGGACCGGCTGGAACCGGGACGGGCTGAGCCCCTTCTTCACGGGGCTGGGCTGAGGCAAGAGCCCCCTCTTCACGGGGCTGGGCTGAGGCAAGAGCCCCCTCTTCACGGGGCTGGGCTGAGGCAAGAGCCCCCTCTTCACGGGGCTGGGCTGAGGCAAGAGCCCCCACTTCAAGGGGCAAGGCTGAGGCAAGAGCCCCCACTTCAAGGGGCTGGGCTGAGGCAAGAGCCCCCACTTCACGGGGCTGGGCTGAGGCAAGAGCCCTCTCTTCACGGGGCTGGTCTGCGCTCTGAAGGCTCTCTGGCTGGGCAGCGCTCTGAAGGCTCTCTGGCTGGGCAGCGCTCTGAAGGCTCTCTGGCTGGGCAGCGCTCTGAAGGCTCTCTGGCTGGGCAGCGCTCTGAAGACCCTCTGGCTGGGCAGCACTCTGTAGACCCTCTGGCTCTGGACCCTCGGATCCCCTTCCTGGGGCTGTACCCTCGGAACCCCCTCCTGGGGCTGGACCCTCTGAAGAACCCCCTCCTGGGGCTGTGCCCTCTGAAGAACCCCCTCCTGGGGCTGGACGCTCTGAACCCCTCACTGGGGCTGGACGCTCTGAACCCCTCACTGGGGCTGGACGCTCTGAACCCCTCACTGGGGCTGGACGCTCTGAAGAACCCCTTCTTGGGGCTGGACACTCTGAAGAACCCCTTCTTGGGGCTGGACACTCTGAAGACGCCCCCCCTGGGGCTGAAGACACGGACGCCCCCCCTGGGGCTGGACACTCTGAAGACGCCCCTCCTGGGGCTAGACACTTTGAAGACGCCCCTCCTGGGGCTGGACACTTTGAAGACGCCCCTCCTGGGGCTAGACACTCTGAAGACGCCCCTCCTGGGGCTAGACGCTCTGAACCCCTCACTGGGGCTGGACGCTCTGAACCCCTCACTGGGGCTGGACGCTCTGAAGAACCCCTTCTTGGGGCTGGACACTCTGAAGAACCCCTTCTTGGGGCTGGACACTCTGAAGAACCCCTTCTTGGGGCTGGACACTCTGAAGACGCCCCCCCTGGGGCTGAAGACACGGACGCCCCCCCTGGGGCTGGACACTCTGAAGACGCCCCTCCTGGGGCTAGACACTTTGAAGACGCCCCTCCTGGGGCTGGACACTTTGAAGACGCCCCTCCTGGGGCTAGACACTCTGAAGACGCCCCTCCTGGGGCTAGACACTCTGAAGACGCCCCTCCTGGGGCTGGACACTTTGAAGACGCCCCTCCTGGGGCTGGACACTCTGAAGACGCCCCTCCTGGGGCTGAAGACACGGACGCCCCCCCTGGGGCTGGACACTCTGACTCCTCTGTGACTCTAAATGGCTTGAATATTCTTCTCTGGACACCCAACTTGGGATAAGGTCTTTTAATCACCGGACCCCAGTCATAAATTTGAGTCTCTTTCCGAGTAGCCATCTTGATACCCCCGTCAGCAGTAGCAGGATCGGCTACTGTGGATGACTTGTAGACATGAGCACTGTGATACTGCGGTTTGTCACCATTCCCTGGCTTGCGAAGAATGCAGTCTTTAACAAAATGACCGGAATTTCCACAGTAAAGACAGAGGTGTAGCTCCCTACGCCGCTGACGTTCAGCTTCAGAGAGCTTGGGCCGTGGATAGCTCTGATGAACAACTTTTCCTTGCACAGAGGAAGAGACTCTATTAACTGGTTGGGACAAAACAGGATCAACAACGTTGGTAGTATTCCTGAGGAGATCAGGCATTACAGAGAGAATACTAGGCAAAAGTTCTTGTAACTGTAATAACATCTGGTAGAATATCTGCAGTTGGTCAGGAGTCTTAGAGCAGAAGGTCAGAGAATCTCTGGAGAAAGAATTCCGCTGCAGACACTGTGCCAATTGATGCTGAGTCGACTCCAGACCTTCCAAGCGTCCTGCAATATTGCTTAGGAGGTCCTGCGTCAGACAAACACTTTCGGCCGGGTCCATGGGGCCAGTTCCTACTGTCATGACTAAGGTTTTTGTGAACCCGGTGCTAGCGAAGTCTGCGCGGGCGACTGGAGGACTACACGAATACCACCACTGACCTGGTTTTGGAAGTGTTGTGGACTCGGGGTCTCTTCCGGTGACTGGGAAGAGGAACCGCGGCAGAGATGGCCGAATCCAGGTTCTCCTCATGCAGGATGAGGTCGGCAGACAGGAAGCACGTGTGGGCGCTGAAGGTCTCCTGAAAGACAGAACTGGAAAGGCGCTGATGAATCAGTGAAGAATAACAGGTACAACTGTGCTAAAGGGCACGGGGTGCTTGGGGACACTGAGGTGCTTGGAGACACTGAGGTGCTTGGAGACACTGAGGTGCTTGGAGACACTGAGGTGCTTGGAGACACTGAGGTACTTGGAGACACTGAGGTACTTGGAGACACTGAGGTATGTAGAGGCACTGAGGTGCGTAGAGGCACTGAGGTGCGTAGAGGCACTGAGGTGCGTAGAGGCACTGAGGTGCGTGAAGACACTGGGGTGCGTAGAGACACTGGAGTGCGTAGAGACACTGGGGTGCTGAGGCACGGAGGCACGGAGGTGCTGGAAGCACGGAGGTACTGAGGCACGGAGGTGCTGAGGCACGGAGGCACGGAGGTGCTGAGGCACGGAGATGCTGAGTCACGGAGATGCTGGAAGCACGGAGGCACGGAGGTGCTGGAAGCACGGAGGCACGGAGGTGCTGGAAGCACGGAGGTACTGAGGCACGGAGGTGCTGAGGCACGGAGATGCTGAGTCACGGAGGTACTGAGGCACGGAGGCACAGAGGTCCTGAGGCACGGAGGTACGGAGGTCCTGAGGCACGGAGGTACTGAGGTGCTGAGGCACGGAGATGCTGAGTCACGGAGGTACTGAGGCACGGAGGCACGGAGGTCCTGAGGCACGGAGGTACGGAGGTCCTGAGGCACGGAGGTACTGAGGTGCTGAGGCACGGAGATGCTGAGGCACGGAGATGCTGAGTCACGGAGCTGCTGGAAGCACGGAGGCACGGAGGTGCTGGAAGCACGGAGGTACTGAGGCACAGAGGTGCTGAGTCACGGAGATGCTGGAAGCACGGAGGCACGGAGGTGTTGGAAGCACAGAAGTACTGAGCTCTGGAGATCCCAACTACAACAGTAGTAAAACTGAAACACGACAGCTGTGGTTTTCAGTGGAGAACATGGAATTCAGTACTGTGCCTTTAAGACGAAACATTGCAGCTGTGCCTTTACATTGAGACTCAGGGAAATGGTGAAATCAAATGGCAACACACAAGTAACCATACAGGAACAAGGGAACAGAGTTTCCACAGGAACTTAGGTATAATGGTTACCTTAAGGGAGCTCAGCATAAAGACTCTCACAAGGCTGTATGTGACACGAGGAACTGGCCCAGATTCCAACTCAGCCTCCTGATTTATACTTCCTGGTCCTTGATGATTGGTGGGCAGGATTAGGTGATGTCACTGTCATGTGACTACTCTAGCCAAGGCTGTGATGTAGAATGAGGCCTAGCAGGCCAAGAGAACACTGAAGCCTGGACTTCTGCAAAACACAGGATGCTTGCTTTTAGATTACTGAATTCAGCCTCACACAGGAGATCACCACAGGTGGAGCTGATTACCTCTCAGGCAGAGAACTCAGGAAACTCAGTGCTGACAAGCTGTTTAACTCCGTGAGTGAAAAGACACAGGATCCAGGACAGAAAGCAGGGGTAAGTCACCAAATATGAGAATTACAGTCAGGATTGTGACAGTGACTTTCTAAATTCAATTAACATGATCCGTATTATGGTGTATTCGATTGCTGAGCATCCAATAAACTAATGTGCTCTCGCTCCACCCTCCTGTTGCCTAGCAACAAGTCTATACAGCCAGCCCAATAACTCAGTCGGCGTCACATCCGCCGGAACCGAGGGTGATGTGAAAGACGCACCTTCCAGACTGATGTGACTCGGTAACCTGGGGCACCCAGCATTATATAACTATGCTCCTCCCATATCAACCTTAAATACAGCAGGATCCTTTAGTCCACACACAGTGAACAAGCCATCTGGTGAAATTGCCGTCTATGGACAGTGGTTCTGAATGGTGCACAGTTCAGCCCACACACATTGATCTCCTGGTATTGTATATGCCCATTTCGTTTTTCCAATTATTTAATTTGTTTGCTGCAGAGATACCACTTGGACTAAAAACATATGGTAACTACTTCTTTCTAAGATAGAGACTGCTTCTCCATTTACTCACCATTTCTGGCATAGAAATATATTGCATAAATGCTTAGCCTACACTGAAATATAATTGTTTAAATATAATTTAGCATTATATCATTTGACTCAAGTGTGAATATTATCTGATGCTGCGAAGCACCCATTTACATACATTCAAAGTCAATGATAACTATTTGCTCCTTGAAATAATTAGGAGTGATACATTGCATTTTACAATATTAAGAAACTCTGTTTCTATTCTCAATAGGACTAGGCAGCCCACCTCTCTCATCTACTGTCCGCTATAATCAGTTATATGACAGTAGGACAGCAGAAGGTGGAGCCCCTGCCCTATCCTTTATATGCCAATCTGATTTCTGTATTCTCTCATTTAGTTATGAACAAGAAAAGAGAAAAGTATGACTCTTGTTTGGGCGCACTCTTAAATTGTCTTAATGTCTATAGATAAGTGATGTGCCTAAAAGCTGATAATGTTGACTATATTTCTACTCTTTGAATACATGGGAACTCAACAAAGCAATAAAATGAGACATAACCAAACATTGATATGTCAACTGGGAAATATATTCCCCCAAAAATTATGAAATGTTCAGATCTTGATTATACTTAGATAAGTGCATATAGGAAGATAGCTACATACTAAGCTGCTTCCGTCTGCCAAAGATCTGTACAAACTGTGTTTGTATTAATGCGGCCCTAAATAGGGTTAAATTCGTGAGAGGGAGAACCCACACACTGAAATACCTTTCTGATAATTGACCACTGTTGTGGGTAAGGTAAGACAGAGAAGAAATCTGGTTCAAGGAATAGTAGGAATAAGTATAAGTGGTGATACTGCTGTTAGCTTCGTCAGCTAATGTGAAACGTACGTAGGACCTGAGCGTCCTACGCGTCTGCTTCTCCTGTCAAAAAATCACCAAATTACACAGAAATGTATTAGAGATTTAATGTGTTTAGTATAGAAGAATGTGTAGCTAGGTTTCTGAATTTTGTGACCAATACCGGTTATTGTGAGGGGATAGAAAGCCGGACATCTGATCCACTCCCGTGTGAGCGTGATTACACAAAATATATGCAGCAGAGTTACGAGCTGGGTTAGGCAATTTACATGCGGGACTTGAAACAACATACCGTCCGGGGTGTATTATAGACTGCTTATAGATAAAAGCGCTAGTCATTATAGAAGTATAGACTCAATATATGAGGATTGCTATTAGACACTTATGCGCATATACTGTTAATACTTAGATTTCGTTCAAGGGATCTATGTAGGTAACTGGTTCTCATCACGTGACCACAAAGTTATTTCACCAGACCCTAATTAGAGGGTAACTGACAAACACGACACCTTTATCAATGTGTATAAATAACGTCATCATGAGTCACACATCTGGGTGAAGAGTGAACAGTCTGACCAGTTTTAATAGATTACAGCAGCCGGCCGAATATAGCCCAGCCGCAGAAAGCCTGTGGCATACCTGACTGCAGCTTTATTTAGCTACACACATTTATTACGTTGCGAATCCCTTCCATAAAAAGATCATTCCACATTTGTGTCAAATCTAAGGCTATACAATATAGCTACTCAAAGTTTGATACTCAGGAATAACCAACTCTAGGCAGAATTGCACACCTGACACTATAAGTGAGAGGTGAACCAATATATAATCACATATACGAGAAGCATCATAGGATCACCCCCAACACACGCCTGACACTATAAGTGAGAGGTGAATCATAGGGTCATTCCCAAATATATAACACGCCTGACACTATATGTGAGAGGTGATATCATGGTACACTAATATGAGATAACAGTATGCCATAACTGGGAGTACGATATCTAAAGTATACAGGATACACCTGACACTATAAGTGAGAGGTGATACCATTACATACTAATAATAAGACAACTGTGCATATTAATATAAGGGGGAATTTAATACGAGATCCTATGATACGAGTTGGACACCTGACACTATAAGTGAGAGGTGAATTGATACGGGAGTGTGATATCTCTAATAGGATAGATAAAACAAGTGAGCGCTAGTAAAATTGGCTATGAGACAAATATACTTTACATTGACTGCAGCTTCTCAATTTGAGGTGCTGAACCTCAAAAAATCATGGACAATGGTGAAAAACACAAAGAAGCGCTGTCATTGAAAGTATTACACAATTTATTAAAAATATATATATATAATAATCACGAGTTGGTGAATAGAACCTGGTATCCTGTAATTTGATAACACAGCATATATAATATAGCAAGCATCAATAATTATCAGTAGCAGCAAATGATGGACATATTAGCAAATTCCCCTAAAACGATATAACCACCTGTGCTTCAGATGGTAATATAGCACTTGTAATTATAAAAGGCTCCTTGCTGGGAGCTCCACATGTGGGTTAATTAGACGTATAGGCTCATAAGATGATTTTAAGGGTTTAAAAGTCCATCCGTGGTGTGAATATAAACAGTTCACATTTGTTTTGTCCACTTTATAAATGTCTGCTCCCAATACTTATTCCGTATTTTGGAAAAGGCTTTTAGCGAGTGGTTTTAATTAGCACAATTCAGTGCACAGCACAATGACATTTAAGCTTAAAACGCTATTTTGACAGTCTCGTATTGTGCTTACCCCAGCCTCTGCTGATTGCAATTATTCGGTAATTCCTTTGAAATGGTGGGCGCCGGCTGCCCACGCCGCTTAACTGCGGTACCAAAGGGGTGAAAGAGAGCAGAATGTATTGGTGGACTGAACACTCAGGACCGCTCACTTGCAGTGATATAGCGGGAGCCGTCAGAGACGTGCCTGTAGCTGGAGCCGTTCGGAGACGTGCTTGTAAAAAAGCATTCCTCCTAGTATCCTGTCTGGTATCCTGCTTCTTTCCATCACCAGAGACTACAAGCACGTCTCCGAACGGCTCCAGCTACAGGCACGTCTCTGACGGCTCCCGCTATATCACTGCAAGTGAGCGGTCCTGAGTGTTCAGTCCACCAATACATTCTGCTCTCTTTCACCCCTTTGGTGCCGCAGTTAAGCGGCGTAGGCAGCCGGCGCCCACCATTTCAAAGGAATTACCGAATAATTGCAATCAGCAGAGGCTGGGGTAAGCACAATACGAGACTGTCAAAATAGCGTTTTAAGCTTAAATGTCATTGTGCTGTGCACTGAATTGTGCTAATTAAAACCACCCGCTAAAAGCCTTTTCCAAAATACGGAATAAGTATTGGGAGCAGATATTTATAAAGTGGACAAAACAAATGTGAACTGTTTATATTCACACCACGGATGTACTTTTAAACCCATAAAATTATCTTATGAGCCTATACGTCTAATTAACCCACATGTGGAGCTCCCAGCAAGGAGCCTTTTATAATTACAAGTGCTATATTACCATCTGAAGCACAGGTGGTTATATCGTTTTAGGGGAATTTGCTAATATGTCCATCATTTGCTGCTACTGATAATTATTGATGCTTGCTATATTATATATGCTGTGTTATCAAATTACAGGATACCAGGTTCTATTCACCAACTCGTGATTATTATATATATATATTTTTAATTAAATTGTGTAATACTTTCAATGACAGCGCTTCTTTGTGTTTTTCACTCTAATAGGATAACCAACATCCGACAATTTCCATAAAGAGATATCACACTATTATATTGAAATTTGCATATTAGTAAAATAAGACCATATAGATTGATGTGTGACTGATCTTGGTAATTTAAGTGACTCATAACAAACCATGGAATATAGGGACAACGTATTACATCCTTTAAGATTGAAACATTTGTTCTGGCTAGAGAATCCGGGCTCTGTGCCAGAAACAACATTCGATACATAGAAATACTAGAAACATTCTTCTAAAATACTGAGGTAATTGTTAGAACACAATTGTATCTATGTGGAATTCCAAGATGAAATAATATTAACACATATCAAGACAGGGATATAACAGAACAGACACCGAACAGACTCTCAGCTTTTTAACAAATTTATGTTTATTTGACTTTCTTCTTTTGTAATTCACAGTGTTGTCATACTTTCACATATCTGTTATTTGTGGTTCTAATATTTCGCATACTAGCTACTCAGTAGAATACGTCATAATATAGCGTTATACTCAATTTTAACGAAACAATTAAAAGTTACATTTTAATTTTTGTGCACCGAAGACAGATCCTTTTCCTTTCCCCTTACTTTGCATGAATCCTAATTCAGATGAATCAAATAGAGCAGATAAAGTCTAACCCATACAGTTAACACTCTGGTGAAAAGCCCACAGAGAGACTAGGATGAAATGAACACAGTTTATAATACCTAAGGCAGACTAAATGTGGGACCACAAACAGCCTGTCCCTATTAAATGCAAAAGATATACTATTACACAATGTACTGGAATGAGAGATTACAGAAATGTGTGATACTCTTTAGCTGGAAGCACCAGCAATGGTAATAACAGAGATTCTTTCTGAAACACGAAATATGTTGCTGGAGCTTGAAAGCTTAATCAAACTAAAACACAGCAGTGTTTAAACATCATCCATTCAGTTGTCAGGCAGGCGGGGTGTCCGCAAAGAAAGCGGGCCTCGGACTACCTGCCCCTATTGTATTGGATACAAGGTGATAATGCTGATTATGATTACCTTATAACTTTACAATAATGGGTAAGAGACACAGTACGCATTTGGTGTATGGGGTACCGTAAGGGAACATATTTAGCGTAGCATACGCTAGGCCGTGATCGAGACGCACATGCGGCACGCTCGCTCACAGCTTAATGCGTGGAGTCGAGCATGCTATAGGCGAGTGACAACCGTAATGCTACGCTATCAGCGTAGTGGACGCTCGAGACCACAAGAAGATCACGAGCAGCGCAGACGCTCACAAGATGACACACAGAAAGTATATTCTTATACTGTAAACCTTGTACTGAAACACTGTAGCGATATAACGCTGCTTAACCTTGTTAACCATAAAGCTGTTTGAGCGATCGAGATGCTTCTATTACTCTCTGCAATGTAATGAAACACAATACCGTGCTAAGGATCCAACACCTTTACTAACAAGCTTTTAGTTAAATTGAAAAGGGGTAAAACAGTTTACAAGTCATACACTACATACTAACATATAATTTTAACAGAATATCTAGACAGAAATATACAATAACGTTACAGTCTTAAACTAAACAGAGAGAGAGAGAATGTGGCCAATACAAACAAAGAGCTATATAATCACAGATAATTACTTACACACACACTGGGAACGATCGCAGCGCAGCCTGGTACCAGCCCCGAGTTTGTCAATATGAAAACCGTTTGTGGAGATAGTGGGAGAGCTGTTCAGGCTGGCTGGCCTTATATACACTGAGTACAGTATACTACAAAGGGACCTACAATCTCATTGTTCATTGGACACTGGAATGTCTCCTCGCATCATATCAAAAGGTCATAGGTTAGTTTGAACAGGTGGGCTGTGACTATTACAAACAGCTCAGGTGGGTGGGAATCTCCGGATTCCCGCCGCATGGATAATGAACTGCAAATATAGAATATGTCCAGAAACTACTAATGGTCATAACTACACGCAGGAGCGATTAATCTTTACCTAACCAACACCGGATTATTGCTATTAAAATACTCTTCAGTTAGGTACCAGACACAGCTGTTCAACCTTAATCAGACCCTTTGTACCACGTAAAGAGGGATTCCCAAGTCCGTGAACAAGTCACATTAACCAAACTTACAGTTATCATTAAGGGGAACATTATCTATAAAACGAGCTATTTGGTTCTATTATTAAATGATTGAGTCGCCCGCTAGACGCACACAAAGTCTACCGTAAATGCACATACCACGCGCTCGAGCGCATGGCCGAGGCGCCATCACGCGGCTGCGTGTATCCGCACGCACGGGAGAGAATGTGCACGTGCAGCAGGCACGCGCATGAGGTGTATATATGGCAACGTGCAGCGTGATATTTTTCTGACTTTGACAGTCCTCCTTTTGGCAGTCACCAATAACTGACACTTCCTGAAAACAGTTCAAACAGAGAAAAATATATGTCATGTAAAAATAAATTTCTATGATTGGGTAAGGGAGAAGAGAAGAAGGTGGGAAAAAGGTATGACCTAGTGAGATAGTAGAAGCATGTATGTATGAGTCCATGTTTGAGGGGTCATGTACCATCGTGCCGTACGTGTTTTAAATCAAGCTTCGAGGTATTGCGAAGTATACATTTGAATTCCTTCTTATCCCGTGGTACGGGTCTGTGGATGGGCTGTCAAACTTTACCGAGCTCTTTTCGGCTTTTGGTTGCAACAAAATGGGGGAGCACATTTTAGTTGATGATACATGAATGGGGGGAATATGTGGGTGCTGATATCTGTGCCTATATTCCCTATCGACTTTGTGTGTCATTACCTGAGGGTTGTAGAGGTGAAGATAAGAAGCAATTATGGTAAATGCAGTCGTAAACTATGTGAGTTTAATGTACATTTGTTGATTGAAGTCTTGTCTGGTGTCTTGTCTTGATGTACATGTTGACTGTAGTCTCTTTGGGCTTTTGCCATAATGCGAGCAAAAAGCTTTCTCAATGTCCATAGACTTACAAAAGTGTTGGGCTATCGTAAAATTTTAAAATCGCTAGGGATATTGGGGGTCTATGGCATTGTCCATCAATGGTCTGTGTGAAAGGTTGTCAAATTCTTCTTCCAAGCGGATGTCTTTGTACCTTGGAGGAAAACAAAGGAGAAACGGGTGAAAGAAACGGACCGTGGAATCACATTTTCATCACAACATTGTCTCAATGGTTGGATCGTAAATCAAATCAGTCGTTGTTATTACAGTATCTTCACTTCTTAAACTCATCACTCGGGCGCTACGTTTACACTTTGTTAAAACCCGAACGCATCTAAATATCAGACCGACCAATATGATGACACCCAGAATACACAAAAGAAATTTACCTACATCCATGATAATACCTTGGGCCCATTCTCCTAAACCAGAGAACCAATTTCGTGGGTTCAACCATGACACCCAACTGGTCAGCTCATTACCCACAGCGGCAAGGGTGAGATTGTGTTTCCTTCGGAACTCCCATTTTAATTGCAAAATGTCATCCATCTTTTGGTCTATGACCTCGGCTGGGTCCTCAGTGCTGTTTGTAATATACGTGCAGCACTTTATTCCATACTGAGTCGCTAGGGTAACACAATACCCGCCTGTCACAGCTGTGAGGTAATTTAGAATCATCCTATGCTGAACCAGTTCTGTTTTGTAGGCTTGTAACTCTTTCCCAGTGTACCTGAATGTGTCGTCATACATTTCGGTGATATTGTCTAATAAATTTGCAAGCGCAGATATATATTTATAATTTATCACTCCTCTGGCGGTACGAGTGATATCTAACGCGATTAGGAATTGAATCCCGGTGGATTCATGGATCAGGTCAGAAGCCGGATGCTCTGTTCTTTCTATCAGGTGCCATTTAACGATGTGCTCATAATGAGTGTGAGTATAAGGAGCTTGGGCACCACGGTGAATATCTTTCATTTTAGTGTGGGATACAGTCATTACCTCAGGCAGTACTATCTGTTTGTATGGGGTTACCAGCTGCTGATTTAGCAGCTTCGTCTGCTCGGCTGTTACCAAGTGATACCGGGTCTTGGCTATATGTGTGTGCTTTACACTTGATAACAGCCACTCTGTCGGGTTCCTGTATCGCTGTTAGAAGTCTTTTGATGTGGGCTGCATGCGCTATGGGTGTGCCAGCTGCCGTCATTGAATTCTGAGGCGCCATAGGGCTCCGAAATCATGGACTACCCCGAAGGCATACCTAGAATCTGTGTAGATATTGGCTGACTTGCCCTTAGCCAATTCACATGCTCTGGTTAGGGCAACCAGTTCAGCAACCTGGGCTGAGTGAGGTGGGCCTAGCGGTTCTGCTTCTATGGTGCCTTAGTCATCTACGACTGCGTATCCAGTACACAAGTCTCCCGAGTCCGTCTGTCTGTGACAAATACCGTCAGTGTAGAAAGTAAAATCTACATCTTCCAGTGGGTTGTCACTGATGTCAGGCCTTGCCGTGAAATTTTGGGTCAAATATTCCATACAATCATGTGTGTCATCCTCTGTATTAAATCCTCCTTCACCATTACTCTCATCCTCCACCCTTTGTGCCTGTCCAGGCACACCTGGGAGATACGTTGCAGGATTTAATGCGCTGCATCTCCTTATGGTAATGTTTACGGGGGCCATCAGTGCCAATTCCCATCTTGTAAACCGCGCTGATGAGACGCGTCTGGTTTGGGCAGAATTTAGTAAGGCTGACACTGCATGTGGTGTATGTATTGTGAGGTTGTGTCCTAGCACTACGTCTTCGCTTTTTGTAACTAGCAATGCTATCGCTGCAACGCTTCGCAAGCACGTGGGGAGGGATCGCGCTACCGTATCTAGCTGAGCGCTGTAGTAAGCTACCGGCCTGCTGGCATTACCATGCTTCTGGGTTAGGACACCTGCTGCGCAACCAGCACTCTCTGTTCCGTACAGCTCAAAGGGTTTCCCATAGTCAGGCATTCCTAATGCCGGTGCCTGTGTTAGGCACTGTTTTAGTCTTTCAAATGCCATCTCGGAATCGTCCGTGTGCGAGATCCGATCAGGTTTACTTGATGAGACCATCTCCTGCAAAGGTAGGGCTAGTATGGAAAAACCTGGGATCCAGTTACGGCAATACCCACACATTCCTAAAAACGTTCTAATCTGTTGCTGGGTTTGTGGCAGGGTCATGTCGCGAATTGCTTGAATTCTATCAGCGGTAAGGTGTCTCAGTCCTTGTGTTAGACAGTGTCCCAAATACTTCACACGAGTCTGGCATAATTGTAACTTGTCTTTGGAAACCTTGTGTCCTGTGTCTGAAAGATGAGACAGGAGCTGTTTCGTATCTCTCAGGGACGCTTCCAATGAATCTGAACACAGTAGTAAATCGTCCACGTACTGTATCAATACTGATCCACTCACTGGTTGGAAAGACTGTAAACAATCATGCAGGGCTTGTGAGAAAATACTTGGACTGTCTATGAAACCTTGGGGTAAGCGAGTCCATGTATATTGAACTCTCCTGTATGTGAATGCAAATAAGTATTGGCTGTCAGGGTGCAGGGGTACCGAGAAGAAAGCGGAGCAGAGGTCAATTACAGTGAAAAATTTGGCAGTGGGAGGGATTTGCATTAGGATGACAGCTGGATTTGGCACTACGGGGAATTGACTCTCAACTATTTTGTTGATCCCTCTTAGATCCTGCACTAATCGGTAGCCCCTCCCCCCACTCTTTTTAACAGGAAAGATGCAGTGCTGGACGTCCTTACCAGAATGCCCTGTTGTAGCAAGCGCTCTATTACAGGGTAAACTCCTAACTCCACCTCTGGCTTCAGAGGATATTGTGGGATTTTTGGAGCTATCCTACCATCTTTTACTTGCACAACTACTTGGGCTACATTTGCCATCAATCCAGTGTCTTGTCCATCTTTGGTCCAAAGTGACTCCGGTATCTGGGAAATCATTTCTTCTACCTTGGACGGACACCTATTTACAATAACAGTGTGTGACATTAATCTTGTTGGGGAGTCTAGCATATCTTGCGCTTCCTGAGCGTGGTTTTCGGGTATGTCCAAGAACACACCTTCAGGAGTACAGTATATGACGCATCCCATTTTGCACAGTAAATCTCTCCCTAAGAGATTAGTCGGAGCCGATGCAGCCAGCAGGAAAGAATGCTTGGTATGCAAAGGCCCTATCGTAATCTCTGCGGGTTTGCTTAAAGGGTAGTGCTGTACTACTCCTGTTACTCCCATGGCTGGAATTGTTTTACCAGTGGTTCTCATGCCCACGGTCGAATTTATCACTGACTTGGCCGCCCCCGTATCTACAAGGAAATTTAGAGATTTACCAGCTACATCAATTGTAACCTCGGGTTCACTTCCAAGGTTCGCAATTAGTTTCACTGGCTGTAGATTACAGGTGTGGCCTCGCCCCTATGGTGCGTGGTGGCCTCCCTGTATTGCGCTGACAGCTATTACCTGTGAAGGGGGTAAATGGGATCTATCAGTGACTTGCCAGTCTCTTTTTGGGGGATGCCTTTTTGTTTCCCCTGCATGTGGCTCATAACTCCGTCTCTGCGGTCCTTGCTCCCAATATCGTGTGTCATGTCGTTGTCTAGGGGGTTGGTATGATCTTTGTGCATTCTTTGATTTACAGTCTCGTGCAAAATGTCCCTCTTTATGACAATAATAACAAGTTACCACATTTGACTTACCCACAGGGGTCGGAGATTTATACAGAGATGGCCTTGTGGTCAGGGCCTGTATACTTACGGCCATTAACTTATCACTTTGTGACTCCCTGTGCCTGGTGATATTCCATTCATGATCAACAGCAGCCTCTCTCAAAGTAGCCACCGACAGACCTTGCCAACATGGTTGGGTGGTCTGTACCCTTGTCTTTAATACTTCTTTTAAACCTTCCATTAACACAGATACTGCTGCTGCTCTATGATTTACATTTGTTGAAATATCTTCTATGCCTGTATACTTAGCCATTTCCTGTAGTGCCCGATGAAAATAATCAGCAGCTGTTTCTCCCTCTTTTTGTTTGATGGTAAAAATTTTATTCCATTTGGCAACAGCTGGAAAATACTCTTTTAACTGTAAATGTATTCTCTTTACATTATCTTGATTGTACACATCCGTAAGGGGTAGATCTTCATCTAATTTACAGTCAGCTAAAAATCTTGCTGAGTTGACATTGGAGGGTAAACATGCCCTCAGCAATATCTGCCAGTCTTTGTTATTGGGCTCCACAGTATTTCCTAGATCTCTAATGTATTTCTGACTAGCAGCTAGATCTTTCCTAGGATCAGGGAATTCAGACACCATTGTTCTTAATTCCATTCGGGTAAAGGGGCAGTGCATGGCGATGTTTCTGACAGGAGTGATTCCTGAAGTGTCAGTTTTCCCATTTGGCACTGCTATTACCCTAACGGGATTAAGTCCAATAACATCATTCTGAGTAGATTCTACAGCATGTGGTGAAATGGTTTCAGCATAGTGTATGGTGCCGTACTTACCGGATGATACGACCTCACCTGTCCCTCCGCTAGGGGGCTTTGACGCTAATCTTACGGGTTGGGCTGTGCCCACGGTTGTTTCTGCTATGGTGGCTGCTAGAGAGAGTGCCGATATTGTTGTTGGCTCATCCTCTTGATCACACTCCTGGGGAAAGTTTAAAACAGGGTACAGCTTGCACGGGTTAGTATTTGCATCGATAATCTTAGTCACATTATTCTTAACATTTATACAGTTACTAAGTGCATGTTTATCATTCACCAGTGTGCCATTCTCTGTGACCACCTGTTCTCCTGTTATGTATGGTGGCGGTGGCGCCGTGGCTATCAGTTTCTTGATAGGGTTAGATCCAGCCGCCTGAGCCAATCCTCTCTGTATTTCACCCTCCTGCTGCCATAACTGTAAATAGTCATAATGTTTGATTCGTCTCTTTGCAGATTTAATGAGACATATCCTTCTCCTTAGATTTTGCAACACATCTGGGCTAAAACTGCCTACCCGTGGGAACTTTTCCCCATCGTGCACAGTCATTCTTTCCCATTCATCACACAAAACCTCTGTGTGTGATCCGTATTTCTCACACATTACATACCTTGCCGACCCGATTGGTCGGTTTATTAAGTCAACCCGAACCGAGGTTGATCGCCCCCTACCTGAACAACTGGCCCCCATCCTTGCAGGTGTTGCTTTCACTACCTCTGACCTTCAAATCAGGGTCTTCAGCAAACCCTTACAAAACCAAGATGTCCGGGGTAGGCCGGCGGCGAAGTTTACCGAGTACTCCACTCACTCGCCCACGTCGACCAATACGCCCACACACTGCCTTAGCGCTGGCGTACTCAACCTAGGGCCCCTGCGACCTGAACCTCTATTTACTGGAACATGTGGGTGTGATCCGAAGAGCAATTAACCCTTTCCAGTAACTATTGGTTGTTGGATAGTTCCCAAGTGACTAGCGAACTTCCCTTAAAATAAAAAAAATATTACACAAATCACGTTAGAATGTACAAATAGCGTTTATGACCCCTCTAGCGTACGCAAATGGTACTGGGTCAAGTTACTAACTAATGCACACAATTACGTGCGGTACAATCGTTCTGCACATAAGCAACTAATCTTATGTGCGGAGCGACCAGTGGAATCGAAAATTGTGGCTGCGAATTCCTTCAGCCTGAGCTTAATGGCCTATATGGGTTCCGCACCAACCCTTACTGGTGTTGTGCTACTCTTTATCTATAGCGGACTTCTTAGTCTGCTGTACCTGGACCTCCTGGTCTGTCTGGACCTCCTGGTCTGTGCTACAGTAGACCTCCTGGTCTGCTATACTCTAATGCTCTTTTTTAATGTTTAACAAGGGATGCCTCCCAAGCCACCATGCAGTCACTTACACGTATGTACCTTCACGAGAACTCGATTTCCTTTGGTTCAACCCCAAAAATTAGAAACTTATGCATATATGTATACACACTCTTTCACCTCATATACACTTTACTTTCGTTTCTGCGCAAAAATCCCTTTCATTCAGTAACACAGTCTAGTCCAGATGGGTTGCAAATTAGAGAAGGATCTATTAGCTTAAAATTTTGGACACTGAAATTGACTTGCGCTATTTATCGTGTTGCCTCCTTTTCGCCTGTTTAAAATACTATCGTGTGATTTGTGTTATGTGGGCGTACCCAGGCGCTTCGTTGCGTAATATACGCTCCGTGCGTCGACCCTTGCGTCACGTACACTCGTTCTGCCCCTTTGTTAGAGACACGTGTACGCAGGCCAGACACGTCCACAGTAACACAGCTAACACGTTTATCAATGTAAATTATATTTAGCTATAATCATTTACCGAACACCACACAGATTCCACTGTATCAACCTTTAACTAGGCCAGGCTGTGTGCGTGTTTTTTTTATAATTACTCCTTTAAGTATTAATTTTAACTTTTAACTACCAATAGCAACAAATCTTTCTCAGCACGTTATCAATTGTGAAATGGCAAACAGGAAGGTGATATGTGAAAATACACAAATGAAAAAAAAGATACAGTTGTGTGTGTGCGTGCGTGCGTACGCAAAACAGAAATAAACAGTTTTAAAAAAAACAATAGCGTATTGTTCTTACCTCCGGTTCCGGATCCCACCAGCACTCCTTCAATCTAGCGAAGCAGACGCTTATCTAGTCAGCACTACTGTATCCCGATACAAAGGGATACTGCCTTCCCGCCCTTGCTGACGGATAACGTTTGTTTTCGCTAGTGCGGATATGTGGAGGACGGACGAGCCGCCAATTGATAATGCTGATTATGATTACCTTATAACTTTACAATAATGGGTAAGAGACACAGTACGCATTTGGCGTATGGGGTACCGTAAGGGTACGTATTTAGCGTAGCATACGCTAGGCCGTGATCGAGACGCACATGCGGCACGCTCGCTCACAGCTTAATGCGTGGAGTCGAGCACGCTATAGGCGAGTGACAACCGTAATGCTACGCTATCAGCGTAGCGGACGCTCGAGACCACGAGGAGATCACGAGCGGTGCACACGCTCACAAGATGACACACAGAAAGTATATTCTTATACTGTAAACCTTGTACTGAAACACTGTAGCGATATAACGCTGCTTAACCTTGTTAACAATAAAGCTGTTTGAGCGATCGAGATGCTTCTATTACTCTCTGCAATGTAATGAAACACAATACCGTGCTAAGGATCCAACACCTTTACTAACAAGCTTTTAGTTAACTTGAAAAGGGGTAAAACAGTTTACAAGTCATACACTACATACTAACATATAATTCTAACAGAATATCTAGACAGAAATATACAATAACGTTACAGTCTTAAACTAAACAGAGAGAGAGAATGTGGCCAATACAAACAAAGAGCGATATAATCACAGAGAATTACTTACACACACTGGGAACGATCGCAGCGCAGCCTGGTACCAGCCCCGAGTTTGTCAATATGAAAACCGTTTGTGGAGAGAGTGGGAGAGCTGTTCAGGCTGGCTGACCTTATATACACTGAGTACAGTATACTACAAAGGGACCTACAATCTCATTGTTCATTGGACACAGGAATGTCTCCTCGCATCATATCAAAAGGTCATAGGTTAGTTTGAACAGGTGGGCTGTGACTATTACAAACAGCTCAGGTGGGTGGGAATCTCCGGATTCCCGCTGCATGGATAATGAACTGCAAATATAGAATATGTCCAGAAACTACTAATGGTCATAACTACACGCAGGAGCGATTAATCTTTACCTAACCAACACCGGATTATTGCTATTAAAATACTCTTCAGTTAGGTACCAGACACAGCTGTTCAACCTTAATCAGACCCTTTGTACCACGTAAAGAGGGATTCCCAAGTCCGTGAACAAGTCACATTAACCAAACTTACAGTTATCATTAAGGGGAACATTATCTATAAAACGAGCTATTTGGTTCTATTATTAAATGATTGAGTCGCCCGCTAGACGCACACAAAGTCTACCGTAAATGCACATACCACGCGCTCGAGCGCATGGCCGAGGCGCCATCATGCGGCTGCGTGTATCCGCACGCACGGGAGAGAATGTGCACGTGCAGCAGGCACGCGCATGAGGTGCATATATGGCAACGGTCAGCGTGATATTTTTCTGACTTTGACAAAGGTTACACCACAATGTACCTAAATGAGAGATTACACCAGTATGTAATATAACCTAGCAGGGCTCACCAGCAATAATAGTCACAGAGATCCTTTCTGAAACACAAAATATTCTGCTAAGGTAAAAAAGCCTAATTAGATAAGACAGATGAGTGTTGAATATCACCCATTTAGGTGTCAGACAGGCGGGGTGCCCACAAGAAATTAAATGTAAAGATATACTATTACACAATGTACTAGAATGAGAGATTGCAGAAATGTGTGATACTCTTTAGCTGGAAGCACCAGCAATGGTAATAACAGAGATTCTTTCTGAAACACGAAATATGTTGCTGGAGCTTGAAAGCTTAATCAACCTAAAACACAGCAGTGTTTAAACATCACCCATTCAGTTGTCAGGCAGGCGGGGTGCCTGCAAAGAAAGCGGGGCCACAGACTACCTGCCCTATTGTATTGGATACAAGGTTACACCACAATGTACCTAAATGAGAGATTACACCAATATATAGTATGACCTACCTGGGCTCACCAGCAATAATTGTCACAGAGATCCTTTCTGAAACACAAAATATTCTGCTAAGGCAAAAAAGCCTAATTAGATAAGACGGATAAGTGTTGAGTATCACCCATTTAGATGTCAGACAGGCGGGGTGCCCGCAAGGAAAACACATTTCACCCGGGGACGGGCTTGTTCACTTCCAATTCTGAGCAGCTCCTTCTCTCATTTAGTTGCCAGAAATTCATTATCTGCAATGCTTTAGTAACAGAGAACCAGTGCAATTTCACTGGACAGCAGAAGTACTCTATCTCTAGATATAAGTCATCAACCACACTCTCTCATTTGTTCTAATTGGACATATTACTGCCACATTTCACTGATCATGCCCGATCTCATCTGATCTTGGAAGCTAAGCAGTGACATGCCTGATCAGTACCTAGAAGGGAGACATCTAGGGAATATCAAGTGCAGTAAGTATAACTCCCTAATCTGTTACAAACAGCAGAAGTGGCGGTGAAATCTTTGACCTCTTTTCCATTACTTCATCATTCATTCTATCTCTATAATTGTAAATAAGTGTGCAGCAATTTAAACTCATACCAGGAGACCCTCATAAACATAAAGCACTTCACATTGGACAATACTGTAAAAGTCATTACTCTAATTATGCCTGTGTTTTCAATCTTTTCTGGATATCTACTAAGATTACAGTTTTAAATATTTTCACCTCATATGCATTAAACATATACCAACTATTAGAAATTGTGAGGAATCACACTGATATTACTCAATATCTCAATATCTCACATTATTGGATGTGGAGGTACCAAATATAAATGTGTTTTTTTATGTATGTCTGTGTCTTTCAATGTATCAATCATATTATATAGTACATAATTAAAAGTTACATTTTATTATTTTCTATTATTTCAAGAGTGCCCCAACACAGAGTCTTTCTTTATCTCTCCCACCATAAATAGTATACAATACTGACCCTGGGAGCATCACCAACCCGAGACAATACCAATACCAGCTTTAGGGATCTCAAATAAAATACATTGTTGGTATAATTAGGACAATATAGAATCATGCCCCTTGAACTAATAATAAAATCCAGTGTGGGACCAAACAAACCCCTTTCAATGACCTACATGATGACTAGATGCACCACATTGAACAAAAATATGGCAGTAATACTTTCTTTCCACTTATAAAATGTTTAGTACCTTGGACACTGTAGCTTATTCACTTAAATCTCTGATAAATTGAGCATTTGCTATGCACAGTCTGGTTAGCACAGTTAGTAAGGTGTTGGGTTTGCACTATCAAATTAAGACTGTCATTGGTTCGAATCCCATGTTATCATGTTTTTATTTTAAAAGTGTGGTTTGTGGCTCTATAATATAAATGCCTATGTCTTTTAACAACAATAGTCAAGTCTTCCAATGGACTTTTTAGTGAAACCCAATAGATAGCTTTATTTTCTCTTTGTTTACTCAAATATTGAATGCTTATGTCTTATAAATTTAGTAGGAAAGTATTCTAATGACTTGCTTATGACACCCCATAGAATATATTATGTTTAGTACCTTGGACACTGTAGCTTATTCACTTAAATCTCTGATAAATTGTGTGTTTGGTATGCACAGTCTGGTTAGCCCAGTTAGTAAGGTGTTGCATTTGCACTATCAAATTAAGACTGTCATTGGTTCGAATCCCATGTTATCATGTTTTTATTTTACTAGTGTGGTTTGTGGCTCTATAATATGAATGCCTATGTCTTTTAACAACAATAGTCAAGTCTTCCAATGGACTTTTTAGTGAAACCCAATAGATAGCTTTATTTTCTCTTTGTTTACTCAAATATTGAATGCTTATGTCTTATAAATTTAGTAGGAAAGTATTCTAATGACATGCTTATGACACCCCATAGAATATATTATGTTTAGTACCTTGGACACTGTAGCTTATTCACTTAAATTTCTGATGAACTGTGCGTCTGGTTAGCACAGTTAGTAAGGTGTTGGGTTTGCACTATCAAATTAAGACTGTCATTGGTTCGAATCCCATGTTATCATGTTTTTATTTTACTAGTGTGGTTTGTGGCTCTATAATATGAATACCTATGTCTTTTAACAACAATAGTCAAGTCTTCCAATGGACTTTTTAGTGAAACCCAATAGATAGCTTTATTTTCTCTTTGTTTACTCAAATATTGAATGCTTATGTCTTATAAATTTAGTAGGAAAGTATTCAAATGACTTGCTTATGACATCCCATAGAATATATTATGTTTAGTACCTTGGACACAGTAGTTTATTCACTTAAATCTCTGATAAATTGTGCGTCTGCTATGCACAGTCTGGTTAGCACAGTTAATAAGGTGTAGGATTTGCACTATCAAATTAAGACTGTCATTGGTTCGAATCCCATGTTATCATTTTTTATTTTACTAGTGTGGTTTGTGGCTCTATAATATGAATGCCTATGTCTTTTAACAACAATAGTCAAGTCTTCCAATGGACTTTTTAGTGAAACCCAATAGAAAGCTTTATTTTCTCTTTGTTTACTCAAATATTGAATGCTTATGTCTTATAAATTTAGTAGGAAAGTATTCTAATGACTTGCTTATGACACCCCATAGAATATATTATGTTTAGTAACTTGGACACTGTAGCTTATTCACTTAAATCTCTGATAAATTGAGTGTTTTGATGCACAGTCTGGTTAGCACAGTTAGTAAGGTGTTGGGTTTGCACTATCAAATTAAGACTGTCATTGGTTCGAATTCCATGTTATCATGTTTTGATTTTACTAGTGTGGTTTGTGGCTCTATAATATGAATGCCTATGTCTTTTAACAACAATAGTCAAGTCTTCCAATGAACTTTTTAGTGAAACCCAATAGATAGCTTTATTTTCTTTTTGTTTACTCAAATATTGAATGCATATGTCTTATAAATTTAGTAGGAAAGTATTCTAATGACTTGCCCTTGACACCCCATAGAATATATTATGTTTAGTACCTTGGACACTGTAGCTTATTCACTTAAATCTCTGATAAATTGTGTGTCTAGTATGCACAGTCTGGTTAGCACAGTTAGTAAGGTGTTTGGTTTGCACTATCAAATTAAGACTGTCATTGGTTCGAATCCTATGTTATCATGTTTTTATTTTACTAGTGTGGTTTGTGGCTCTATAATATGAATGCCTATGTCTTTTAACAACAATAGTCAAGTCTTCCAATGGACTTTTTAGTGAAACCCAATAGATAGCTTTATTTTCTCTTTGTTTACTCAAATATTGAATGCATATGTCTTATAAATTTAGTAGGAAAGTATTCTAATGACTTGCTTATGACACCCCATAGAATATATTATGTTTAGTACCTTGGACACTGTAGCTTATTCACTTAAATTTCTGATGAATTGTGCGTCTGGTTAGCACAGTTAGTAAGGTGTTGGGTTTGCACTATCAAATTAAGACTGTCATTGGTTCGAATCCCATGTTATCATGTTTTTATTTTACTAGTGTGGTTTGTGGCTCTATAATATGAATGCCTATGTCTTTTAACAACAATAGTCAAGTCTTCCAATGGACTTTTTAGTGAAACCCAATAGATAGCTTTATTTTCTCTTTGTTTACTCAAATATTGAATGCTTATGTCTTATAAATTTAGTAGGAAAGTATTCTAATGACTTGCTTATGACACCCCATAGAATATATTATGTTTAGTACCTTGGACACTGTAGCTTATTCACTTAAATCTCTGATAAATTGTGTGTTTGGTATGGACAGTCTGGTTAGCCCAGTTAGTAAGGTGTTGCATTTGCACTATCAAATTAAGACTGTCATTGGTTCGAATCCCATGTTATCATTTTTTTATTTTACTAGTGTGGTTTGTGGCTCTATAATATGAATGCCTATGTCTTTTAACAACAATAGTCAAGTCTTCCAATGGACTTTTTAGTGAAACCCAATAGATAGCTTTATTTTCTCTTTGTTTACTCAAATATTGAATGCTTATGTCTTATAAATTTAGTAGGAAAGTATTCTAATGACTTGCTTATGACACCCCATAGAATATATTATGTTTAGTAACTTGGACACTGTAGCTTATTCACTTAAATCTCTGATAAATTGTGTGTTTGGGATGTACAGTCTGGTAAGCACAGTTAGTAAAGTGTTGGGTTTGCACTATCAAATTAAGACTGTCATTGGTTCGAATCCTATGTTTTCATTTTTTATTTTACTGTTGTGGTTTGTGGCTATATAATATGAATGCCTATGTCTTTTAACAACAATAGTCAAGTCTTCCAATGGACTTTTTAGTGAAACCCAATAGATAGCTTTATTTTCTCTTTGTTTACTCAAATATTGAATGCTTATGTCTTATAAATTTAGTAGGAAAGTATTCTAATGACTTGCTTATGACACCCCATAGAATATATTATGTTTAGTACCCTGGACACTGTAGCTTATTCACTTAAATTTCTGATGAACTGTGCGTCTGGTTAGCACAGTTAGTAAGGTGTTGGGTTTGCACTATCAAATTAAGACTGTCATTGGTTCGAATCCCATGTTATCATTTTTTATTTTACTAGTGTGGTTTGTGGCTCTATAATATGAATGCCTATGTCTTTTAACAACAATAGTCAAGTCTTCCAATGGACTTTTTAGTGAAACCCAATAGAAAGCTTTATTTTCTCTTTGTTTACTCAAATATTGAATGCTTATGTCTTATAAATTTAGTAGGAAAGTATTCTAATGACTTGCTTATGACACCCCATAGAATATATTATGTTTAGTAACTTGGACACTGTAGCTTATTCACTTAAATCTCTGATAAATTGAGTGTTTTGATGCACAGTCTGGTTAGCACAGTTAGTAAGGTGTTGGGTTTGCACTATCAAATTAAGACTGTCATTGGTTCGAATCCCATGTTATCATGTTTTGATTTTACTAGTGTGGTTTGTGGCTCTATAATATGAATGCCTATGTCTTTTAACAACAATAGTCAAGTCTTCCAATGAACTTTTTAGTGAAACCCAATAGATAGCTTTATTTTCTTTTTGTTTACTCAAATATTGAATGCATATGTCTTATAAATTTAGTTGGAAAGTATTCTAATGACTTGCCCTTGACACCCCATAGAATATATTATGTTTAGTACCTTGGACACTGTAGCTTATTCACTTAAATCTCTGATAAATTGTGTGTCTAGTATGCACAGTCTGGTTAGCACAGTTAGTAAGGTGTTTGGTTTGCACTATCAAATTAAGACTGTCATTGGTTCGAATCCTATGTTATCATGTTTTGATTTTACTAGTGTGGTTTGTGGCTCTATAATATGAATGCCTATGTCTTTTAACAACAATAGTCAAGTCTTCCAATGGACTTTTTAGTGAAACCCAATAGATAGCTTTATTTTCTTTTTGTTTACTCAAATATTGAATGCATATGTCTTATAAATTTAGTAGGAAAGTATTCTAATGACTTGCCCTTGACACCCCATAGAATATATTATGTTTAGTACCTTGGACACTGTAGCTTATTCACTTAAATCTCTGATAAATTGTGTGTCTAGTATGCACAGTCTGGTTAGCATAGTTAGTAAGGTGTTTGGTTTGCACTATCAAATTAAGACTGTCATTGGTTCGAATCCTATGTTATCATGTTTTTATTTTACTAGTGTGGTTTGTGGCTCTATAATATGAATGCCTATGTCTTTTAACAACAATAGTCAAGTCTTCCAATGGACTTTTTAGTGAAACCCAATAGATAGCTTTATTTTCTCTTTGTTTACTCAAATATTGAATGCTTATGTCTTATAAATTTAGTAGGAAAGTATTCAAATGACTTGCTTATGACACACCATAGAATATATTATGTTTAGTACCTTGGACACAGTAGTTTATTCACTTAAATCTCTGATAAATTGTGCATCTGCTATGCACAGTCTGGTTAGCACAGTTAATAAGGTGTTGGATTTGCACTATCAAATTAAGACTGTCATTGGTTCGAATCCCATGTTATCATTTTTTATTTTACTAGTGTGGTTTGTGGCTCTATAATATGAATGCCTATGTCTTTTAACAACAATAGTCAAGTCTTCCAATGGACTTTTTAGTGAAACCCAATAGAAAGCTTTATTTTCTCTTTGTTTACTCAAATATTGAATGCTTATGTCTTATAAATTTAGTAGGAAAGTATTCTAATGACTTGCTTATGACACCCCATAGAATATATTATGTTTAGTAACTTGGACACTGTAGCTTATTCACTTAAATCTCTGATAAATTGAGTATTTTGATGCACAGTCTGGTTAGCACAGTTAGTGAGGTGTTGGGTTTGCACTATCAAATTAAGACTGTCATTGGTTCGAATCCCATGTTATCATGTTTTGATTTTACTAGTGTGGATTGTGGCTCTATAATATGAATGCCTATGTCTTTTAACAACAATAGTCAAGTCTTCCAATGAACTTTTTAGTGAAACCCAATAGATAGCTTTATTTTCTTTTTGTTTACTCAAATTATGAATGCATATGTCTTATAAATTTAGTAGGAAAGTATTCTAATGACTTGCCCTTGACACCCCATAGAATATATTATGTTTAGTACCTTGGACACTGTAGCTTATTCACTTAAATCTCTGATAAATTTTGTGTCTAGTATGCACAGTCTGGTTAGCACAGTTAGTAAGGTGTTTGGTTTGCACTATCAAATTAAGACTGTCATTGGTTCGAATCCTATGTTATCATGTTTTGATTTTACTAGTGTGGTTTGTGGCTCTATAATATGAATGCCTATGTCTTTTAACAACAATAGTCAAGTCTTCCAATGGACTTTTTAGTGAAACCCAATAGATAGCTTTATTTTCTTTTTGTTTACTCAAATATTGAATGCATATGTCTTATAAATTTAGTAGGAAAGTATTCTAATGACTTGCCCTTGACACCCCATAGAATATATTATGTTTAGTACCTTGGACACTGTAGCTTATTCACTTAAATCTCTGATAAATTGTGTGTCAAGTATGCACAGTCTGGTTAGCACAGTTAGTAAGGTGTTTGGTTTGCACTATCAAATTAAGACTGTCATTGGTTCGAATCCTATGTTATCATGTTTTTATTT
Source organism: Pseudophryne corroboree (assembly GCF_028390025.1). Classification (NCBI taxonomy): domain Eukaryota; kingdom Metazoa; phylum Chordata; class Amphibia; order Anura; family Myobatrachidae; genus Pseudophryne; species Pseudophryne corroboree. The sequence continues at coordinate 152,981,646 of NC_086446.1, read as the reverse complement.
TACTAGTGTGGTTTGTGGCTCTATAATATGAATGCCTATGTCTTTTAACAACAATAGTCAAGTCTTCCAATGGACTTTTTAGTGAAACCCAATAGATAGCTTTATTTTCTCTTTGTTTACTCAAATATTGAATGCATATGTCTTATAAATTTAGTAGGAAAGTATTCTAATGACTTGCTTATGACACCCCATAGAATATATTATGTTTAGTACCTTGGACACTGTAGCTTATTCACTTAAATTTCTGATGAATTGTGCGTCTGGTTAGCACAGTTAGTAAGGTGTTGGGTTTGCACTATCAAATTAAGACTGTCATTGGTTCGAATCCCATGTTATCATGTTTTTATTTTACTAGTGTGGTTTGTGGCTCTATAATATGAATGCCTATGTCTTTTAACAACAATAGTCAAGTCTTCCAATGGACTTTTTAGTGAAACCCAATAGATAGCTTTATTTTCTCTTTGTTTACTCAAATATTGAATGCTTATGTCTTATAAATTTAGTAGGAAAGTATTCTAATGACTTGCTTATGACACCCCATAGAATATATTATGTTTAGTACCTTGGACACTGTAGCTTATTCACTTAAATCTCTGATAAATTGTGTGTTTGGTATGGACAGTCTGGTTAGCCCAGTTAGTAAGGTGTTGCATTTGCACTATCAAATTAAGACTGTCATTGGTTCGAATCCCATGTTATCATGTTTTTATTTTACTAGTGTGGTTTGTGGCTCTATAATATGAATGCCTATGTCTTTTAACAACAATAGTCAAGTCTTCCAATGGACTTTTTAGTGAAACCCAATAGATAGCTTTATTTTCTCTTTGTTTACTCAAATATTGAATGCTTATGTCTTATAAATTTAGTAGGAAAGTATTCTAATGACTTGCTTATGACACCCCATAGAATATATTATGTTTAGTAACTTGGACACTGTAGCTTATTCACTTAAATCTCTGATAAATTGTGTGTTTGGGATGTACAGTCTGGTAAGCACAGTTAGTAAAGTGTTGGGTTTGCACTATCAAATTAAGACTGTCATTGGTTCGAATCCTATGTTTTCATTTTTTATTTTACTGTTGTGGTTTGTGGCTATATAATATGAATGCCTATGTCTTTTAACAACAATAGTCAAGTCTTCCAATGGACTTTTTAGTGAAACCCAATAGATAGCTTTATTTTCTCTTTGTTTACTCAAATATTGAATGCTTATGTCTTATAAATTTAGTAGGAAAGTATTCTAATGACTTGCTTATGACACCCCATAGAATATATTATGTTTAGTACCCTGGACACTGTAGCTTATTCACTTAAATTTCTGATGAACTGTGCGTCTGGTTAGCACAGTTAGTAAGGTGTTGGGTTTGCACTATCAAATTAAGACTGTAATTGGTTCGAATCCCATGTTATCATTTTTTATTTTACTAGTGTGGTTTGTGGCTCTATAATATGAATGCCTATGTCTTTTAACAACAATAGTCAAGTCTTCCAATGGACTTTTTAGTGAAACCCAATAGAAAGCTTTATTTTCTCTTTGTTTACTCAAATATTGAATGCTTATGTCTTATAAATTTAGTAGGAAAGTATTCTAATGACTTGCTTATGACACCCCATAGAATATATTATGTTTAGTAACTTGGACACTGTAGCTTATTCACTTAAATCTCTGATAAATTGAGTGTTTTGATGCACAGTCTGGTTAGCACAGTTAGTAAGGTGTTGGGTTTGCACTATCAAATTAAGACTGTCATTGGTTCGAATCCCATGTTATCATGTTTTGATTTTACTAGTGTGGTTTGTGGCTCTATAATATGAATGCCTATGTCTTTTAACAACAATAGTCAAGTCTTCCAATGAACTTTTTAGTGAAACCCAATAGATAGCTTTATTTTCTTTTTGTTTACTCAAATATTGAATGCATATGTCTTATAAATTTAGTTGGAAAGTATTCTAATGACTTGCCCTTGACACCCCATAGAATATATTATGTTTAGTACCTTGGACACTGTAGCTTATTCACTTAAATCTCTGATAAATTGTGTGTCTAGTATGCACAGTCTGGTTAGCACAGTTAGTAAGGTGTTTGGTTTGCACTATCAAATTAAGACTGTCATTGGTTCGAATCCTATGTTATCATGTTTTGATTTTACTAGTGTGGTTTGTGGCTCTATAATATGAATGCCTATGTCTTTTAACAACAATAGTCAAGTCTTCCAATGGACTTTTTAGTGAAACCCAATAGATAGCTTTATTTTCTTTTTGTTTACTCAAATATTGAATGCATATGTCTTATAAATTTAGTAGGAAAGTATTCTAATGACTTGCCCTTGACACCCCATAGAATATATTATGTTTAGTACCTTGGACACTGTAGCTTATTCACTTAAATCTCTGATAAATTGTGTGTCTAGTATGCACAGTCTGGTTAGCATAGTTAGTAAGGTGTTTGGTTTGCACTATCAAATTAAGACTGTCATTGGTTCGAATCCTATGTTATCATGTTTTTATTTTACTAGTGTGGTTTGTGGTTCTATAATATGAATGCCTATGTCTTTTAACAACAATAGTCAAGTCTTCCAATGGACTTTTTAGTGAAACCCAATAGATAGCTTTATTTTCTCTTTGTTTACTCAAATATTGAATGCTTATGTCTTATAAATTTAGTAGGAAAGTATTCAAATGACTTGCTTATGACACACCATAGAATATATTATGTTTAGTACCTTGGACACAGTAGTTTATTCACTTAAATCTCTGATAAATTGTGCGTCTGCTATGCACAGTCTGGTTAGCACAGTTAATAAGGTGTTGGATTTGCACTATCAAATTAAGACTGTCATTGGTTCGAATCCCATGTTATCATTTTTTATTTTACTAGTGTGGTTTGTGGCTCTATAATATGAATGCCTATGTCTTTTAACAACAATAGTCAAGTCTTCCAATGGACTTTTTAGTGAAACCCAATAGATAGCTTTATTTTCTCTTTGTTAACTCAAATATTGAATGCATATGTCTTATAAATTTAGTAGGAAAGTATTCTAATGACTTGCTTATGACACCCCATAGAATATATTATGTTTAGTACCTTGGACACTGTAGCTTATTCACTTAAATTTCTGATGAATTGTGCATCTGGTTAGCACAGTTAGTAAGGTGTTGGGTTTGCACTATCAAATTAAGACTGTCATTGGTTCGAATCCCATGTTATCATGTTTTTATTTTACTAGTGTGGTTTGTGGCTCTATAATATGAATGCCTATGTCTTTTAACAACAATAGTCAAGTCTTCCAATGGACTTTTTAGTGAAACCCAATAGATAGCTTTATTTTCTCTTTGTTTACTCAAATATTGAATGCTTATGTCTTATAAATTTAGTAGGAAAGTATTCAAATGACTTGCTTATGACACCCCATAGAATATATTATGTTTAGTACCTTGGACACAGTAGTTTATTCACTTAAATATCTGATAAATTGTGCGTCTGCTATGCACAGTCTGGTTAGCACAGTTAATAAGGTGTTGGATTTGCACTATCAAATTAAGACTGTCATTGGTTTGAATCCCATGTTATCATTTTTTATTTTACTAGTGTGGTTTGTGGCTCTATAATATGAATGCCTATGTCTTTTAACAACAATAGTCAAGTCTTCCAATGGACTTTTTAGTGAAACCCAATAGATAGCTTTATTTTCTCTTTGTTTACTCAAATATTGAATGCTTATGTCTTATAAATTTAGTAGGAAAGTATTCTAATGACTTGCTTATGACACCCCATAGAATATATTATGTTTAGTAACTTGGACACTGTAGCTTATTCACTTAAATCTCTGATAAATTGAGTGTTTTGATGCACAGTCTGGTTAGCATAGTTAGTAAGGTGTTGGGTTTGCACTATCAAATTAAGACTGTCATTGGTACGAATCCCATGTTATCATGTTTTGATTTTACTAGTGTGGTTTGTGGCTCTATAATATGAATGCCTATGTCTTTTAACAACAATAGTCAAGTCTTCCAATGGACTTTTTAGTGAAACCCAATAGATAGCTTTATTTTCTCTTTGTTTACTCAAATATTGAATGCTTATGTCTTATAAATTTAGTAGGAAAGTATTCTAATGACTTGCTTATGACACCCCATAGAATATATTATGTTTAGTACCTTGGACACTGTAGCTTATTCACTTAAATCTCTGATAAATTGAGCATTTGCTATGCACAGTCTGGTTAGCACAGTTAGTAAGGTGTTGGGTTTGCACTATCAAATTAAGACTGTCATTAGTTCGAATCCCATGTTATCATGTTTTTATTTTACTAGTGTGGTTTGTGGCTCTATAATATGAATGCCTATGTCTTTTAACAACAATAGTCAAGTCTTCCAATGGACTTTTTAGTGAAACCCAATAGATAGCTTTATTTTCTCTTTGTTTACTCAAATATTGAATGCTTATGTCTTATAAATTTAGTAGGAAAGTATTCTAATGACTTGCTTATGACACCCCATAGAATATATTATGTTTAGTACCTTGGACACTGTAGCTTATTCACTTAAATTTCTGATGAATTGTGCGTCTTGTTAGCACAGTTAGTAAGGTGTTGGGTTTGCACTATCAAATTAAGACTGTCATTGGTTCGAATCCCATGTTATCATGTTTTTATTTTACTAGTGTGGTTTGTGGCTCTATAATATGAATGCCTATGTCTTTTAACAACAATAGTCAAGTCTTCCAATGGACTTTTTAGTGAAACCCAATAGATAGCTTTATTTTCTCTTTGTTTACTCAAATATTGAATGCTTATGTCTTATAAATTTAGTAGGAAAGTATTCAAATGACTTGCTTATGACACCCCATAGAATATATTATGTTTAGTACCTTGGACACAGTAGTTTATTCACTTAAATCTCTGATAAATTGTGCGTCTTCTATGCACAGTCTGGTTAGCACAGTTAATAAGGTGTGTGGTTTGCACTATCAAATTAAGACTGTCATTGGTTCGAATCCCATGTTATCATTTTTTATTTTACTAGTGTGGTTTGTGGCTCTATAATATGAATGCCTATGTCTTTTAACAACAATAGTCAAGTCTTCCAATGGACTTTTTAGTGAAACCCAATAGATAGCTTTATTTTCTCTTTGTTTACTCAAATATTGAATGCTTATGTCTTATAAATTTAGTAGGAAAGTATTCTAATGACTTGCTTATGACACCCCATAGAATATATTATGTTTAGTAACTTGGACACTGTAGCTTATTCACTTAAATCTCTGATAAATTGTGTGTTTCGATGCACAGTCTGGTTAGCACAGTTAGTAAGGTGTTGGGTTTGCACTATCAAATTAAGACTGTCATTGGTTTGAATCCCATGTTATCATGTTTTGATTTTACTAGTGTGGTTTGTGGCTCTATAATATGAATGCCTATGTCTTTTAACAACAATAGTCAAGTCTTCCAATGAACTTTGTAGTGAAACCCAATAGATAGCTTTATTTTCTTTTTGTTTACTCAAATATTGAATGCATATGTCTTATAATTTTAGTAGGAAAGTATTCTAATGACTTGCCCTTGACACCCTATAGAATATATTATGTTTAGTACCTTGGACACTGTAGCTTATTCACTTAAATGTCTAATAAATTGTGTGTCTAGTATGCACAGACTGGTTAGCACAGTTAGTAAAGTGTTGGGTTTGCACTATCAAATTAAGACTGTCATTGGTTCGAATCCCATGTTATCATGTTTTTATTTTACTAGTGTGGTTTGTGGCTCTATAATATGAATGCCTATGTCTTTTAACAACAATAGTCAAGTCTTCCAATTGATTTTTTAGTGAAACCCAATAGATAGCTTTATTTTCTCTTTGTTTACTCAAATATTGATTGCATATGTCTTATAAATTTAGTTGGAAAGTATTCTGACTTGCTTATGACACCCCATAGAATATATTATGTTTAGTACCTTGGACACTGTAGCTTATTCACTTAAATATCTGATAAATTGTGTGTCTGCTATGCACAGTGTGGTTAGCACAGTTAGTAAGGTGTTGGGTTTGCACTATCAAATTAAGACTGTCATTGGTTCGAATCCCATGTTATCATGTTTTTATTTTACTAGTGTGGTTTGTGGCTCTATAATATGAATGCCTATGTCTTTTAACAACAATAGTCAAGTCTTCCAATGGACTTTTTAGTGAAACCCAATAGATAGCTTTATTTTCTCTTTGTTTACTCAAATATTGAATGCTTATGCCTTATAAATTTAGTAGGAAAGTATTCTAATGACTTGCTTATGACACCCCATAGAATATATTATGTTTAGTACCTTGGACACTGTAGCTTATTCACTTAAATCTCTGATAAATTGTGCATTTGCTATGCACAGTCTGGTTAGCACAGTTAGTAAAGTGTTGGGTTTGCACTATCAAATTAAGACTGTCATTGGTTCGAATCCCATGTTATCATGTTTTTATTTTACTAGTGTGGTTTGTAGCTCTATAATATGAATGCCTATGTCTTTTAACAACAATAGTCAAGTCTTCCAATGGACTTTTTAGTGAAACCCAATAGATAGCTTTATTTTCTCTTTGTTTACTCAAATATTGAATGCATATGTCTTATAAATTTAGTAGGAAAGTATTCTAATGACTTGCTTATGACACCCCATAGAATATATTATGTTTAGTACCTTGGACACTGTAGCTTATTCACTTAAATCTCTGATAAATTGTGTGTTTCTATGCAGTCTGGTTAGTACAGTTAGTACGGTGTTGGGTTTGCACTATCAAATTAAGACTGTCATTGGTTCGAATTCCATGTTATCATGTTTTTATTTTACTAGTGTGGTTTGTGGCTCTATAATATGAATGCCTATGTCTTTTAACAACAATAGTCAAGTCTTCCAATGGACTTTTTAGTGAAACCCAATAGATAGCTTTATTTTCTCTTTGTTTACTCAAATATTGAATGCTTATGTCTTATAGATTTAGTTGGAAAGTATTCAAATGACTTGCTTATGACACCCCATAGAATATATTATGTTTAGTACCTTGGACACTGTAGCTTATTCACTTAAATCTCTGATAAATTGGGCATCTGTTATGCACAGTGTGGTTAGCACAGTTAGTAAGGTGTTGGGTTTGCACTATCAAATTAAGACTGTCATTGGTTCGAATCTCATGTTATCATTTTTTATTTTACTAGCGTGGTTTGTGGCTCTATAATATGAATGCCTATGTCTTTTAACAACAATAGTCAAGTCTTCCAATGGACTTTTTAGTGAAACCCAATAGATAGCTTTATTTTCTCTTTGTTTACTCAAATATTGAATGCTTATGTCTTATAAATTTAGTAGGAAAGTATTCTAATGACTTGCTTATGACACCCCATAGAATATATTATGTTTAGTACCTTGGACACTGTAGCTTATTCACTTAAATCTCTGATAAATTGTGTGTTTCTATGCACAGTCTGGTTAGCACAGTTAGTAAAGTGTTGGGTTTGCACTATCAAATTAAGACTGTCATTGGTTCAAATCCCATGTTATCATGTTTTTATTTTACTAGTGTGGTTTGTAGCTCTATAATATGAATGCCTATGTCTTTTAACAACAATAGTCAAGTCTTCCAATGGACTTTTTAGTGAAACCCAATAGATAGCTTTATTTTCTCTTTGTTTACTCAAATATTGAATGCATATGTCTTATAAATTTAGTAGGAAAGTATTCTAATGACTTGCTTTTGACACCCCATAGAATATATTATGTTTAGTACCTTGGACACTGTAGCTTATTCACTTAAATCTCTGATAAATTGTGTGTTTCTATGCACAGTCTGGTTAGCACAGTTAGTAAGGTGTTGGGTTTGCACTATCAAATTAAGACTGTCATTGGTTCGAATTCCATGTTATCATGTTTTTATTTTACTAGTGTGGTTTGTGGCTCTATAATATGAATGCCTATGTCTTTTAACAACAATAGTCAAGTCTTCCAATGGACTTTTTAGTGAAACCCAATAGATAGCTTTATTTTCTCTTTGTTTACTCAAATATTGAATGCATATGTCTTATAAATTTAGTAGGAAAGTATTCTAATGACTTGCTTATGACACCCCATAGAATATATTATGTTTAGTACCTTGGACACTGTAGCTTATTCACTTAAATCTCTGATAAATTGTGTGTTTCTATGCAGTCTGGTTAGCACAGTTAGTAAGGTGTTGGGTTTGCACTATCAAATTAAGACTGTCATTGGTTCGAATTCCATGTTATCATGTTTTTATTTTACTAGTGTGGTTTGTGGCTCTATAATATGTATGCCTATGTCTTTTAACAACAATAGTCAAGTCTTCCAATGGACTTTTTAGTGAAACCCAATAGATAGCTTTATTTTCTCTTTGTTTACTCAAATATTGAATGCTTATGTCTTATAGATTTAGTTGGAAAGTATTCAAATGACTTGCTTATGACACCCCATAGAATATATTATGTTTAGTACCTTGGACACTGTAGCTTATTCACTTAAATCTCTGATAAATTGGGCATCTGTTATGCACAGTGTGGTTAGCACAGTTAGTAAGGTGTTGGGTTTGCACTATCAAATTAAGACTGTCATTGGTTCGAATCTCATGTTATCATTTTTTATTTTACTAGCGTGGTTTGTGGCTCTATAATATGAATGCCTATGTCTTTTAACAACAATAGTCAAGTCTTCCAATGGACTTTTTAGTGAAACCCAATAGATAGCTTTATTTTCTCTTTGTTTACTCAAATATTGAATGCTTATGTCTTATAAATTTAGTAGGAAAGTATTCTAATGACTTGCTTATGACACCCCATAGAATATATTATGTTTAGTACCTTGGACACTGTAGCTTATTCACTTAAATCTCTGATAAATTGTGTGTTTCTATGCACAGTCTGGTTAGCACAGTTAGTAAAGTGTTGGGTTTGCACTATCAAATTAAGACTGTCATTGGTTCAAATCCCATGTTATCATGTTTTTATTTTACTAGTGTGGTTTGTAGCTCTATAATATGAATGCCTATGTCTTTTAACAACAATAGTCAAGTCTTCCAATGGACTTTTTAGTGAAACCCAATAGATAGCTTTATTTTCTCTTTGTTTACTCAAATATTGAATGCATATGTCTTATAGATTTAGTTGGAAAGTATTCTAATGACTTGCTTATGACACCCCATAGAATATATTATGTTTAGTACCTTGGACACTGTAGCTTATTCACTTAAATCTCTGATAAATTGTGCATTTGCTATGCACAGTGTGGTTAGCACAGTTAGTAACGTGTTGGGTTTGCACTATCAAATTAAGACTGTCATTGGTTCGAATCCCATGTTATCATGTTTTTATTTTACTAGTGTGGTTTGTGGCTCTATAATATGAATGCCTATGTCTTTTAACAACAATAGTCAAGTCTTCCAATGGACTTTTTAGTGAAACCCAATAGATAGCTTTATTTTCTCTTTGTTTACTCAAATATTGAATGCTTATGTCTTATAAATTTAGTAGGAAAGTATTCTAATGACTTGCTTATGACACCCCATAGAATATATTATGTTTAGTACCTTGGACACTGTAGCTTATTCACTTAAATTTCTGATGAATTGTGCGTCTGGTTAGCACAGTTAGTAAGGTGTTGGGTTTGCACTATCAAATTAAGACTGTCATTGGTTCGAATCCCATGTTATCATGTTTTTATTTTACTAGTGTGGTTTGTGGCTCTATAATATGAATGCCTATGTCTTTTAACAACAATAGTCAAGTCTTCCAATGGACTTTTTAGTGAAACCCAATAGAAAGCTTTATTTTCTCTTTGTTTACTCAAATATTGAATGCTTATGTCTTATAAATTTAGTAGGAAAGTATTCTAATGACTTGCTTATGACACCCCATAGAATATATTATGTTTAGTAACTTGGACACTGTAGCTTATTCACTTAAATCTCTGATAAATTGAGTGTTTTGATGCACAGTCTGGTTAGCACAGTTAGTAAGGTGTTGGGTTTGCACTATCAAATTAAGACTGTCATTGGTTCGAATCCCATGTTATCATGTTTTGATTTTACTAGTGTGGATTGTGGCTCTATAATATGAATGCCTATGTCTTTTAACAACAATAGTCAAGTCTTCCAATGAACTTTTTAGTGAAACCCAATAGATAGCTTTATTTTCTTTTTGTTTACTCAAATTATGAATGCATATGTCTTATAAATTTAGTAGGAAAGTATTCTAATGACTTGCCCTTGACACCCCATAGAATATATTATGTTTAGTACCTTGGACACTGTAGCTTATTCACTTAAATCTCTGATAAATTGTGTGTCTAGTATGCACAGTCTGGTTAGCACAGTTAGTAAGGTGTTTGGTTTGCACTATCAAATTAAGACTGTTATTGGTTCGAATCCTATGTTATCATGTTTTGATTTTACTAGTGTGGTTTGTGGCTCTATAATATGAATGCCTATGTCTTTTAACAACAATAGTCAAGTCTTCCAATGGACTTTTTAGTGAAACCCAATAGATAGCTTTATTTTCTTTTTGTTTACTCAAATATTGAATGCATATGTCTTATAAATTTAGTAGGAAAGTATTCTAATGACTTGCCCTTGACACCCCATAGAATATATTATGTTTAGTACCTTGGACACTGTAGCTTATTCACTTAAATCTCTGATAAATTGTGTGTCTAGTATGCACAGTCTGGTTAGCACAGTTAGTAAGGTGTTTGGTTTGCACTATCAAATTAAGACTGTCATTGGTTCGAATCCTATGTTATCATGTTTTTATTTTACTAGTGTGGTTTGTGGCTCTATAATATGAATGCCTATGTCTTTTAACAACAATAGTCAAGTCTTCCAATGGACTTTTTAGTGAAACCCAATAGATAGCTTTATTTTCTCTTTGTTAACTCAAATATTGAATGCATATGTCTTATAAATTTAGTAGGAAAGTATTCTAATGACTTGCTTATGACACCCCATAGAATATATTATGTTTAGTACCTTGGACACTGTAGCTTATTCACTTAAATTTCTGATGAATTGTGCGTCTGGTTAGCACAGTTAGTAAGGTGTTGGGTTTGCACTATCAAATTAAGACTGTCATTGGTTCGAATCCCATGTTATCATGTTTTTATTTTACTAGTGTGGTTTGTGGCTCTATAATATGAATGCCTATGTCTTTTAACAACAATAGTCAAGTCTTCCAATGGACTTTTTAGTGAAACCCAATAGATAGCTTTATTTTCTCTTTGTTTACTCAAATATTGAATGCTTATGTCTTATAAATTTAGTAGGAAAGTATTCAAATGACTTGCTTATGACACCCCATAGAATATATTATGTTTAGTACCTTGGACACAGTAGTTTATTCACTTAAATATCTGATAAATTGTGCATCTGCTATGCACAGTCTGGTTAGCACAGTTAATAAGGTGTTGGATTTGCACTATCAAATTAAGACTGTCATTGGTTTGAATCCCATGTTATCATTTTTTATTTTACTAGTGTGGTTTGTGGCTCTATAATATGAATGCCTATGTCTTTTAACAACAATAGTCAAGTCTTCCAATGGACTTTTTAGTGAAACCCAATAGATAGCTTTATTTTCTCTTTGTTTACTCAAATATTGAATGCTTATGTCTTATAAATTTAGTAGGAAAGTATTCTAATGACTTGCTTATGACACCCCATAGAATATATTATGTTTAGTAACTTGGACACTGTAGCTTATTCACTTAAATCTCTGATAAATTGAGTGTTTTGATGCACAGTCTGGTTAGCACAGTTAGTAAGGTGTTGGGTTTGCACTATCAAATTAAGACTGTCATTGGTACGAATCCCATGTTATCATGTTTTGATTTTACTAGTGTGGTTTGTGGCTCTATAATATGAATGCCTATGTCTTTTAACAACAATAGTCAAGTCTTCCAATGGACTTTTTAGTGAAACCCAATAGATAGCTTTATTTTCTCTTTGTTTACTCAAATATTGAATGCTTATGTCTTATAAATTTAGTAGGAAAGTATTCTAATGACTTGCTTATGACACCCCATAGAATATATTATGTTTAGTACCTTGGACACTGTAGCTTATTCACTTAAATCTCTGATAAATTGAGCATTTGCTATGCACAGTCTGGTTAGCACAGTTAGTAAGGTGTTGGGTTTGCACTATCAAATTAAGACTGTCATTAGTTCGAATCCCATGTTATCATGTTTTTATTTTACTAGTGTGGTTTGTGGCTCTATAATATGAATGCCTATGTCTTTTAACAACAATAGTCAAGTCTTCCAATGGACTTTTTAGTGAAACCCAATAGATAGCTTTATTTTCTCTTTGTTTACTCAAATATTGAATGCTTATGTCTTATAAATTTAGTAGGAAAGTATTCTAATGACTTGCTTATGACACCCCATAGAATATATTATGTTTAGTACCTTGGACACTGTAGCTTATTCACTTAAATTTCTGATGAATTGTGCGTCTTGTTAGCACAGTTAGTAAGGTGTTGGGTTTGCACTATCAAATTAAGACTGTCATTGGTTCGAATCCCATGTTATCATGTTTTTATTTTACTAGTGTGGTTTGTGGCTCTATAATATGAATGCCTATGTCTTTTAACAACAATAGTCAAGTCTTCCAATGGACTTTTTAGTGAAACCCAATAGATAGCTTTATTTTCTCTTTGTTTACTCAAATATTGAATGCTTATGTCTTATAAATTTAGTAGGAAAGTATTCAAATGACTTGCTTATGACACCCCATAGAATATATTATGTTTAGTACCTTGGACACAGTAGTTTATTCACTTAAATCTCTGATAAATTGTGCGTCTTCTATGCACAGTCTGGTTAGCACAGTTAATAAGGTGTGTGGTTTGCACTATCAAATTAAGACTGTCATTGGTTCGAATCCCATGTTATCATTTTTTATTTTACTAGTGTGGTTTGTGGCTCTATAATATGAATGCCTATGTCTTTTAACAACAATAGTCAAGTCTTCCAATGGACTTTTTAGTGAAACCCAATAGATAGCTTTATTTTCTCTTTGTTTACTCAAATATTGAATGCTTATGTCTTATAAATTTAGTAGGAAAGTATTCTAATGACTTGCTTATGACACCCCATAGAATATATTATGTTTAGTAACTTGGACACTGTAGCTTATTCACTTAAATCTCTGATAAATTGTGTGTTTCGATGCACAGTCTGGTTAGCACAGTTAGTAAGGTGTTGGGTTTGCACTATCAAATTAAGACTGTCATTGGTTTGAATCCCATGTTATCATGTTTTGATTTTACTAGTGTGGTTTGTGGCTCTATAATATGAATGCCTATGTCTTTTAACAACAATAGTCAAGTCTTCCAATGGACTTTTTAGTGAAACCCAATAGATAGCTTTATTTTCTCTTTGTTTACTCAAATATTGAATGCATATGTCTTATAAATTTAGTAGGAAAGTATTCTAATGACTTGCTTATGACACCCCATAGAATATATTATGTTTAGTACCTTGGACACTGTAGCTTATTCACTTAAATCTCTGATAAATTGTGTGTTTCTATGCAGTCTGGTTAGCACAGTTAGTAAGGTGTTGGGTTTGCACTATCAAATTAAGACTGTCATTGGTTTGAATTCCATGTTATCATGTTTTTATTTTACTAGTGTGGTTTGTGGCTCTATAATATGTATGCCTATGTCTTTTAACAACAATAGTCAAGTCTTCCAATGGACTTTTTAGTGAAACCCAATAGATAGCTTTATTTTCTCTTTGTTTACTCAAATATTGAATGCTTATGTCTTATAGATTTAGTTGGAAAGTATTCAAATGACTTGCTTATGACACCCCATAGAATATATTATGTTTAGTACCTTGGACACTGTAGCTTATTCACTTAAATCTCTGATAAATTGGGCATCTGTTATGCACAGTGTGGTTAGCACAGTTAGTAAGGTGTTGGGTTTGCACTATCAAATTAAGACTGTCATTGGTTCGAATCTCATGTTATCATTTTTTATTTTACTAGCGTGGTTTGTGGCTCTATAATATGAATGCCTATGTCTTTTAACAACAATAGTCAAGTCTTCCAATGGACTTTTTAGTGAAACCCAATAGATAGCTTTATTTTCTCTTTGTTTACTCAAATATTGAATGCTTATGTCTTATAAATTTAGTAGGAAAGTATTCTAATGACTTGCTTATGACACCCCATAGAATATATTATGTTTAGTACCTTGGACACTGTAGCTTATTCACTTAAATCTCTGATAAATTGTGTGTTTCTATGCACAGTCTGGTTAGCACAGTTAGTAAAGTGTTGGGTTTGCACTATCAAATTAAGACTGTCATTGGTTCAAATCCCATGTTATCATGTTTTTATTTTACTAGTGTGGTTTGTAGCTCTATAATATGAATGCCTATGTCTTTTAACAACAATAGTCAAGTCTTCCAATGGACTTTTTAGTGAAACCCAATAGATAGCTTTATTTTCTCTTTGTTTACTCAAATATTGAATGCATATGTCTTATAGATTTAGTTGGAAAGTATTCTAATGACTTGCTTATGACACCCCATAGAATATATTATGTTTAGTACCTTGGACACTGTAGCTTATTCACTTAAATCTCTGATAAATTGTGCATTTGCTATGCACAGTCTGGTTAGCACAGTTAGTAACGTGTTGGGTTTGCACTATCAAATTAAGACTGTCATTGGTTCGAATCCCATGTTATCATGTTTTTATTTTACTAGTGTGGTTTGTGGCTCTATAATATGAATGCCTATGTCTTTTAACAATAATAGTCAAGTCTTCCAATGGACTTTTTAGTGAAACCCAATAGATAGCTTTATTTTCTCTTTGTTTACTCAAATATTGAATGCTTATGTCTTATAAATTTAGTAGGAAAGTATTCTAATGACTTGCTTATGACACCCCATAGAATATATTATGTTTAGTACCTTGGACACTGTAGCTTATTCACTTAAATTTCTGATGAATTGTGCGTCTGGTTAGCACAGTTAGTAAGGTGTTGGGTTTGCACTATCAAATTAAGACTGTCATTGGTTCGAATCCCATGTTATCATGTTTTTATTTTACTAGTGTGGTTTGTGGCTCTATAATATGAATGCCTATGTCTTTTAACAACAATAGTCAAGTCTTCCAATGGACTTTTTAGTGAAACCCAATAGAAAGCTTTATTTTCTCTTTGTTTACTCAAATATTGAATGCTTATGTCTTATAAATTTAGTAGGAAAGTATTCTAATGACTTGCTTATGACACCCCATAGAATATATTATGTTTAGTAACTTGGACACTGTAGCTTATTCACTTAAATCTCTGATAAATTGAGTGTTTTGATGCACAGTCTGGTTAGCACAGTTAGTAAGGTGTTGGGTTTGCACTATCAAATTAAGACTGTCATTGGTTCGAATCCCATGTTATCATGTTTTGATTTTACTAGTGTGGATTGTGGCTCTATAATATGAATGCCTATGTCTTTTAACAACAATAGTCAAGTCTTCCAATGAACTTTTTAGTGAAACCCAATAGATAGCTTTATTTTCTTTTTGTTTACTCAAATTATGAATGCATATGTCTTATAAATTTAGTAGGAAAGTATTCTAATGACTTGCCCTTGACACCCCATAGAATATATTATGTTTAGTACCTTGGACACTGTAGCTTATTCACTTAAATCTCTGATAAATTGTGTGTCTAGTATGCACAGTCTGGTTAGCACAGTTAGTAAGGTGTTTGGTTTGCACTATCAAATTAAGACTGTCATTGGTTCGAATCCTATGTTATCATGTTTTGATTTTACTAGTGTGGTTTGTGGCTCTATAATATGAATGCCTATGTCTTTTAACAACAATAGTCAAGTCTTCCAATGGACTTTTTAGTGAAACCCAATAGATAGCTTTATTTTCTTTTTGTTTACTCAAATATTGAATGCATATGTCTTATAAATTTAGTAGGAAAGTATTCTAATGACTTGCCCTTGACACCCCATAGAATATATTATGTTTAGTACCTTGGACACTGTAGCTTATTCACTTAAATCTCTGATAAATTGTGTGTCTAGTATGCACAGTCTGGTTAGCACAGTTAGTAAGGTGTTTGGTTTGCACTATCAAATTAAGACTGTCATTGGTTCGAATCCCATGTTATCATGTTTTTATTTTACTAGTGTGGTTTGTGGCTCTATAATATGAATGCCTATGTCTTTTAACAACAATAGTCAAGTCTTCCAATGGACTTTTTAGTGAAACCCAATAGATAGCTTTATTTTCTCTTTGTTTACTCAAATATTGAATGCTTATGTCTTATAAATTTAGTAGGAAAGTATTCAAATGACTTGCTTATGACACCCCATAGAATATATTATGTTTAGTACCTTGGACACAGTAGTTTATTCACTTAAATATCTGATAAATTGTGCATCTGCTATGCACAGTCTGGTTAGCACAGTTAATAAGGTGTTGGATTTGCACTATCAAATTAAGACTGTCATTGGTTTGAATCCCATGTTATCATTTTTTATTTTACTAGTGTGGTTTGTGGCTCTATAATATGAATGCCTATGTCTTTTAACAACAATAGTCAAGTCTTCCAATGGACTTTTTAGTGAAACCCAATAGATAGCTTTATTTTCTCTTTGTTTACTCAAATATTGAATGCTTATGTCTTATAAATTTAGTAGGAAAGTATTCTAATGACTTGCTTATGACACCCCATAGAATATATTATGTTTAGTAACTTGGACACTGTAGCTTATTCACTTAAATCTCTGATAAATTGAGTGTTTTGATGCACAGTCTGGTTAGCACAGTTAGTAAGGTGTTGGGTTTGCACTATCAAATTAAGACTGTCATTGGTACGAATCCCATGTTATCATGTTTTGATTTTACTAGTGTGGTTTGTGGCTCTATAATATGAATGCCTATGTCTTTTAACAACAATAGTCAAGTCTTCCAATGGACTTTTTAGTGAAACCCAATAGATAGCTTTATTTTCTCTTTGTTTACTCAAATATTGAATGCTTATGTCTTATAAATTTAGTAGGAAAGTATTCTAATGACTTGCTTATGACACCCCATAGAATATATTATGTTTAGTACCTTGGACACTGTAGCTTATTCACTTAAATCTCTGATAAATTGAGCATTTGCTATGCACAGTCTGGTTAGCACAGTTAGTAAGGTGTTGGGTTTGCACTATCAAATTAAGACTGTCATTAGTTCGAATCCCATGTTATCATGTTTTTATTTTACTAGTGTGGTTTGTGGCTCTATAATATGAATGCCTATGTCTTTTAACAACAATAGTCAAGTCTTCCAATGGACTTTTTAGTGAAACCCAATAGATAGCTTTATTTTCTCTTTGTTTACTCAAATATTGAATGCTTATGTCTTATAAATTTAGTAGGAAAGTATTCTAATGACTTGCTTATGACACCCCATAGAATATATTATGTTTAGTACCTTGGACACTGTAGCTTATTCACTTAAATTTCTGATGAATTGTGCGTCTTGTTAGCACAGTTAGTAAGGTGTTGGGTTTGCACTATCAAATTAAGACTGTCATTGGTTCGAATCCCATGTTATCATGTTTTTATTTTACTAGTGTGGTTTGTGGCTCTATAATATGAATGCCTATGTCTTTTAACAACAATAGTCAAGTCTTCCAATGGACTTTTTAGTGAAACCCAATAGATAGCTTTATTTTCTCTTTGTTTACTCAAATATTGAATGCTTATGTCTTATAAATTTAGTAGGAAAGTATTCAAATGACTTGCTTATGACACCCCATAGAATATATTATGTTTAGTACCTTGGACACAGTAGTTTATTCACTTAAATCTCTGATAAATTGTGCGTCTTCTATGCACAGTCTGGTTAGCACAGTTAGTAAGGTGTGTGGTTTGCACTATCAAATTAAGACTGTCATTGGTTCGAATCCCATGTTATCATTTTTTATTTTACTAGTGTGGTTTGTGGCTCTATAATATGAATGCCTATGTCTTTTAACAACAATAGTCAAGTCTTCCAATGGACTTTTTAGTGAAACCCAATAGATAGCTTTATTTTCTCTTTGTTTACTCAAATATTGAATGCTTATGTCTTATAAATTTAGTAGGAAAGTATTCTAATGACTTGCTTATGACACCCCATAGAATATATTATGTTTAGTAACTTGGACACTGTAGCTTATTCACTTAAATCTCTGATAAATTGTGTGTTTCGATGCACAGTCTGGTTAGCACAGTTAGTAAGGTGTTGGGTTTGCACTATCAAATTAAGACTGTCATTGGTTTGAATCCCATGTTATCATGTTTTGATTTTACTAGTGTGGTTTGTGGCTCTATAATATGAATGCCTATGTCTTTTAACAACAATAGTCAAGTCTTCCAATGAACTTTGTAGTGAAACCCAATAGATAGCTTTATTTTCTTTTTGTTTACTCAAATATTGAATGCATATGTCTTATAATTTTAGTAGGAAAGTATTCTAATGACTTGCCCTTGACACCCTATAGAATATATTATGTTTAGTACCTTGGACACTGTAGCTTATTCACTTAAATGTCTAATAAATTGTGTGTCTAGTATGCACAGACTGGTTAGCACAGTTAGTAAAGTGTTGGGTTTGCACTATCAAATTAAGACTGTCATTGGTTCGAATCCCATGTTATCATGTTTTTATTTTACTAGTGTGGTTTGTGGCTCTATAATATGAATGCCTATGTCTTTTAACAACAATAGTCAAGTCTTCCAATTGATTTTTTAGTGAAACCCAATAGATAGCTTTATTTTCTCTTTGTTTACTCAAATATTGAATGCATATGTCTTATACATTTAGTTGGAAAGTATTCTGACTTGCTTATGACACCCCATAGAATATATTATGTTTAGTACCTTGGACACTGTAGCTTATTCACTTAAATATCTGATAAATTGTGTGTCTGCTATGCACAGTGTGGTTAGCACAGTTAGTAAGGTGTTGGGTTTGCACTATCAAATTAAGACTGTCATTGGTTCGAATCCCATGTTATCATGTTTTTATTTTACTAGTGTGGTTTGTGGCTCTATAATATGAATGCCTATGTCTTTTAACAACAATAGTCAAGTCTTCCAATGGACTTTTTAGTGAAACCCAATAGATAGCTTTATTTTCTCTTTGTTTACTCAAATATTGAATGCTTATGCCTTATAAATTTAGTAGGAAAGTATTCTAATGACTTGCTTATGACACCCCATAGAATATATTATGTTTAGTACCTTGGACACTGTAGCTTATTCACTTAAATCTCTGATAAATTGTGCATTTGCTATGCACAGTCTGGTTAGCACAGTTAGTAAAGTGTTGGGTTTGCACTATCAAATTAAGACTGTCATTGGTTCGAATCCCATGTTATCATGTTTTTATTTTACTAGTGTGGTTTGTAGCTCTATAATATGAATGCCTATGTCTTTTAACAACAATAGTCAAGTCTTCCAATGGACTTTTTAGTGAAACCCAATAGATAGCTTTATTTTCTCTTTGTTTACTCAAATATTGAATGCATATGTCTTATAAATTTAGTAGGAAAGTATTCTAATGACTTGCTTATGACACCCCATAGAATATATTATGTTTAGTACCTTGGACACTGTAGCTTATTCACTTAAATCTCTGATAAATTGTGTGTTTCTATGCAGTCTGGTTAGCACAGTTAGTACGGTGTTGGGTTTGCACTATCAAATTAAGACTGTCATTGGTTCGAATTCCATGTTATCATGTTTTTATTTTACTAGTGTGGTTTGTGGCTCTATAATATGAATGCCTATGTCTTTTAACAACAATAGTCAAGTCTTCCAATGGACTTTTTAGTGAAACCCAATAGATAGCTTTATTTTCTCTTTGTTTACTCAAATATTGAATGCTTATGTCTTATAGATTTAGTTGGAAAGTATTCAAATGACTTGCTTATGATACCCCATAGAATATATTATGTTTAGTACCTTGGACACTGTAGCTTATTCACTTAAATCTCTGATAAATTGGGCATCTGTTATGCACAGTGTGGTTAGCACAGTTAGTAAGGTGTTGGGTTTGCACTATCAAATTAAGACTGTCATTGGTTCGAATCTCATGTTATCATTTTTTATTTTACTAGCGTGGTTTGTGGCTCTATAATATGAATGCCTATGTCTTTTAACAACAATAGTCAAGTCTTCCAATGGACTTTTTAGTGAAACCCAATAGATAGCTTTATTTTCTCTTTGTTTACTCAAATATTGAATGCTTATGTCTTATAAATTTAGTAGGAAAGTATTCTAATGACTTGCTTATGACACCCCATAGAATATATTATGTTTAGTACCTTGGACACTGTAGCTTATTCACTTAAATCTCTGATAAATTGTGTGTTTCTATGCACAGTCTGGTTAGCACAGTTAGTAAAGTGTTGGGTTTGCACTATCAAATTAAGACTGTCATTGGTTCAAATCCCATGTTATCATGTTTTTATTTTACTAGTGTGGTTTGTAGCTCTATAATATGAATGCCTATGTCTTTTAACAACAATAGTCAAGTCTTCCAATGGACTTTTTAGTGAAACCCAATAGATAGCTTTATTTTCTCTTTGTTTACTCAAATATTGAATGCATATGTCTTATAAATTTAGTAGGAAAGTATTCTAATGACTTGCTTTTGACACCCCATAGAATATATTATGTTTAGTACCTTGGACACTGTAGCTTATTCACTTAAATCTCTGATAAATTGTGTGTTTCTATGCACAGTCTGGTTAGCACAGTTAGTAAGGTGTTGGGTTTGCACTATCAAATTAAGACTGTCATTGGTTCGAATTCCATGTTATCATGTTTTTATTTTACTAGTGTGGTTTGTGGCTCTATAATATGAATGCCTATGTCTTTTAACAACAATAGTCAAGTCTTCCAATGGACTTTTTAGTGAAACCCAATAGATAGCTTTATTTTCTCTTTGTTTACTCAAATATTGAATGCATATGTCTTATAAATTTAGTAGGAAAGTATTCTATTGACTTGCTTATGACACCCCATAGAATATATTATGTTTAGTACCTTGGACACTGTAGCTTATTCACTTAAATCTCTGATAAATTGTGTGTTTCTATGCAGTCTGGTTAGCACAGTTAGTAAGGTGTTGGGTTTGCACTATCAAATTAAGACTGTCATTGGTTCGAATTCCATGTTATCATGTTTTTATTTTACTAGTGTGGTTTGTGGCTCTATAATATGTATGCCTATGTCTTTTAACAACAATAGTCAAGTCTTCCAATGGACTTTTTAGTGAAACCCAATAGATAGCTTTATTTTCTCTTTGTTTACTCAAATATTGAATGCTTATGTCTTATAGATTTAGTTGGAAAGTATTCAAATGACTTGCTTATGACACCCCATAGAATATATTATGTTTAGTACCTTGGACACTGTAGCTTATTCACTTAAATCTCTGATAAATTGGGCATCTGTTATGCACAGTGTGGTTAGCACAGTTAGTAAGGTGTTGGGTTTGCACTATCAAATTAAGACTGTCATTGGTTCGAATCTCATGTTATCATTTTTTATTTTACTAGCGTGGTTTGTGGCTCTATAATATGAATGCCTATGTCTTTTAACAACAATAGTCAAGTCTTCCAATGGACTTTTTAGTGAAACCCAATAGATAGCTTTATTTTCTCTTTGTTTACTCAAATATTGAATGCTTATGTCTTATAAATTTAGTAGGAAAGTATTCTAATGACTTGCTTATGACACCCCATAGAATATATTATGTTTAGTACCTTGGACACTGTAGCTTATTCACTTAAATCTCTGATAAATTGTGTGTTTCTATGCACAGTCTGGTTAGCACAGTTAGTAAAGTGTTGGGTTTGCACTATCAAATTAAGACTGTCATTGGTTCAAATCCCATGTTATCATGTTTTTATTTTACTAGTGTGGTTTGTAGCTCTATAATATGAATGCCTATGTCTTTTAACAACAATAGTCAAGTCTTCCAATGGACTTTTTAGTGAAACCCAATAGATAGCTTTATTTTCTCTTTGTTTACTCAAATATTGAATGCATATGTCTTATAGATTTAGTTGGAAAGTATTCTAATGACTTGCTTATGACACCCCATAGAATATATTATGTTTAGTACCTTGGACACTGTAGCTTATTCACTTAAATCTCTGATAAATTGTGCATTTGCTATGCACAGTCTGGTTAGCACAGTTAGTAACGTGTTGGGTTTGCACTATCAAATTAAGACTGTCATTGGTTCGAATCCCATGTTATCATGTTTTTATTTTACTAGTGTGGTTTGTGGCTCTATAATATGAATGCCTATGTCTTTTAACAACAATAGTCAAGTCTTCCAATGGACTTTTTAGTGAAACCCAATAGATAGCTTTATTTTCTCTTTGTTTACTCAAATATTGAATGCTTATGTCTTATAAATTTAGTAGGAAAGTATTCTAATGACTTGCTTATGACACCCCATAGAATATATTATGTTTAGTACCTTGGACACTGTAGCTTATTCACTTAAATTTCTGATGAATTGTGCATCTGGTTAGCACAGTTAGTAAGGTGTTGGGTTTGCACTATCAAATTAAGACTGTCATTGGTTCGAATCCCATGTTATCATGTTTTTATTTTACTAGTGTGGTTTGTGGCTCTATAATATGAATGCCTATGTCTTTTAACAACAATAGTCAAGTCTTCCAATGGACTTTTTAGTGAAACCCAATAGATAGCTTTATTTTCTCTTTGTTTACTCAAATATTGAATGCTTATGTCTTATAAATTTAGTAGGAAAGTATTCTAATGACTTGCTTATGACACCCCATAGAATATATTATGTTTAGTAACTTGGACACTGTAGCTTATTCACTTAAATCTCTGATAAATTGAGTGTTTTGATGCACAGTCTGGTTAGCACAGTTAGTAAGGTGTTGGGTTTGCACTATCAAATTAAGACTGTCATTGGTTCGAATTCCATGTTATCATGTTTTGATTTTACTAGTGTGGTTTGTGGCTCTATAATATGAATGCCTATGTCTTTTAACAACAACAGTCAAGTCTTCCAATGAACTTTTTAGTGAAACCCAATAGATAGCTTTATTTTCTTTTTGTTTACTCAAATATTGAATGCATATGTCTTATAAATTTAGTAGGAAAGTATTCTAATGACTTGCCCTTGACACCCCATAGAATATATTATGTTTAGTACCTTGGACACTGTAGCTTATTCACTTACATCTCTGATAAATTGTGTGTCTAGTATGCACAGTCTGGTTAGCACAGTTAGTAAGGTGTTTGGTTTGCACTATCAAATTAAGACTGTCATTGGTTCGAATCCTATGTTATCATGTTTTTATTTTACTAGTGTGGTTTGTGGCTCTATAATATGAATGCCTATGTCTTTTAACAACAATAGTCAAGTCTTCCAATGGACTTTTTAGTGAAACCCAATAGATAGCTTTATTTTCTCTTTGTTTACTCAAATATTGAATGCATATGTCTTATAAATTTAGTAGGAAAGTATTCTAATGACTTGCTTATGACACCCCATAGAATATATTATGTTTAGTACCTTGGACACTGTAGCTTATTCACTTAAATTTCTGATGAATTGTGCGTCTGGTTAGCACAGTTAGTAAGGTGTTGGGTTTGCACTATCAAATTAAGACTGTCATTGGTTCGAATCCCATGTTATCATGTTTTTATTTTACTAGTGTGGTTTGTGGCTCTATAATATGAATGCCTATGTCTTTTAACAACAATAGTCAAGTCTTCCAATGGACTTTTTAGTGAAACCCAATAGATAGCTTTATTTTCTCTTTGTTTACCCAAATATTGAATGCTTATGTCTTATAAATTTAGTAGGAAAGTATTCAAATGACTTGCTTATGACACCCCATAGAATATATTATGTTTAGTACCTTGGACACAGTAGTTTATTCACTTAAATATCTGATAAATTGTGCGTCTGCTATGCACAGTCTGGTTAGCACAGTTAATAAGGTGTTGGATTTGCACTATCAAATTAAGACTGTCATTGGTTTGAATCCCATGTTATCATTTTTTATTTTACTAGTGTGGTTTGTGGCTCTATAATATGAATGCCTATGTCTTTTAACAACAATAGTCAAGTCTTCCAATGGACTTTTTAGTGAAACCCAATAGATAGCTTTATTTTCTCTTTGTTTACTCAAATATTGAATGCTTATGTCTTATAAATTTAGTAGGAAAGTATTCTAATGACTTGCTTATGACACCCCATAGAATATATTATGTTTAGTAACTTGGACACTGTAGCTTATTCACTTAAATCTCTGATAAATTGAGCATTTGCTATGCACAGTCTGGTTAGCACAGTTAGTAAGGTGTTGGGTTTGCACTATCAAATTAAGACTGTCATTGGTTCGAATCCCATGTTATCATGTTTTTATTTTACTAGTGTGGTTTGTGGCTCTATAATATGAATGCCTATGTCTTTTAACAACAATAGTCAAGTCTTCCAATGGACTTTTTAGTGAAACCCAATAGATAGCTTTATTTTCTCTTTGTTTACTCAAATATTGAATGCTTATGTCTTATAAATTTAGTAGGAAAGTATTCTAATGACTTGCTTATGACACCCCATAGAATATATTATGTTTAGTACCTTGGACACTGTAGCTTATTCACTTAAATTTCTGATGAATTGTGCGTCTGGTTAGCACAGTTAGTAAGGTGTTGGGTTTGCACTATCAAATTAAGACTGTCATTGGTTCGAATCCCATGTTATCATGTTTTTATTTTACTAGTGTGGTTTGTGGCTCTATAATATGAATGCCTATGTCTTTTAACAACAATAGTCAAGTCTTCCAATGGACTTTTTAGTGAAACCCAATAGATAGCTTTATTTTCTCTTTGTTTACTCAAATATTGAATGCTTATGTCTTATAAATTTAGTAGGAAAGTATTCAAATGACTTGCTTATGACACCCCATAGAATATATTATGTTTAGTACCTTGGACACAGTAGTTTATTCACTTAAATCTCTGATAAATTGTGCGTCTTCTATGCACAGTCTGGTTAGCACAGTTAATAAGGTGTTGGGTTTGCACTATCAAATTAAGACTGTCATTGGTTCGAATCCCATGTTATCATTTTTTATTTTACTAGTGTGGTTTGTGGCTCTATAATATGAATGCCTATGTCTTTTAACAACAATAGTCAAGTCTTCCAATGGACTTTTTAGTGAAACCCAATAGATAGCTTTATTTTCTCTTTGTTTACTCAAATATTGAATGCTTATGTCTTATACATTTAGTAGGAAAGTATTCTAATGACTTGCTTATGACACCCCATAGAATATATTATGTTTAGTAACTTGGACACTGTAGCTTATTCACTTAAATCTCTGATAAATTGTGTGTTTCGATGCACAGTCTGGTTAGCACAGTTAGTAAGGTGTTGGGTTTGCACTATCAAATTAAGACTGTCATTGGTTTGAATCCCATGTTATCATGTTTTGATTTTACTAGTGTGGTTTGTGGCTCTATAATATGAATGCCTATGTCTTTTAACAACAATAGTCAAGTCTTCCAATGAACTTTGTAGTGAAACCCAATAGATAGCTTTATTTTCTTTTTGTTTACTCAAATATTGAATGCATATGTCTTATAATTTTAGTAGGAAAGTATTCTAATGACTTGCCCTTGACACCCTATAGAATATATTATGTTTAGTATCTTGGACACTGTAGCTTATTCACTTAAATGTCTAATAAATTGTGTGTCTAGTATGCACTGACTGGTTAGCACAGTTAGTAAAGTGTTGGGTTTGCACTATCAAATTAAGACTGTCATTGGTTCGAATCCCATGTTATCATGTTTTTATTTTACTAGTGTGGTTTGTGGCTCTATAATATGAATGCCTATGTCTTTTAACAACAATAGTCAAGTCTTCCAATTGATTTTTTAGTGAAACCTAATAGATAGCTTTATTTTCTCTTTGTTTACTCAAATATTGAATGCATATGTCTTATAAATTTAGTTGGAAAGTATTCTGACTTGCTTATGACACCCCATAGAATATATTATGTTTAGTACCTTGGACACTGTAGCTTATTCACTTAAATATCTGATAAATTGTGTGTCTGCTATGCACAGTGTGGCTAGCACAGTTAGTAAGGTGTTGGGTTTGCACTATCAAATTAAGACTGTCATTGGTTCGAATCCCATGTTATCATGTTTTTATTTTACTAGTGTGGTTTGTGGCTCTATAATATGAATGCCTATGTCTTTTAACAACAATAGTCAAGTCTTCCAATGGACTTTTTAGTGAAACCCAATAGATAGCTTTATTTTCTCTTTGTTTACTCAAATATTGAATGCTTATGCCTTATAAATTTAGTAGGAAAGTATTCTAATGACTTGCTTATGACACCCCATAGAATATATTATGTTTAGTACCTTGGACACTGTAGCTTATTCACTTAAATCTCTGATAAATTGTGCATTTGCTATGCACAGTCTGGTTAGCACAGTTAGTAAAGTGTTGGGTTTGCACTATCAAATTAAGACTGTCATTGGGTCGAATCCCATGTTATCATGTTTTTATTTTACTAGTGTGGTTTGTAGCTCTATAATATGAATGCCTATGTCTTTTAACAACAATAGTCAAGTCTTCCAATGGACTTTTTAGTGAAACCCAATAGATAGCTTTATTTTCTCTTTGTTTACTCAAATATTGAATGCATATGTCTTATAAATTTAGTAGGAAAGTATTCTAATGACTTGCTTATGACACCCCATAGAATATATTATGTTTAGTACCTTGGACACTGTAGCTTATTCACTTAAATCTCTGATAAATTGTGTGTTTCTATGCAGCCTGGTTAGCACAGTTAGTAAGGTGTTGGGTTTGCACTATCAAATTAAGACTGTCATTGGTTCGAATTCCATGTTATCATGTTTTTATTTTACTAGTGTGGTTTGTGGCTCTATAATATGAATGCCTATGTCTTTTAACAACAATAGTCAAGTCTTCCAATGGACTTTTTAGTGAAACCCAATAGATAGCTTTATTTTCTCTTTGTTTACTCAAATATTGAATGCTTATGTCTTATAAATTTAGTAGGAAAGTATTCTAATGACTTGCTTATGACACCCCATAGAATATATTATGTTTAGTAACTTGGACACTGTAGCTTATTCACTTAAATCTCTGATAAATTGAGCATTTGCTATGCACAGTCTGGTTAGCACAGTTAGTAAGGTGTTGGGTTTGCACTATCAAATTAAGACTGTCATTGGTTCGAATCCCATGTTATCATGTTTTTATTTTACTAGTGTGGTTTGTGGCTCTATAATATGAATGCCTATGTCTTTTAACAACAATAGTCAAGTCTTCCAATGGACTTTTTAGTGAAACCCAATAGATAGCTTTATTTTCTCTTTGTTTACTCAAATATTGAATGCTTATGTCTTATAAATTTAGTAGGAAAGTATTCTAATGACTTGCTTATGACACCCCATAGAATATATTATGTTTAGTACCTTGGACACTGTAGCTTATTCACTTAAATTTCTGATGAATTGTGCGTCTGGTTAGCACAGTTAGTAAGGTGTTGGGTTTGCACTATCAAATTAAGACTGTCATTGGTTCGAATCCCATGTTATCATGTTTTTATTTTACTAGTGTGGTTTGTGGCTCTATAATATGAATGCCTATGTCTTTTAACAACAATAGTCAAGTCTTCCAATGGACTTTTTAGTGAAACCCAATAGATAGCTTTATTTTCTCTTTGTTTACTCAAATATTGAATGCTTATGTCTTATAAATTTAGTAGGAAAGTATTCAAATGACTTGCTTATGACACCCCATAGAATATATTATGTTTAGTACCTTGGACACAGTAGTTTATTCACTTAAATCTCTGATAAATTGTGCGTCTTCTATGCACAGTCTGGTTAGCACAGTTAATAAGGTGTTGGGTTTGCACTATCAAATTAAGACTGTCATTGGTTCGAATCCCATGTTATCATTTTTTATTTTACTAGTGTGGTTTGTGGCTCTATAATATGAATGCCTATGTCTTTTAACAACAATAGTCAAGTCTTCCAATGGACTTTTTAGTGAAACCCAATAGATAGCTTTATTTTCTCTTTGTTTACTCAAATATTGAATGCTTATGTCTTATAAATTTAGTAGGAAAGTATTCTAATGACTTGCTTATGACACCCCATAGAATATATTATGTTTAGTAACTTGGACACTGTAGCTTATTCACTTAAATCTCTGATAAATTGTGTGTTTCGATGCACAGTCTTGTTAGCACAGTTAGTAAGGTGTTGGGTTTGCACTATCAAATTAAGACTGTCATTGGTTTGAATCCCATGTTATCATGTTTTGATTTTACTAGTGTGGTTTGTGGCTCTATAATATGAATGCCTATGTCTTTTAACAACAATAGTCAAGTCTTCCAATGAACTTTGTAGTGAAACCCAATAGATAGCTTTATTTTCTTTTTGTTTACTCAAATATTGAATGCATATGTCTTATAATTTTAGTAGGAAAGTATTCTAATGACTTGCCCTTGACACCCTATAGAATATATTATGTTTAGTATCTTGGACACTGTAGCTTATTCACTTAAATGTCTAATAAATTGTGTGTCTAGTATGCACTGACTGGTTAGCACAGTTAGTAAAGTGTTGGGTTTGCACTATCAAATTAAGATTGTCATTGGTTCGAATCCCATGTTATCATGTTTTTATTTTACTAGTGTGGTTTGTGGCTCTATAATATGAATGCCTATGTCTTTTAACAACAATAGTCAAGTCTTCCAATTGATTTTTTAGTGAAACCTAATAGATAGCTTTATTTTCTCTTTGTTTACTCAAATATTGAATGCATATGTCTTATAAATTTAGTTGGAAAGTATTCTGACTTGCTTATGACACCCCATAGAATATATTATGTTTAGTACCTTGGACACTGTAGCTTATTCACTTAAATATCTGATAAATTGTGTGTCTGCTATGCACAGTGTGGCTAGCACAGTTAGTAAGGTGTTGGGTTTGCACTATCAAATTAAGACTGTCATTGGTTCGAATCCCATGTTATCATGTTTTTATTTTACTAGTGTGGTTTGTGGCTCTATAATATGAATGCCTATGTCTTTTAACAACAATAGTCAAGTCTTCCAATGGACTTTTTAGTGAAACCCAATAGATAGCTTTATTTTCTCTTTGTTTACTCAAATATTGAATGCTTATGCCTTATAAATTTAGTAGGAAAGTATTCTAATGACTTGCTTATGACACCCCATAGAATATATTATGTTTAGTACCTTGGACACTGTAGCTTATTCACTTAAATCTCTGATAAATTGTGCATTTGCTATGCACAGTCTGGTTAGCACAGTTAGTAAAGTGTTGGGTTTGCACTATCAAATTAAGACTGTCATTGGGTCGAATCCCATGTTATCATGTTTTTATTTTACTAGTGTGGTTTGTAGCTCTATAATATGAATGCCTATGTCTTTTAACAACAATAGTCAAGTCTTCCAATGGACTTTTTAGTGAAACCCAATAGATAGCTTTATTTTCTCTTTGTTTACTCAAATATTGAATGCATATGTCTTATAAATTTAGTAGGAAAGTATTCTAATGACTTGCTTATGACACCCCATAGAATATATTATGTTTAGTACCTTGGACACTGTAGCTTATTCACTTAAATCTCTGATAAATTGTGTGTTTCTATGCAGTCTGGTTAGCACAGTTAGTAAGGTGTTGGGTTTGCACTATCAAATTAAGACTGTCATTGGTTCGAATTCCATGTTATCATGTTTTTATTTTACTAGTGTGGTTTGTGGCTCTATAATATGAATGCCTATGTCTTTTAACAACAATAGTCAAGTCTTCCAATGGACTTTTTAGTGAAACCCAATAGATAGCTTTATTTTCTCTTTGTTTACTCAAATATTGAATGCTTATGTCTTATAGATTTACTTGGAAAGTATTCAAATGACTTGCTTATGACACCCCATAGAATATATTATGTTTAGTACCTTGGACACTGTAGCTTATTCACTTAAATCTCTGATAAATTGGGCATCTGCTATTCACAGTGTGGTTAGCACAGTTAGTAAGGTGTTGGGTTTGCACTATCAAATTAAGACTGTCATTGGTTCGAATCTCATGTTATCATTTTTTATTTTACTAGCGTGGTTTGTGGCTCTATAATATGAATGCCTATGTCTTTTAACAACAATAGTCAAGTCTTCCAATGGACTTTTTAGTGAAACCCAATAGATAGCTTTATTTTCTCTTTGTTTACTCAAATATTGAATGCTTATGTCTTATAAATTTAGTAGGAAAGTATTCTAATGACTTGCTTATGACACCCCATAGAATATATTATGTTTAGTACCTTGGACACTGTAGCTTATTCACTTAAATCTCTGATAAATTGTGTGTTTCTATGCACAGTCTGGTTAGCACAGTTAGTAAAGTGTTGGGTTTGCACTATCAAATTAAGACTGTCATTGGTTCAAATCCCATGTTATCATGTTTTTATTTTACTAGTGTGGTTTGTAGCTCTATAATATGAATGCCTATGTCTTTTAACAACAATAGTCAAGTCTTCCAATGGACTTTTTAGTGAAACCCAATAGATAGCTTTTTTTTCTCTTTGTTTACTCAAATATTGAATGCATATGTCTTATAAATTTAGTAGGAAAGTATTCTAATGACTTGCTTATGACACCCCATAGAATATATTATGTTTAGTACCTTGGACACTGTAGCTTATTCACTTAAATCTCTGATAAATTGTGTGTTTCTATGCACAGTCTGGTTAGCACAGTTAGTAAGGTGTTGGGTTTGCACTATCAAATTAAGACTGTCATTGGTTCGAATTCCATGTTATCATGTTTTTATTTTACTAGTGTGGTTTGTGGCTCTATAATATGAATGCCTATGTCTTTTAACAACAATAGTCAAGTCTTCCAATGGACTTTTTAGTGAAACCCAATAGATAGCTTTATTTTCTCTTTGTTTACTCAAATATTGAATGCATATGTCTTATAGATTTAGTTGGAAAGTATTCTAATGACTTGCTTATGACACCCCATAGAATATATTATGTTTAGTACCTTGGACACTGTAGCTTATTCACTTAAATCTCTGATAAATTGTGCATTTGCTATGCACAGTCTGGTTAGCACAGTTAGTAAGGTGTTGGGTTTGCACTATCAAATTAAGACTGTCATTGGTTCGAATCCCATGTTATCATGTTTTTATTTTACTAGTGTGGTTTGTGGCTCTATAATATGAATGCCTATGTCTTTTAACAACAATAGTCAAGTCTTCCAATGGACTTTTTAGTGAAACCCAATAGATAGCTTTATTTTCTCTTTGTTTACTCAAATATTGAATGCTTATGTCTTATAAATTTAGTAGGAAAGTATTCTAATGACTTGCTTATGACACCCCATAGAATATATTATGTTTAGTACCTTGGACACTGTAGCTTATTCACTTAAATTTCTGATGAATTGTGAGTCTGGTTAGCACAGTTAGTAAGGTGTTGGGTTTGCACTATCAAATTAAGACTGTCATTGGTTCGAATCCCATGTTATCATGTTTTTATTTTACTAGTGTGGTTTGTGGCTCTATAATATGAATGCCTATGTCTTTTAACAACAATAGTCAAGTCTTCCAATGGACTTTTTAGTGAAACCCAATAGATAGCTTTATTTTCTCTTTGTTTACTCAAATATTGAATGCTTATGTCTTATAAATTTAGTAGGAAAGTATTCAAATGACTTGCTTATGACACCCCATAGAATAAATTATGTTTAGTACCTTGGACACAGTAGTTTATTCACTTAAATCTCTGATAAATTGGGCGTCTGCTATGCACAGTCTGGTTAGCACAGTTAATAAGGTGTTGGGTTTGCACTATCAAATTAACACTGTCATTGGTTCGAATTCCATGTTATCATGTTTTGATTTTACTAGTGTGGTTTGTGGCTCTATAATATGAATGCCTATGTCTTTTAACAACAACAGTCAAGTCTTCCAATGAACTTTTTAGTGAAACCCAATAGATAGCTTTATTTTCTTTTTGTTTACTCAAATATTGAATGCATATGTCTTATAAATTTAGTAGGAAAGTATTCTAATGACTTGCCCTTGACACCCCATAGAATATATTATGTTTAGTACCTTGGACACTGTAGCTTATTCACTTACATCTCTGATAAATTGTGTGTCTAGTATGCACAGTCTGGTTAGCACAGTTAGTAAGGTGTTTGGTTTGCACTATCAAATTAAGACTGTCATTGGTTCGAATCCTATGTTATCATGTTTTTATTTTACTAGTGTGGTTTGTGGCTCTATAATATGAATGCCTATGTCTTTTAACAACAATAGTCAAGTCTTCCAATGGACTTTTTAGTGAAACCCAATAGATAGCTTTATTTTCTCTTTGTTTACTCAAATATTGAATGCATATGTCTTATAAATTTAGTAGGAAAGTATTCTAATGACTTGCTTATGACACCCCATAGAATATATTATGTTTAGTACCTTGGACACTGTAGCTTATTCACTTAAATTTCTGATGAATTGTGCGTCTGGTTAGCACAGTTAGTAAGGTGTTGGGTTTGCACTATCAAATTAAGACTGTCATTGGTTCGAATCCCATGTTATCATGTTTTTATTTTACTAGTGTGGTTTGTGGCTCTATAATATGAATGCCTATGTCTTTTAACAACAATAGTCAAGTCTTCCAATGGACTTTTTAGTGAAACCCAATAGATAGCTTTATTTTCTCTTTGTTTACCCAAATATTGAATGCTTATGTCTTATAAATTTAGTAGGAAAGTATTCAAATGACTTGCTTATGACACCCCATAGAATATATTATGTTTAGTACCTTGGACACAGTAGTTTATTCACTTAAATATCTGATAAATTGTGCGTCTGCTATGCACAGTCTGGTTAGCACAGTTAATAAGGTGTTGGATTTGCACTATCAAATTAAGACTGTCATTGGTTTGAATCCCATGTTATCATTTTTTATTTTACTAGTGTGGTTTGTGGCTCTATAATATGAATGCCTATGTCTTTTAACAACAATAGTCAAGTCTTCCAATGGACTTTTTAGTGAAACCCAATAGATAGCTTTATTTTCTCTTTGTTTACTCAAATATTGAATGCTTATGTCTTATAAATTTAGTAGGAAAGTATTCTAATGACTTGCTTATGACACCCCATAGAATATATTATGTTTAGTAACTTGGACACTGTAGCTTATTCACTTAAATCTCTGATAAATTGAGCATTTGCTATGCACAGTCTGGTTAGCACAGTTAGTAAGGTGTTGGGTTTGCACTATCAAATTAAGACTGTCATTGGTTCGAATCCCATGTTATCATGTTTTTATTTTACTAGTGTGGTTTGTGGCTCTATAATATGAATGCCTATGTCTTTTAACAACAATAGTCAAGTCTTCCAATGGACTTTTTAGTGAAACCCAATAGATAGCTTTATTTTCTCTTTGTTTACTCAAATATTGAATGCTTATGTCTTATAAATTTAGTAGGAAAGTATTCTAATGACTTGCTTATGACACCCCATAGAATATATTATGTTTAGTACCTTGGACACTGTAGCTTATTCACTTAAATTTCTGATGAATTGTGCGTCTGGTTAGCACAGTTAGTAAGGTGTTGGGTTTGCACTATCAAATTAAGACTGTCATTGGTTCGAATCCCATGTTATCATGTTTTTATTTTACTAGTGTGGTTTGTGGCTCTATAATATGAATGCCTATGTCTTTTAACAACAATAGTCAAGTCTTCCAATGGACTTTTTAGTGAAACCCAATAGATAGCTTTATTTTCTCTTTGTTTACTCAAATATTGAATGCTTATGTCTTATAAATTTAGTAGGAAAGTATTCAAATGACTTGCTTATGACACCCCATAGAATATATTATGTTTAGTACCTTGGACACAGTAGTTTATTCACTTAAATCTCTGATAAATTGGGCGTCTTCTATGCACAGTCTGGTTAGCACAGTTAATAAGGTGTTGGGTTTGCACTATCAAATTAAGACTGTCATTGGTTCGAATCCCATGTTATCATTTTTTATTTTACTAGTGTGGTTTGTGGCTCTATAATATGAATGCCTATGTCTTTTAACAACAATAGTCAAGTCTTCCAATGGACTTTTTAGTGAAACCCAATAGATAGCTTTATTTTCTCTTTGTTTACTCAAATATTGAATGCTTATGTCTTATACATTTAGTAGGAAAGTATTCTAATGACTTGCTTATGACACCCCATAGAATATATTATGTTTAGTAACTTGGACACTGTAGCTTATTCACTTAAATCTCTGATAAATTGTGTGTTTCGATGCACAGTCTGGTTAGCACAGTTAGTAAGGTGTTGGGTTTGCACTATCAAATTAAGACTGTCATTGGTTTGAATCCCATGTTATCATGTTTTGATTTTACTAGTGTGGTTTGTGGCTCTATAATATGAATGCCTATGTCTTTTAACAACAATAGTCAAGTCTTCCAATGAACTTTGTAGTGAAACCCAATAGATAGCTTTATTTTCTTTTTGTTTACTCAAATATTGAATGCATATGTCTTATAATTTTAGTAGGAAAGTATTCTAATGACTTGCCCTTGACACCCTATAGAATATATTATGTTTAGTATCTTGGACACTGTAGCTTATTCACTTAAATGTCTAATAAATTGTGTGTCTAGTATGCACTGACTGGTTAGCACAGTTAGTAAAGTGTTGGGTTTGCACTATCAAATTAAGACTGTCATTGGTTCGAATCCCATGTTATCATGTTTTTATTTTACTAGTGTGGTTTGTGGCTCTATAATATGAATGCCTATGTCTTTTAACAACAATAGTCAAGTCTTCCAATTGATTTTTTAGTGAAACCTAATAGATAGCTTTATTTTCTCTTTGTTTACTCAAATATTGAATGCATATGTCTTATAAATTTAGTTGGAAAGTATTCTGACTTGCTTATGACACCCCATAGAATATATTATGTTTAGTACCTTGGACACTGTAGCTTATTCACTTAAATATCTGATAAATTGTGTGTCTGCTATGCACAGTGTGGCTAGCACAGTTAGTAAGGTGTTGGGTTTGCACTATCAAATTAAGACTGTCATTGGTTCGAATCCCATGTTATCATGTTTTTATTTTACTAGTGTGGTTTGTGGCTCTATAATATGAATGCCTATGTCTTTTAACAACAATAGTCAAGTCTTCCAATGGACTTTTTAGTGAAACCCAATAGATAGCTTTATTTTCTCTTTGTTTACTCAAATATTGAATGCTTATGCCTTATAAATTTAGTAGGAAAGTATTCTAATGACTTGCTTATGACACCCCATAGAATATATTATGTTTAGTACCTTGGACACTGTAGCTTATTCACTTAAATCTCTGATAAATTGTGCATTTGCTATGCACAGTCTGGTTAGCACAGTTAGTAAAGTGTTGGGTTTGCACTATCAAATTAAGACTGTCATTGGGTCGAATCCCATGTTATCATGTTTTTATTTTACTAGTGTGGTTTGTAGCTCTATAATATGAATGCCTATGTCTTTTAACAACAATAGTCAAGTCTTCCAATGGACTTTTTAGTGAAACCCAATAGATAGCTTTATTTTCTCTTTGTTTACTCAAATATTGAATGCATATGTCTTATAAATTTAGTAGGAAAGTATTCTAATGACTTGCTTATGACACCCCATAGAATATATTATGTTTAGTACCTTGGACACTGTAGCTTATTCACTTAAATCTCTGATAAATTGTGTGTTTCTATGCAGTCTGGTTAGCACAGTTAGTAAGGTGTTGGGTTTGCACTATCAAATTAAGACTGTCATTGGTTCGAATTCCATGTTATCATGTTTTTATTTTACTAGTGTGGTTTGTGGCTCTATAATATGAATGCCTATGTCTTTTAACAACAATAGTCAAGTCTTCCAATGGACTTTTTAGTGAAACCCAATAGATAGCTTTATTTTCTCTTTGTTTACTCAAATATTGAATGCTTATGTCTTATAAATTTAGTAGGAAAGTATTCTAATGACTTGCTTATGACACCCCATAGAATATATTATGTTTAGTAACTTGGACACTGTAGCTTATTCACTTAAATCTCTGATAAATTGAGCATTTGCTATGCACAGTCTGGTTAGCACAGTTAGTAAGGTGTTGGGTTTGCACTATCAAATTAAGACTGTCATTGGTTCGAATCCCATGTTATCATGTTTTTATTTTACTAGTGTGGTTTGTGGCTCTATAATATGAATGCCTATGTCTTTTAACAACAATAGTCAAGTCTTCCAATGGACTTTTTAGTGAAACCCAATAGATAGCTTTATTTTCTCTTTGTTTACTCAAATATTGAATGCTTATGTCTTATAAATTTAGTAGGAAAGTATTCTAATGACTTGCTTATGACACCCCATAGAATATATTATGTTTAGTACCTTGGACACTGTAGCTTATTCACTTAAATTTCTGATGAATTGTGCGTCTGGTTAGCACAGTTAGTAAGGTGTTGGGTTTGCACTATCAAATTAAGACTGTCATTGGTTCGAATCCCATGTTATCATGTTTTTATTTTACTAGTGTGGTTTGTGGCTCTATAATATGAATGCCTATGTCTTTTAACAACAATAGTCAAGTCTTCCAATGGACTTTTTAGTGAAACCCAATAGATAGCTTTATTTTCTCTTTGTTTACTCAAATATTGAATGCTTATGTCTTATAAATTTAGTAGGAAAGTATTCAAATGACTTGCTTATGACACCCCATAGAATATATTATGTTTAGTACCTTGGACACAGTAGTTTATTCACTTAAATCTCTGATAAATTGTGCGTCTTCTATGCACAGTCTGGTTAGCACAGTTAATAAGGTGTTGGGTTTGCACTATCAAATTAAGACTGTCATTGGTTCGAATCCCATGTTATCATTTTTTATTTTACTAGTGTGGTTTGTGGCTCTATAATATGAATGCCTATGTCTTTTAACAACAATAGTCAAGTCTTCCAATGGACTTTTTAGTGAAACCCAATAGATAGCTTTATTTTCTCTTTGTTTACTCAAATATTGAATGCTTATGTCTTATAAATTTAGTAGGAAAGTATTCTAATGACTTGCTTATGACACCCCATAGAATATATTATGTTTAGTAACTTGGACACTGTAGCTTATTCACTTAAATCTCTGATAAATTGTGTGTTTCGATGCACAGTCTTGTTAGCACAGTTAGTAAGGTGTTGGGTTTGCACTATCAAATTAAGACTGTCATTGGTTTGAATCCCATGTTATCATGTTTTGATTTTACTAGTGTGGTTTGTGGCTCTATAATATGAATGCCTATGTCTTTTAACAACAATAGTCAAGTCTTCCAATGAACTTTGTAGTGAAACCCAATAGATAGCTTTATTTTCTTTTTGTTTACTCAAATATTGAATGCATATGTCTTATAATTTTAGTAGGAAAGTATTCTAATGACTTGCCCTTGACACCCTATAGAATATATTATGTTTAGTATCTTGGACACTGTAGCTTATTCACTTAAATGTCTAATAAATTGTGTGTCTAGTATGCACTGACTGGTTAGCACAGTTAGTAAAGTGTTGGGTTTGCACTATCAAATTAAGATTGTCATTGGTTCGAATCCCATGTTATCATGTTTTTATTTTACTAGTGTGGTTTGTGGCTCTATAATATGAATGCCTATGTCTTTTAACAACAATAGTCAAGTCTTCCAATTGATTTTTTAGTGAAACCTAATAGATAGCTTTATTTTCTCTTTGTTTACTCAAATATTGAATGCATATGTCTTATAAATTTAGTTGGAAAGTATTCTGACTTGCTTATGACACCCCATAGAATATATTATGTTTAGTACCTTGGACACTGTAGCTTATTCACTTAAATATCTGATAAATTGTGTGTCTGCTATGCACAGTGTGGCTAGCACAGTTAGTAAGGTGTTGGGTTTGCACTATCAAATTAAGACTGTCATTGGTTCGAATCCCATGTTATCATGTTTTTATTTTACTAGTGTGGTTTGTGGCTCTATAATATGAATGCCTATGTCTTTTAACAACAATAGTCAAGTCTTCCAATGGACTTTTTAGTGAAACCCAATAGATAGCTTTATTTTCTCTTTGTTTACTCAAATATTGAATGCTTATGCCTTATAAATTTAGTAGGAAAGTATTCTAATGACTTGCTTATGACACCCCATAGAATATATTATGTTTAGTACCTTGGACACTGTAGCTTATTCACTTAAATCTCTGATAAATTGTGCATTTGCTATGCACAGTCTGGTTAGCACAGTTAGTAAAGTGTTGGGTTTGCACTATCAAATTAAGACTGTCATTGGGTCGAATCCCATGTTATCATGTTTTTATTTTACTAGTGTGGTTTGTAGCTCTATAATATGAATGCCTATGTCTTTTAACAACAATAGTCAAGTCTTCCAATGGACTTTTTAGTGAAACCCAATAGATAGCTTTATTTTCTCTTTGTTTACTCAAATATTGAATGCATATGTCTTATAAATTTAGTAGGAAAGTATTCTAATGACTTGCTTATGACACCCCATAGAATATATTATGTTTAGTACCTTGGACACTGTAGCTTATTCACTTAAATCTCTGATAAATTGTGTGTTTCTATGCAGTCTGGTTAGCACAGTTAGTAAGGTGTTGGGTTTGCACTATCAAATTAAGACTGTCATTGGTTCGAATTCCATGTTATCATGTTTTTATTTTACTAGTGTGGTTTGTGGCTCTATAATATGAATGCCTATGTCTTTTAACAACAATAGTCAAGTCTTCCAATGGACTTTTTAGTGAAACCCAATAGATAGCTTTATTTTCTCTTTGTTTACTCAAATATTGAATGCTTATGTCTTATAGATTTACTTGGAAAGTATTCAAATGACTTGCTTATGACACCCCATAGAATATATTATGTTTAGTACCTTGGACACTGTAGCTTATTCACTTAAATCTCTGATAAATTGGGCATCTGCTATTCACAGTGTGGTTAGCACAGTTAGTAAGGTGTTGGGTTTGCACTATCAAATTAAGACTGTCATTGGTTCGAATCTCATGTTATCATTTTTTATTTTACTAGCGTGGTTTGTGGCTCTATAATATGAATGCCTATGTCTTTTAACAACAATAGTCAAGTCTTCCAATGGACTTTTTAGTGAAACCCAATAGATAGCTTTATTTTCTCTTTGTTTACTCAAATATTGAATGCTTATGTCTTATAAATTTAGTAGGAAAGTATTCTAATGACTTGCTTATGACACCCCATAGAATATATTATGTTTAGTACCTTGGACACTGTAGCTTATTCACTTAAATCTCTGATAAATTGTGTGTTTCTATGCACAGTCTGGTTAGCACAGTTAGTAAAGTGTTGGGTTTGCACTATCAAATTAAGACTGTCATTGGTTCAAATCCCATGTTATCATGTTTTTATTTTACTAGTGTGGTTTGTAGCTCTATAATATGAATGCCTATGTCTTTTAACAACAATAGTCAAGTCTTCCAATGGACTTTTTAGTGAAACCCAATAGATAGCTTTTTTTTCTCTTTGTTTACTCAAATATTGAATGCATATGTCTTATAAATTTAGTAGGAAAGTATTCTAATGACTTGCTTATGACACCCCATAGAATATATTATGTTTAGTACCTTGGACACTGTAGCTTATTCACTTAAATCTCTGATAAATTGTGTGTTTCTATGCACAGTCTGGTTAGCACAGTTAGTAAGGTGTTGGGTTTGCACTATCAAATTAAGACTGTCATTGGTTCGAATTCCATGTTATCATGTTTTTATTTTACTAGTGTGGTTTGTGGCTCTATAATATGAATGCCTATGTCTTTTAACAACAATAGTCAAGTCTTCCAATGGACTTTTTAGTGAAACCCAATAGATAGCTTTATTTTCTCTTTGTTTACTCAAATATTGAATGCATATGTCTTATAGATTTAGTTGGAAAGTATTCTAATGACTTGCTTATGACACCCCATAGAATATATTATGTTTAGTACCTTGGACACTGTAGCTTATTCACTTAAATCTCTGATAAATTGTGCATTTGC
Source organism: Pseudophryne corroboree (assembly GCF_028390025.1). Taxonomy (NCBI): domain Eukaryota; kingdom Metazoa; phylum Chordata; class Amphibia; order Anura; family Myobatrachidae; genus Pseudophryne; species Pseudophryne corroboree. The sequence continues at coordinate 152,941,419 of NC_086446.1, read as the reverse complement.
TATGCACAGTCTGGTTAGCACAGTTAGTAAGGTGTTGGGTTTGCACTATCAAATTAAGACTGTCATTGGTTCGAATCCCATGTTATCATGTTTTTATTTTACTAGTGTGGTTTGTGGCTCTATAATATGAATGCCTATGTCTTTTAACAACAATAGTCAAGTCTTCCAATGGACTTTTTAGTGAAACCCAATAGATAGCTTTATTTTCTCTTTGTTTACTCAAATATTGAATGCTTATGTCTTATAAATTTAGTAGGAAAGTATTCTAATGACTTGCTTATGACACCCCATAGAATATATTATGTTTAGTACCTTGGACACTGTAGCTTATTCACTTAAATTTCTGATGAATTGTGAGTCTGGTTAGCACAGTTAGTAAGGTGTTGGGTTTGCACTATCAAATTAAGACTGTCATTGGTTCGAATCCCATGTTATCATGTTTTTATTTTACTAGTGTGGTTTGTGGCTCTATAATATGAATGCCTATGTCTTTTAACAACAATAGTCAAGTCTTCCAATGGACTTTTTAGTGAAACCCAATAGATAGCTTTATTTTCTCTTTGTTTACTCAAATATTGAATGCTTATGTCTTATAAATTTAGTAGGAAAGTATTCAAATGACTTGCTTATGACACCCCATAGAATAAATTATGTTTAGTACCTTGGACACAGTAGTTTATTCACTTAAATCTCTGATAAATTGGGCGTCTGCTATGCACAGTCTGGTTAGCACAGTTAATAAGGTGTTGGGTTTGCACTATCAAATTAACACTGTCATTGGTTCGAATCCCATGTTATCATTTTTTATTTTACTAGTGTGGTTTGTGGCTCTATAATATGAATGCCTATGTCTTTTAACAACAATAGTCAAGTCTTCCAATGGACTTTTTAGTGAAACCCAATAGATAGCTTTATTTTCTCTTTGTTTACTCAAATATTGAATGCTTATGTCTTATAAATTTAGTAGGAAAGTATTCTAATGACTTGCTTATGACACCCCATAGAATATATTATGTTTAGTAACTTGGACACTGTAGCTTATTCCCTTAAATCTCTGATAAATTGTGTGTTTCGATGCACAGTCTGGTTAGCACAGTTAGTAAGGTGTTGGGTTTGCACTATCAAATTAAGACTGTCATTGGTTTGAATCCCATGTTATCATGTTTTGATTTTACTAGTGTAGTTTGTGGCTCTATAATATGAATGCCTATGTCTTTTAACAACAATAGTCAAGTCTTCCAATGAACTTTTTAGTGAAACCCAATAGATAGCTTTATTTTCTTTTTGTTTACTCAAATATTGAATGCATATGTCTTATAATTTTAGTAGGAAAGTATTCAAATGACTTGCCCTTGACACCCTATAGAATATATTATGTTTAGTACCTTGGACACTGTAGCTTATTCACTTAAATGTCTAATAAATTGTGTGTCTAGTATGCACAGTCTGGTTAGCACAGTTAGTAAGGTGATGGGTTTGCACTATCAAATTAAGACTGTCATTGGTTCAAATCCCATGTTATCATGTTTTTATTTTACTAGTGTGGTTTGTGGCTCTATAATATGAATGCCTATGTCTTTTAACAACAATAGTCAAGTCTTCCAATTGATTTTTTAGTGAAACCCAATAGATAGCTTTATTTTCTCTTTGTTTACTCAAATATTGAATGCATATGTCTTATAAATTTAGTTGGAAAGTATTCTGACTTGCTTATGACACCCCATAGAATATATTATGTTTAGTACCTTGGACACTGTAGCTTATTCACTTAAATATCTGATAAATTGTGTGTCTGCTATGCACAGTGTGGTTAGCACAGTTAGTAAGGTGTTGGGTTTGCACTATCAAATTAAGACTGTCATTGGTTCGAATTCCATGTTATCATGTTTTTATTTTACTAGTGTGGTTTGTGGCTCTATAATACGAATGCCTATGTCTTTTAACAACAATAGTCAAGTCTTCCATTGGACTTTTTAGTGAAACCCAATAGATAGCTTTATTTTCTCTTTGTTTACTCAAATATTGAATGCTTATGTCTTATAAATTTAGTAGCAAAGTATTCTAATGACTTGCTTATGACACCCCATAGAATATATTATGTTTAGTAACTTGGACACTGTAGCTTATTCACTTAAATCTCTGATAAATTGTGTGTTTCTATGCACAGTCTGGTTAGCACAGTTAGTAAGGTGTTGGGTTTGCACTATCAAATTAAGACTGTCATTGGTTCGAATTCCATGTTATCATGTTTTTATTTTACTAGTGTGGTTTGTGGCTCTATAATACGAATGCCTATGTCTTTTAACAACAATAGTCAAGTCTTCCAATGGACTTTTTAGTGAAACCAAATAGATAGCTTTATTTTCTCTTTGTTTACTCAAATATTGAATGCATATGTCTTATAGATTTAGTTGGAAAGTATTCAAATGACTTGCTTATGACACCCCATAGAATATATTATGTTTAGTACCTTGGACACTGTAGCTTATTCACTTAAATCTCTGATAAATTGGGCATCTGCTCTGCACAGTGTGGTTAGCACAGTTAGTAAGGTGTTGCGTTTGCACTATCAAATTAAGACTGTCATTGGTTCGAATCCCATGTTATCATTGTTTATTTTACTAGTGTGGTTTGTGGCTCTATAATATGAATGCCTATGTCTTTTAACAACAATAGTCAAGTCTTCCAATGGACTTTTTAGTGAAACCCAATATATAGCTTTATTTTCTCTTTGTTTACTCAAATATTGAATGCATATGTCTTATAAATTTAGTAGGAAAGTATTCTAATAACTTGCTTATGACACCCCATAGAATATATTATGTTTAGTACCTTGGACACTGTAGCTTATTCACTTAAATCTCTGATAAATTGGGTGGTTGGAATGCGCAGTCTGGTTAGCACAGTTAGTAAGGTGTTGGGTTTGCACTATCAAATTAAGACTGTCATTGGTTTGAATCCCATGTTATCATTTTTTATTTTACTAGTGTGGTTTGTGGCTCTATAATATGAATGCCTATGTCTTTTAACAACAATAGTCAAGTCTTCCAATGGACTTTTTAGTGAAACCCAATATATAGCTTTATTTTCTCTTTGTTTACTCAAATATTGAATGCATATGTCTTATAAATTTAGTAGGAAAGTATTCTAATAACTTGCTTATGACACCCCATAGAATATATTATGTTTAGTACCTTGGACACTGTAGCTTATTCACTTAAATCTCTGATAAATTGGGTGGTTGGTATGCACAGTCTGGTTAGCACAGTTAGTAAGGTGATGGGTTTGCACTATCAAATTAAGACTGTCATTGGTTCGAATCCCATGTTATCATGTTTTTATTTTACTAGTGTGGTTTGTGGCTCTATAATATGAATGCCTATGTCTTTTAACAACAATAGTCAAGTCTTCCAATTGATTTTTTAGTGAAACCCAATAGATAGCTTTATTTTCTCTTTGTTTACTCAAATATTGAATGCATATGTCTTATAAATTTAGTTGGAAAGTATTCTGACTTGCTTAAGACACCCCATAGAATATATTATGTTTAGTACCTTGGACACTGTAGCTTATTCACTTAAATATCTGATAAATTGTGTGTCTGCTATGCACAGTGTGGTTAGCACAGTTAGTAAGGTGTTGGGTTTGCACTATCAAATTAAGACTGTCATTGGTTCGAATCCCATGTTATCATTTTTTATTTTACTAGTGTGGTTTGTGGCTCTATAATAAGAATGCCTATGTCTTTTAACAACAATAGTCAAGTCTTCCATTGGACTTTTTAGTGAAACCCAATAGATAGCTTTATTTTCTCTTTGTTTACTCAAATATTGAATGCTTATGTCTTATAAATTTAGTAGCAAAGTATTCTAATGACTTGCTTATGACACCCCATAGAATATATTATGTTTAGTAACTTGGACACTGTAGCTTATTCACTTAAATCTCTGATAAATTGTGTGTTTCTATGCACAGTCTGGTTAGCACAGTTAGTAAGGTGTTGGGTTTGCACTATCAAATTAAGACTGTCATTGGTTCGAATTCCATGTTATCATGTTTTTATTTTACTAGTGTGGTTTGTGGCTCTATAATACGAATGCCTATGTCTTTTAACAACAATAGTCAAGTCTTCCAATGGACTTTTTAGTGAAACCAAATAGATAGCTTTATTTTCTCTTTGTTTACTCAAATATTGAATGCATATGTCTTATAGATTTAGTTGGAAAGTATTCAAATGACTTGCTTATGACACCCCATAGAATATATTATGTTTAGTACCTTGGACACTGTAGCTTATTCACTTAAATCTCTGATAAATTGGGCATCTGCTATGCACAGTGTGGTTAGCACAGTTAGTAAGGTGTTGCGTTTGCACTATCAAATTAAGACTGTCATTGGTTTGAATCCCATGTTATCATGTTTTTATTTTACTAGTGTGGTTTGTAGCTCTATAATATGAATGCCTATGTCTTTTAACAACAATAGTCAAGTCTTCCAATGGACTTTTTAGTGAAACCCAATATATAGCTTTATTTTCTCTTTGTTTACTCAAATATTGAATGCATATGTCTTATAAATTTAGTAGGAAAGTATTCTAATAACTTGCTTATGACACCCCATAGAATATATTATGTTTAGTACCTTGGACACTGTAGCTTATTCACTTAAATCTCTGATAAATTGGGTGGTTGGAATGCGCAGTCTGGTTAGCACAGTTAGTAAGGTGTTGGGTTTGCACTATCAAATTAAGACTGTCATTGGTTTGAATCCCATGTTATCATTTTTTATTTTACTAGTGTGGTTTGTGGCTCTATAATATGAATGCCTATGTCTTTTAACAACAATAGTCAAGTCTTCCAATGGACTTTTTAGTGAAACCCAATATATAGCTTTATTTTCTCTTTGTTTACTCAAATATTGAATGCATATGTCTTATAAATTTAGTAGGAAAGTATTCTAATAACTTGCTTATGACACCCCATAGAATATATTATGTTTAGTACCTTGGACACTGTAGCTTATTCACTTAAATCTCTGATAAATTGGGTGGTTGGTATGCACAGTCTGGTTAGCACAGTTAGTAAGGTGTTGGGTTTGCACTATCAAATTAAGACTGTCATTGGTTCGAATCCCATGTTATCATTTTTTATTTTACTAGTGTGGTTTGTGGCTCTATAATATGAATGCCTATGTCTTTTAACAACAATAGTCAAGTCTTCCAATGGACTATTTAGTGAAACCCAATAGATAGCTTTATTTTCTCTTTGTTTACTCAAATATTGAATGCTTATGTCTTATAAATTTAGTAGCAAAGTATTCTAATGACTTGCTTATGACACCCCATAGAATATATTATGTTTAGTAACTTGGACACTGTAGCTTATTCACTTAAATCTCTGATAAATTGTGTGTTTGGGATGCACAGTCTGGTTAGCACAGTTAGTACAGTCTTGGGTTTGCACTATCAAATTAAGACTGTCATTGGTTCGAATCCTATGTTTTCATTTTTTATTTTACTGTTGTGGTTTGTGGCTATATAATATGAATGCCTATGTCTTTTAACAACAATAGTCAAGTCTTCCAATGGACTTTTTAGTGAAACCCAATAGATAGCTTTATTTTCTCTTTGTTTACTCAAATATTGAATGCTTATGTCTTATAAATTTAGTAGGAAAGTATTCTAATGACTTGCTTATGACACCCCATAGAATATATTATGTTTAGTACCTTGGACACTGTAGCTTATTCACTTAAATTTCTGATGAGTTGTGCGTCTGGTAGCACAGTTAGTAAGGTGTTGGGTTTGCACTATCAAATTAAGACTGTCATTGGTTCGAATCCCATGTTATCATGTTTTTATTTTACTAGTGTGGTTTGTGGCTCTATAATATGAATGCCTATGTCTTTTAACAACAATAGTCAAGTCTTCCAATGGACTTTTTAGTGAAACCCAATAGATAGCTTTATTTTCTCTTTGTTTACTCAAATATTGAATGCTTATGTCTTATAAATTTAGTAGGAAAGTTTTCAAATGACTTGCTTATGACACCCCATAGAATATATTATGTTTAGTACCTTGGACACTGTAGCTTATTCACTTAAATCTCTGATAAATTGGGTGGTTGGTATGCACAGTCTGGTTAGCACAGTTAGTAAGGTGTTGGGTTTGCACTATCAAATTAAGACTGTCATTGGTTCGAATCCCATGTTATCATGTTTTTATTTTACTAGTGTGGTTTGTGGCTCTATAATATGAATGCCTATGTCTTTTAACAACAATAGTCAAGTCTTCCAATGGACTTTTTAGTGAAACCCAATAGATAGCTTTATTTTCTCTTTGTTTACTCAAATATTGAATGCTTATGCCTTATAAATTTAGTAGGAAAGTATTCTAATGACTTGCTTATGACACCCCATAGAATATATTATGTTTAGTACCTTGGACACTGTAGCTTATTCACTTAAATCTCTGATAAATTGTGCATTTGCTCTGCACAGTCTGGTTAGCACAGTTAGTAAAGTGTTGGGTTTGCACTATCAAATTAAGACTGTCATTGGTTTGAATCCCATGTTATCATGTTTTTATTTTACTAGTGTGGTTTGTAGCTCTATAATATGAATGCCTATGTCTTTTAACAACAATAGTCAAGTCTTCCAATGGACTTTTTAGTGAAACCCAATAGATAGCTTTATTTTCTCTTTGTTTACTCAAATATTGAATGCATATGTCTTATAAATTTAGTAGGAAAGTATTCTAATGACTTGCTTATGACACCCCATAGAATATATTATGTTTAGTACCTTGGACACTGTAGCTTATTCACTTAAATCTCTGATAAATTGTGTGGTTCTATGCACAGTCTGGTTAGCACAGTTAGTAAGGTGTTGGGTTTGCACTATCAAATTAAGACTGTCATTGGTTCAAATTCCATGTTATCATGTTTTTATTTTACTAGTGTGGTTTGTGGCTCTATAATATGAATGCCTATGTCTTTTAACAACAATAGTCAAGTCTTCCAATGGACTTTTTAGTGAAACCCAATAGATAGCTTTATTTTCTCTTTGTTTACTCAAATATTGAATGCTTATGTCTTATAGATTTAGTTGGAAAGTATTCAAATGACTTGCTTATGACACCCCATAGAATATATTATGTTTAGCACCTTGGACACTGTAGCTTATTCACTTAAATCTCTGATAAATTGGGCATCTGCTATGCACAGTCTGGTTAGCACAGTTAGTAAGGTGTTGGGTTTGCACTATCAAATTAAGACTGTCATTGGTTCAAATTCCATGTTATCATGTTTTTATTTTACTAGTGTGGTTTGTGGCTCTATAATATGAATGCCTATGTCTTTTAACAACAATAGTCAAGTCTTCCAATGGACTTTTTAGTGAAACCCAATAGATAGCTTTATTTTCTCTTTGTTTACTCAAATATTGAATGCTTATGTCTTATAGATTTAGTTGGAAAGTATTCAAATGACTTGCTTATGACACCCCATAGAATATATTATGTTTAGCACCTTGGACACTGTAGCTTATTCACTTAAATCTCTGATAAATTGGGCATCTGCTATGCACAGTGTGGTTAGCACAGTTAGTAAGGTGTTGGGTTTGCACTATCAAATTAAGACTGTCATTGGTTCGAATCCCATGTTATCATTTTTTATTTTACTAAGGTGGTTTGTGGCTCTATAATATGAATGCCTATGTCTTTTAACAACAATAGTCAAGTCTTCCAATGGACTTTTTAGTGAAACCCAATAGATAGCTTTATTTTCTCTTTGTTTACTCAAATATTGAATGCTTATGTCTTATAAATTTAGTAGGAAAGTATTCTAATGACTTGCTTATGACACCCCATAGAATATATTATGTTTAGTACCTTGGACACTGTAGCTTATTCACTTAAATCTCTGATAAATTGTGTGTTTCTATGCACAGTCTGGTTAGCACAGTTAGTAAAGTGTTGGGTTTGCACTATCAAATTAAGACTGTCATTGGTTCGAATCCCATGTTATCATGTTTTTATTTTACTAGTGTGGTTTGTAGCTCTATAATATGAATGCCTATGTCTTTTATCAACAATAGTCAAGTCTTCCAATGGACTTTTTAGTGAAACCCAATAGATAGCTTTATTTTCTCTTTGTTTACTCAAATATTGAATGCATATGTCTTATAGATTTAGTTGGAAAGTATTCAAGTGACTTGCTTATGACACCCCATAGAATATATTATGTTTAGTACCTTGGACACTGTAGCTTATTCACTTAAATCTCTGATAAATTGGGCATCTGCTATGCACAGTGTGGTTAGCACAGTTAGTAAGGTGTTGGGTTTTCACTATCAAATTAAGACTGTCATTGGTTCGAATCCCATGTTATCATTTTTTATTTTACTAGTGTGGTTTGTGGCTCTATAATATGAATGCCTATGTCTTTTAACAACAATAGTCAAGTCTTCCAATGGACTTTTTAGTGAAACCCAATAGATAGCTTTATTTTCTCTTTGTTTACTCAAATATTGAATGCTTATGTCTTATAAATTTAGTAGGAAAGTATTCTAATGACTTGCTTATGACACCCCATAGAATATATTATGTTTAGTACCTTGGACACTGTAGCTTATTCACTTAAATCTCTGATAAATTGTGTGCTTCTATGCACAGTCTGGTTAGCACAGTTAGTAAGGTGTTGGGTTTGCACTATCAAATTAAGACTGTCATTTGTTCGAATCCCTTGTTATCATGTTTTTATTTTACTAGTGTGGTTTGTGGCTCTATAATATGAATGCCTATGTCTTTTAACAACAATAGTCAATTCTTCAAATGGACTTTTTAGTGAAACCCAATATATAGCTTTATTTTCTCTTTGTTTACTCAAATATTGAATGCATATGTCTTATAAATTTAGTAGGAAAGTATTCTAATAACTTGCTTATGACACCCCATAGAATATATTATGTTTAGTACCTTGGACACTGTAGCTTATTCACTTAAATCTCTGATAAATTGGGTGGTTGGTATGCACAGTCTGGTTAGCACAGTAAGTAAGGTGTTGTGTTTGCACTATCAAATTAAGACTGTCATTGGTTTGAATCCCATGTTATCATTTTTTATTTTACTAGTGTGGTTTGTGGCTCTATAATATGAATGCCTATGTCTTTTAACAACAATAGTCAAGTCTTCCAATGGACTTTTTAGTGAAACCCAATAGATAGCTTTATTTTCTCTTTGTTTACTCAAATATTGAATGCTTATGTCTTATAAATTTAGTAGGAAAGTATTCTAATGACTTGCTTATGACACCCCATAGAATATATTATGTTTAGTAACTTGGACACTGTAGCTTATTCACTTAAATCTCTGATAAATTGTGTGCTTCTATGCACAGTCTGGTTAGCACAGTTAGTAAGGTGTTGGGTTTGCACTATCAAATTAAGACTGTCATTTGTTCGAATCCCTTGTTATCATGTTTTTATTTTACTAGTGTGGTTTGTGGCTCTATAATATGAATGCCTATGTCTTTTAACAACAATAGTCAAGTCTTCCAATGGACTTTTTAGTGAAACCCAATATATAGCTTTATTTTCTCTTTGTTTACTCAAATATTGAATGCATATGTCTTATAAATTTAGTAGGAAAGTATTCTAATAACTTGCTTATGACACCCCATAGAATATATTATGTTTAGTACCTTGGACACTGTAGCTTATTCACTTAAATCTCTGATAAATTGGGTGGTTGGTATGCACAGTCTGGTTAGCACAGTAAGTAAGGTGTTGGGTTTGCACTATCAAATTAAGACTGTCATTGGTTTGAATCCCATGTTATCATTTTTTATTTTACTAGTGTGGTTTGTGGCTCTATAATATGAATGCCTATGTCTTTTAACAACAATAGTCAAGTCTTCCAATGGACTTTTTAGTGAAACCCAATAGATAGCTTTATTTTCTCTTTGTTTACTCAAATATTGAATGCTTATGTCTTATAAATTTAGTAGGAAAGTATTCTAATGACTTGCTTATGACACCCCATAGAATATATTATGTTTAGTAACTTGGACACTGTAGCTTATTCACTTAAATCTCTGATAAATTGTGTGTTTGGGATGCACAGTCTGGTTAGCACAGTTAGTACAGTCTTGTGTTTGCACTATCAAATTAAGACTGTCATTGGTTCGAATCCTATGTTTTCATTTTTTATTTTACTGTTGTGGTTTGTGGCTATATAATATGAATGCCTATGTCTTTTAACAACAATAGTCAAGTCTTCCAATGGACTTTTTAGTGAAACCCAATAGATAGCTTTATTTTCTCTTTGTTTACTCAAATATTGAATGCTTATGTCTTATAAATTTAGTAGGAAAGTATTCTAATGACTTGCTTATGACACCCCATAGAATATATTATGTTTAGTAACTTGGACACTGTAGCTTATTCACTTAAATCTCTGATAAATTGTGTGTTTGGGATGCACAGTCTGGTTAGCACAGTTAGTACAGTCTTGTGTTTGCACTATCAAATTAAGACTGTCATTGGTTCGAATCCCATGTTATCATGTTTTTATTTTACTAGTGTGGTTTGTGGCTCTATAATATGAATGCCTATGTCTTTTAACAACAATAGTCAAGTCTTCCAATGGACTTTTTAGTGAAACCCAATAGATAGCTTTATTTTCTCTTTGTTTACTCAAATATTGAATGCTTATGCCTTATAAATTTAGTAGGAAAGTATTCTAATGACTTGCTTATGACACCCCATAGAATATATTATGTTTAGTACCTTGGACACTGTAGCTTATTCACTTAAATCTCTGATAAATTGTGCATTTGCTCTGCACAGTCTGGTTAGCACAGTTAGTAAAGTGTTGGGTTTGCACTATCAAATTAAGACTGTCATTGGTTTGAATCCCATGTTATCATGTTTTTATTTTACTAGTGTGGTTTGTATCTCTATAATATGAATGCCTATGTCTTTTAACAACAATAGTCAAGTCTTCCAATGGACTTTTTAGTGAAACCCAATAGATAGCTTTATTTTCTCTTTGTTTACTCAAATATTGAATGCATATGTCTTATAAATTTAGTAGGAAAGTATTCTAATGACTTGCTTATGACACCCCATAGAATATATTATGTTTAGTACCTTGGACACTGTAGCTTATTCACTTAAATCTCTGATAAATTGTGTGGTTCTATGCACAGTCTGGTTAGCACAGTTAGTAAGGTGTTTGGTTTGCACTATCAAATTAAGACTGTCATTGGTTCAAATTCCATGTTATCATGTTTTTATTTTACTAGTGTGGTTTGTGGCTCTATAATATGAATGCCTATGTCTTTTAACAACAATAGTCAAGTCTTCCAATGGACTTTTTAGTGAAACCCAATAGATAGCTTTATTTTCTCTTTGTTTACTCAAATATTGAATGCTTATGTCTTATAGATTTAGTTGGAAAGTATTCAAATGACTTGCTTATGACACCCCATAGAATATATTATGTTTAGCACCTTGGACACTGTAGCTTATTCACTTAAATCTCTGATAAATTGGGCATCTGCTATGCACAGTCTGGTTAGCACAGTTAGTAAGGTGTTGGGTTTGCACTATCAAATTAAGACTGTCATTGGTTCAAATTCCATGTTATCATGTTTTTATTTTACTAGTGTGGTTTGTGGCTCTATAATATGAATGCCTATGTCTTTTAACAACAATAGTCAAGTCTTCCAATGGACTTTTTAGTGAAACCCAATAGATAGCTTTATTTTCTCTTTGTTTACTCAAATATTGAATGCTTATGTCTTATAGATTTAGTTGGAAAGTATTCAAATGACTTGCTTATGACACCCCATAGAATATATTATGTTTAGCACCTTGGACACTGTAGCTTATTCACTTAAATCTCTGATAAATTGGGCATCTGCTATGCACAGTGTGGTTAGCACAGTTAGTAAGGTGTTGGGTTTGCACTATCAAATTAAGACTGTCATTGGTTCGAATCCCATGTTATCATTTTTTATTTTACTAAGGTGGTTTGTGGCTCTATAATATGAATGCCTATGTCTTTTAACAACAATAGTCAAGTCTTCCAATGGACTTTTTAGTGAAACCCAATAGATAGCTTTATTTTCTCTTTGTTTACTCAAATATTGAATGCTTATGTCTTATAAATTTAGTAGGAAAGTATTCTAATGACTTGCTTATGACACCCCATAGAATATATTATGTTTAGTACCTTGGACACTGTAGCTTATTCACTTAAATTTCTGATGAGTTGTGCGTCTGGTTAGCACAGTTAGTAAGGTGTTGGGTTTGCACTATCAAATTAAAACTGTCATTGGTTCGAATCCCATGTTATCATGTTTTTATTTTACTAGTGTGGTTTGTGGCTCTATAATATGAATGCCTATGTCTTTTAACAACAATAGTCAAGTCTTCCAATGGACTTTTTAGTGAAACCCAATAGATAGCTTTATTTTCTCTTTGTTTACTCAAATATTGAATGCTTATGTCTTATAAATTTAGTAGGAAAGTATTCTAATGACTTGCTTATGACACCCCATAGAATATATTATGTTTAGTACCTTGGACACTGTAGCTTATTCACTTAAATTTCTGATGAGTTGTGCGTCTGGTTAGCACAGTTAGTAAGGTGTTGGGTTTGCACTATCAAATTAAAACTGTCATTGGTTCGAATCCCATGTTATCATGTTTTTATTTTACTAGTGTGGTTTGTGGCTCTATAATATGAATGCCTATGTCTTTTAACAACAATAGTCAAGTCTTCCAGTGGACTTTTTAGTGAAACCCAATAGATAGCTTTATTTTCTCTTTGTTTACTCAAATATTGAATGCTTATGTCTTATAAATTTAGTAGGAAAGTATTCAAATGACTTGCTTATGACACCCCATAGAATATATTATGTTTAGTACCTTGGACACAGTAGTTTATTCACTTAAATCTCTGATAAATTGGGCGTCTGCTGTGCACGGTCTGGTTAGCACAGTTAGTAAGGTGTTGGGTTTGCACTATCAAATTAAGACTGTCATTGGTTCGAATCCCATGTTATCATTTTTTATTTTACTAGTGTGGTTTGTGGCTCTATAATATGAATGCCTATGTCTTTTAACAACAATAGTCAAGTCTTCCAATGGACTTTGTAGTGAAACCCAATAGATAGCTTTATTTTCTCTTTGTTTACTCAAATATTGAATGCTTATGTCTTATAAATTTAGTAGGAAAGTATTCTAATGACTTGCTTATGACACCCCATAGAATATATTATGTTTAGTAACTTGGACACTGTAGCTTATTCACTTAAATCTCTGATAAATTGTGTGCTTCTATGCACAGTCTGGTTAGCACAGTTAGTAAGGTGTTGGGTTTGCACTATCAAATTAAGACTGTCATTTGTTCGAATCCCTTGTTATCATGTTTTTATTTTACTAGTGTGGTTTGTGGCTCTATAATATGAATGCCTATGTCTTTTAACAACAATAGTCAAGTCTTCCAATGGACTTTTTAGTGAAACCCAATATATAGCTTTATTTTCTCTTTGTTTACTCAAATATTGAATGCATATGTCTTATAAATTTAGTAGGAAAGTATTCTAATAACTTGCTTATGACACCCCATAGAATATATTATGTTTAGTACCTTGGACACTGTAGCTTATTCACTTAAATCTCTGATAAATTGGGTGGTTGGTATGCACAGTCTGGTTAGCACAGTAAGTAAGGTGTTGGGTTTGCACTATCAAATTAAGACTGTCATTGGTTTGAATCCCATGTTATCATTTTTTATTTTACTAGTGTGGTTTGTGGCTCTATAATATGAATGCCTATGTCTTTTAACAACAATAGTCAAGTCTTCCAATGGACTTTTTAGTGAAACCCAATAGATAGCTTTATTTTCTCTTTGTTTACTCAAATATTGAATGCTTATGTCTTATAAATTTAGTAGGAAAGTATTCTAATGACTTGCTTATGACACCCCATAGAATATATTATGTTTAGTAACTTGGACACTGTAGCTTATTCACTTAAATCTCTGATAAATTGTGTGTTTGGGATGCACAGTCTGGTTAGCACAGTTAGTACAGTCTTGTGTTTGCACTATCAAATTAAGACTGTCATTGGTTCGAATCCTATGTTTTCATTTTTTATTTTACTGTTGTGGTTTGTGGCTATATAATATGAATGCCTATGTCTTTTAACAACAATAGTCAAGTCTTCCAAAGGACTTTTTAGTGAAACCCAATAGATAGCTTTATTTTCTCTTTGTTTACTCAAATATTGAATGCTTATGTCTTATAAATTTAGTAGGAAAGTATTCTAATGACTTGCTTATGACACCCCATAGAATATATTATGTTTAGTACCTTGGACACTGTAGCTTATTCACTTAAATTTCTGATGAGTTGTGCGTCTGGTTAGCACAGTTAGTAAGGTGTTGGGTTTGCACTATCAAATTAAAACTGTCATTGGTTCGAATCCCATGTTATCATGTTTTTATTTTACTAGTGTGGTTTGTGGCTCTATAATATGAATGCCTATGTCTTTTAACAACAATAGTCAAGTCTTCCAATGGACTTTTTAGTGAAACCCAATAGATAGCTTTATTTTCTCTTTGTTTACTCAAATATTGAATGCTTATGCCTTATAAATTTAGTAGGAAAGTATTCTAATGACTTGCTTATGACACCCCATAGAATATATTATGTTTAGTACCTTGGACACTGTAGCTTATTCACTTAAATCTCTGATAAATTGTGCATTTGCTCTGCACAGTCTGGTTAGCACAGTTAGTAAAGTGTTGGGTTTGCACTATCAAATTAAGACTGTCATTGGTTTGAATCCCATGTTATCATGTTTTTATTTTACTAGTGTGGTTTGTAGCTCTATAATATGAATGCCTATGTCTTTTAACAACAATAGTCAAGTCTTCCAATGGACTTTTTAGTGAAACCCAATAGATAGCTTTATTTTCTCTTTGTTTACTCAAATATTGAATGCATATGTCTTATAAATTTAGTAGGAAAGTATTCTAATGACTTGCTTATGACACCCCATAGAATATATTATGTTTAGTACCTTGGACACTGTAGCTTATTCACTTAAATCTCTGATAAATTGCGTGGTTCTATGCACAGTCTGGTTAGCACAGTTAGTAAGGTGTTTGGTTTGCACTATCAAATTAAGACTGTCATTGGTTCAAATTCCATGTTATCATGTTTTTATTTTACTAGTGTGGTTTGTGGCTCTATAATATGAATGCCTATGTCTTTTAACAACAATAGTCAAGTCTTCCAATGGACTTTTTAGTGAAACCCAATAGATAGCTTTATTTTCTCTTTGTTTACTCAAATATTGAATGCTTATGTCTTATAGATTTAGTTGGAAAGTATTCAAATGACTTGCTTATGACACCCCATAGAATATATTATGTTTAGCACCTTGGACACTGTAGCTTATTCACTTAAATCTCTGATAAATTGGGCATCTGCTATGCACAGTCTGGTTAGCACAGTTAGTAAGGTGTTGGGTTTGCACTATCAAATTAAGACTGTCATTGGTTCAAATTCCATGTTATCATGCTTTTATTTTACTAGTGTGGTTTGTGGCTCTATAATATGAATGCCTATGTCTTTTAACAACAATAGTCAAGTCTTCCAATGGACTTTTTAGTGAAACCCAATAGATAGCTTTATTTTCTCTTTGTTTACTCAAATATTGAATGCTTATGTCTTATAGATTTAGTTGGAAAGTATTCAAATGACTTGCTTATGACACCCCATAGAATATATTATGTTTAGCACCTTGGACACTGTAGCTTATTCACTTAAATCTCTGATAAATTGGGCATCTGCTATGCACAGTGTGGTTAGCACAGTTAGTAAGGTGTTGGGTTTGCACTATCAAATTAAGACTGTCATTGGTTCGAATCCCATGTTATCATTTTTTATTTTACTAAGGTGGTTTGTGGCTCTATAATATGAATGCCTATGTCTTTTAACAACAATAGTCAAGTCTTCCAATGGACTTTTTAGTGAAACCCAATAGATAGCTTTATTTTCTCTTTGTTTACTCAAATATTGAATGCTTATGTCTTATAAATTTAGTAGGAAAGTATTCTAATGACTTGCTTATGACACCCCATAGAATATATTATGTTTAGTACCTTGGACACTGTAGCTTATTCACTTAAATTTCTGATGAGTTGTGCGTCTGGTTAGCACAGTTAGTAAGGTGTTGGGTTTGCACTATCAAATTAAAACTGTCATTGGTTCGAATCCCATGTTATCATGTTTTTATTTTACTAGTGTGGTTTGTGGCTCTATAATATGAATGCCTATGTCTTTTAACAACAATAGTCAAGTCTTCCAATGGACTTTTTAGTGAAACCCAATAGATAGCTTTATTTTCTCTTTGTTTACTCAAATATTGAATGCTTATGTCTTATAAATTTAGTAGGAAAGTATTCTAATGACTTGCTTATGACACCCCATAGAATATATTATGTTTAGTACCTTGGACACTGTAGCTTATTCACTTAAATTTCTGATGAGTTGTGCGTCTGGTTAGCACAGTTAGTAAGGTGTTGGGTTTGCACTATCAAATTAAAACTGTCATTGGTTCGAATCCCATGTTATCATGTTTTTATTTTACTAGTGTGGTTTGTGGCTCTATAATATGAATGCCTATGTCTTTTAACAACAATAGTCAAGTCTTCCAGTGGACTTTTTAGTGAAACCCAATAGATAGCTTTATTTTCTCTTTGTTTACTCAAATATTGAATGCTTATGTCTTATAAATTTAGTAGGAAAGTATTCAAATGACTTGCTTATGACACCCCATAGAATATATTATGTTTAGTACCTTGGACACAGTAGTTTATTCACTTAAATCTCTGATAAATTGGGCGTCTGCTATGCACGGTCTGGTTAGCACAGTTAGTAAGGTGTTGGGTTTGCACTATCAAATTAAGACTGTCATTGGTTCGAATCCCATGTTATCATTTTTTATTTTACTAGTGTGGTTTGTGGCTCTATAATATGAATGCCTATGTCTTTTAACAACAATAGTCAAGTCTTCCAATGGACTTTTTAGTGAAACCCAATAGATAGCTTTATTTTCTCTTTGTTTACTCAAATATTGAATGCTTATGTCTTATAAATTTAGTAGGAAAGTATTCTAATGACTTGCTTATGACACCCCATAGAATATATTATGTTTAGTAACTTGGACACTGTAGCTTATTCACTTAAATCTCTGATAAATTGTTGTTTTGATGCACAGTCTGGTTAGCACAGTTAGTAAGGTGTTGGGTTTGCACTATCAAATTAAGACTGTCATTGGTTCGAATCCCATGTTATCATGTTTTGATTTTACTAGTGTGGTTTGTGGCTCTATAATATGAATGCCTATGTCTTTTAACAACAATAGTCAAGTCTTCCAATGAACTTTTTAGTGAAACCCAATAGATAGCTTTATTTTCTTTTTGTTTACTCAAATATTGAATGCATATGTCTTATAAATTTAGTAGGAAAGTATTCTAATGACTTGCCCTTGACACCCCATAGAATATATTATGTTTAGTACCTTGGACACTGTAGCTTATTCACTTAAATGTCTAATAAATTGTGTGTCTAGTATGCACAGTCTGGTTAGCACAGTTAGTAAGGTGTTGGGTTTGCACTATCAAATTAAGACTGTCATTGGTTCGAATCCCATGTTATCATGTTTTTATTTTACTAGTGTGGTTTGTGGCTCTATAATATGAATGCCTATGTCTTTTAACAACAATAGTCAAGTCTTCCAATGGACTTTTTAGTGAAACCCAATAGATAGCTTTATTTTCTCTTTGTTTACTCAAATATTGAATGCTTATGTCTTATAAATTTAGTAGGAAAGTATTCTAATGACTTGCTTATGACACCCCATAGAATATATTATGTTTAGTACCTTGGACACTGTAGCTTATTCACTTAAATCTCTGATAAATTGGGCATTTGCTATGCACAGTCTGGTTAGCACAGTTAGTAAGGTGTTGGGATTGCACTATCAAATTAAGACTGTCATTTGTTCGAATCCCTTGTTATCATGTTTTTATTTTACTAGTGTGGTTTGTGGCTCTATAATATGAATGCCTATGTCTTTTAACAACAATAGTCAAGTCTTCCAATGGACTTTTTAGTGAAACCCAATATATAGCTTTATTTTCTCTTTGTTTACTCAAATATTGAATGCATATGTCTTATAAATTTAGTAGGAAAGTATTCTAATAACTTGCTTATGACACCCCATAGAATATATTATGTTTAGTACCTTGGACACTGTAGCTTATTCACTTAAATCTCTGATAAATTGGGTGGTTGGTATGCACAGTCTGGTTAGCACAGTAAGTAAGGTGTTGGGTTTGCACTATCAAATTAAGACTGTCATTGGTTTGAATCCTATGTTATCATTTTTTATTTTACTAGTGTGGTTTGTGGCTCTATAATATGAATGCCTATGTCTTTTAACAACAATAGTCAAGTCTTCCAATGGACTTTTTAGTGAAACCCAATAGATAGCTTTATTTTCTCTTTGTTTACTCAAATATTGAATGCTTATGTCTTATAAATTTAGTAGGAAAGTATTCTAATGACTTGCTTATGACACCCCATAGAATATATTATGTTTAGTAACTTGGACACTGTAGCTTATTCACTTAAATCTCTGATAAATTGTGTGTTTGGGATGCACAGTCTGGTTAGCACAGTTAGTACAGTCTTGTGTTTGCACTATCAAATTAAGACTGTCATTGGTTCGAATCCTATGTTTTCATTTTTTATTTTACTGTTGTGGTTTGTGGCTATATAATATGAATGCCTATGTCTTTTAACAACAATAGTCAAGTCTTCCAATGGACTTTTTAGTGAAACCCAATAGATAGCTTTATTTTCTCTTTGTTTACTCAAATATTGAATGCTTATGTCTTATAAATTTAGTAGGAAAGTATTCTAATGACTTGCTTATGACACCCCATAGAATATATTATGTTTAGTACCTTGGACACTGTAGCTTATTCACTTAAATTTCTGATGAGTTGTGCGTCTGGTTAGCACAGTTAGTAAGGTGTTGGGTTTGCACTATCAAATTAAAACTGTCATTGGTTCGAATCCCATGTTATCATGTTTTTATTTTACTAGTGTGGTTTGTGGCTCTATAATATGAATGCCTATGTCTTTTAACAACAATAGTCAAGTCTTCCAATGGACTTTTTAGTGAAACCCAATAGATAGCTTTATTTTCTCTTTGTTTACTCAAATATTGAATGCTTATGCCTTATAAATTTAGTAGGAAAGTATTCTAATGACTTGCTTATGACACCCCATAGAATATATTATGTTTAGTACCTTGGACACTGTAGCTTATTCACTTAAATCTCTGATAAATTGTGCATTTGCTCTGCGCAGTCTGGTTAGCACAGTTAGTAAAGTGTTGGGTTTGCACTATCAAATTAAGACTGTCATTGGTTTGAATCCCATGTTATCATGTTTTTATTTTACTAGTGTGGTTTGTAGCTCTATAATATGAATGCCTATGTCTTTTAACAACAATAGTCAAGTCTTCCAATGGACTTTTTAGTGAAACCCAATAGATAGCTTTATTTTCTCTTTGTTTACTCAAATATTGAATGCATATGTCTTATAAATTTAGTAGGAAAGTATTCTAATGACTTGCTTATGACACCCCATAGAATATATTATGTTTAGTACCTTGGACACTGTAGCTTATTCACTTAAATCTCTGATAAATTGTGTGGTTCTATGCACAGTCTGGTTAGCACAGTTAGTAAGGTGTTTGGTTTGCACTATCAAATTAAGACTGTCATTGGTTCAAATTCCATGTTATCATGTTTTTATTTTACTAGTGTGGTTTGTGGCTCTATAATATGAATGCCTATGTCTTTTAACAACAATAGTCAAGTCTTCCAATGGACTTTTTAGTGAAACCCAATAGATAGCTTTATTTTCTCTTTGTTTACTCAAATATTGAATGCTTATGTCTTATAGATTTAGTTGGAAAGTATTCAAATGACTTGCTTATGACACCCCATAGAATATATTATGTTTAGCACCTTGGACACTGTAGCTTATTCACTTAAATCTCTGATAAATTGGGCATCTGCTATGCACAGTCTGGTTAGCACAGTTAGTAAGGTGTTGGGTTTGCACTATCAAATTAAGACTGTCATTGGTTCAAATTCCATGTTATCATGTTTTTATTTTACTAGTGTGGTTTGTGGCTCTATAATATGAATGCCTATGTCTTTTAACAACAATAGTCAAGTCTTCCAATGGACTTTTTAGTGAAACCCAATAGATAGCTTTATTTTCTCTTTGTTTACTCAAATATTGAATGCTTATGTCTTATAGATTTAGTTGGAAAGTATTCAAATGACTTGCTTATGACACCCCATAGAATATATTATGTTTAGCACCTTGGACACTGTAGCTTATTCACTTAAATCTCTGATAAATTGGGCATCTGCTATGCACAGTGTGGTTAGCACAGTTAGTAAGGTGTTGGGTTTGCACTATCAAATTAAGACTGTCATTGGTTCGAATCCCATGTTATCATTTTTTATTTTACTAAGGTGGTTTGTGGCTCTATAATATGAATGCCTATGTCTTTTAACAACAATAGTCAAGTCTTCCAATGGACTTTTTAGTGAAACCCAATAGATAGCTTTATTTTCTCTTTGTTTACTCAAATATTGAATGCTTATGTCTTATAAATTTAGTAGGAAAGTATTCTAATGACTTGCTTATGACACCCCATATAATATATTATGTTTAGTACCTTGGACACTGTAGCTTATTCACTTAAATTTCTGATGAGTTGTGCGTCTGGTTAGCACAGTTAGTAAGGTGTTGGGTTTGCACTATCAAATTAAAACTGTCATTGGTTCGAATCCCATGTTATCATGTTTTTATTTTACTAGTGTGGTTTGTGGCTCTATAATATGAATGCCTATGTCTTTTAACAACAATAGTCAAGTCTTCCAATGGACTTTTTAGTGAAACCCAATAGATAGCTTTATTTTCTCTTTGTTTACTCAAATATTGAATGCTTATGTCTTATAAATTTAGTAGGAAAGTATTCTAATGACTTGCTTATGACACCCCATAGAATATATTATGTTTAGTACCTTGGACACTGTAGCTTATTCACTTAAATTTCTGATGAGTTGTGCGTCTGGTTAGCACAGTTAGTAAGGTGTTGGGTTTGCACTATCAAATTAAAACTGTCATTGGTTCGAATCCCATGTTATCATGTTTTTATTTTACTAGTGTGGTTTGTGGCTCTATAATATGAATGCCTATGTCTTTTAACAACAATAGTCAAGTCTTCCAATGGACTTTTTAGTGAAACCCAATAGATAGCTTTATTTTCTCTTTGTTTACTCAAATATTGAATGCTTATGTCTTATAAATTTAGTAGGAAAGTATTCAAATGACTTGCTTATGACACCCCATAGAATATATTATGTTTAGTACCTTGGACACAGTAGTTTATTCACTTAAATCTCTGATAAATTGGGCGTCTGCTATGCACGGTCTGGTTAGCACAGTTAGTAAGGTGTTGGGTTTGCACTATCAAATTAAGACTGTCATTGGTTCGAATCCCATGTTATCATTTTTTATTTTACTAGTGTGGTTTGTGGCTCTATAATATGAATGCCTATGTCTTTTAACAACAATAGTCAAGTCTTCCAATGGACTTTTTAGTGAAACCCAATAGATAGCTTTATTTTCTCTTTGTTTACTCAAATATTGAATGCTTATGTCTTATAAATTTAGTAGGAAAGTATTCTAATGACTTGCTTATGACACCCCATAGAATATATTATGTTTAGTAACTTGGACACTGTAGCTTATTCACTTAAATCTCTGATAAATTGTTGTTTTGATGCACAGTCTGGTTAGCACAGTTAGTAAGGTGTTGGGTTTGCACTATCAAATTAAGACTGTCATTGGTTCGAATCCCATGTTATCATGTTTTGATTTTACTAGTGTGGTTTGTGGCTCTATAATATGAATGCCTATGTCTTTTAACAACAATAGTCAAGTCTTCCAATGGACTTTTTAGTGAAACCCAATAGATAGCTTTATTTTCTCTTTGTTTACTCAAATATTGAATGCTTATGCCTTATACATTTAGTAGGAAAGTATTCTAATGACTTGCTTATGACACCCCATAGAATATATTATGTTTAGTACCTTGGACACTGTAGCTTATTCACTTAAATCTCTGATAAATTGTGCATTTGCTCTGCGCAGTCTGGTTAGCACAGTTAGTAAAGTGTTGGGTTTGCACTATCAAATTAAGACTGTCATTGGTTTGAATCCCATGTTATCATGTTTTTATTTTACTAGTGTGGTTTGTAGCTCTATAATATGAATGCCTATGTCTTTTAACAACAATAGTCAAGTCTTCCAATGGACTTTTTAGTGAAACCCAATAGATAGCTTTATTTTCTCTTTGTTTACTCAAATATTGAATGCATATGTCTTATAAATTTAGTAGGAAAGTATTCTAATGACTTGCTTATGACACCCCATAGAATATATTATGTTTA
This sequence comes from Pseudophryne corroboree, assembly GCF_028390025.1. Taxonomy (NCBI): domain Eukaryota; kingdom Metazoa; phylum Chordata; class Amphibia; order Anura; family Myobatrachidae; genus Pseudophryne; species Pseudophryne corroboree. The sequence goes on along the minus strand of NC_086446.1, from coordinate 152,918,789 downwards.
GTACCTTGGACACTGTAGCTTATTCACTTAAATCTCTGATAAATTGTGTGGTTCTATGCACAGTCTGGTTAGCACAGTTAGTAAGGTGTTTGGTTTGCACTATCAAATTAAGACTGTCATTGGTTCAAATTCCATGTTATCATGTTTTTATTTTACTAGTGTGGTTTGTGGCTCTATAATATGAATGCCTATGTCTTTTAACAACAATAGTCAAGTCTTCCAATGGACTTTTTAGTGAAACCCAATAGATAGCTTTATTTTCTCTTTGTTTACTCAAATATTGAATGCTTATGTCTTATAGATTTAGTTGGAAAGTATTCAAATGACTTGCTTATGACACCCCATAGAATATATTATGTTTAGCACCTTGGACACTGTAGCTTATTCACTTAAATCTCTGATAAATTGGGCATCTGCTATGCACAGTCTGGTTAGCACAGTTAGTAAGGTGTTGGGTTTGCACTATCAAATTAAGACTGTCATTGGTTCAAATTCCATGTTATCATGTTTTTATTTTACTAGTGTGGTTTGTGGCTCTATAATATGAATGCCTATGTCTTTTAACAACAATAGTCAAGTCTTCCAATGGACTTTTTAGTGAAACCCAATAGATAGCTTTATTTTCTCTTTGTTTACTCAAATATTGAATGCTTATGTCTTATAGATTTAGTTGGAAAGTATTCAAATGACTTGCTTATGACACCCCATAGAATATATTATGTTTAGCACCTTGGACACTGTAGCTTATTCACTTAAATCTCTGATAAATTGGGCATCTGCTATGCACAGTGTGGTTAGCACAGTTAGTAAGGTGTTGGGTTTGCACTATCAAATTAAGACTGTCATTGGTTCGAATCCCATGTTATCATTTTTTATTTTACTAAGGTGGTTTGTGGCTCTATAATATGAATGCCTATGTCTTTTAACAACAATAGTCAAGTCTTCCAATGGACTTTTTAGTGAAACCCAATAGATAGCTTTATTTTCTCTTTGTTTACTCAAATATTGAATGCTTATGTCTTATAAATTTAGTAGGAAAGTATTCTAATGACTTGCTTATGACACCCCATATAATATATTATGTTTAGTACCTTGGACACTGTAGCTTATTCACTTAAATTTCTGATGAGTTGTGCGTCTGGTTAGCACAGTTAGTAAGGTGTTGGGTTTGCACTATCAAATTAAAACTGTCATTGGTTCGAATCCCATGTTATCATGTTTTTATTTTACTAGTGTGGTTTGTGGCTCTATAATATGAATGCCTATGTCTTTTAACAACAATAGTCAAGTCTTCCAATGGACTTTTTAGTGAAACCCAATAGATAGCTTTATTTTCTCTTTGTTTACTCAAATATTGAATGCTTATGTCTTATAAATTTAGTAGGAAAGTATTCTAATGACTTGCTTATGACACCCCATAGAATATATTATGTTTAGTACCTTGGACACTGTAGCTTATTCACTTAAATTTCTGATGAGTTGTGCGTCTGGTTAGCACAGTTAGTAAGGTGTTGGGTTTGCACTATCAAATTAAAACTGTCATTGGTTCGAATCCCATGTTATCATGTTTTTATTTTACTAGTGTGGTTTGTGGCTCTATAATATGAATGCCTATGTCTTTTAACAACAATAGTCAAGTCTTCCAATGGACTTTTTAGTGAAACCCAATAGATAGCTTTATTTTCTCTTTGTTTACTCAAATATTGAATGCTTATGTCTTATAAATTTAGTAGGAAAGTATTCAAATGACTTGCTTATGACACCCCATAGAATATATTATGTTTAGTACCTTGGACACAGTAGTTTATTCACTTAAATCTCTGATAAATTGGGCGTCTGCTATGCACGGTCTGGTTAGCACAGTTAGTAAGGTGTTGGGTTTGCACTATCAAATTAAGACTGTCATTGGTTCGAATCCCATGTTATCATTTTTTATTTTACTAGTGTGGTTTGTGGCTCTATAATATGAATGCCTATGTCTTTTAACAACAATAGTCAAGTCTTCCAATGGACTTTTTAGTGAAACCCAATAGATAGCTTTATTTTCTCTTTGTTTACTCAAATATTGAATGCTTATGTCTTATAAATTTAGTAGGAAAGTATTCTAATGACTTGCTTATGACACCCCATAGAATATATTATGTTTAGTAACTTGGACACTGTAGCTTATTCACTTAAATCTCTGATAAATTGTTGTTTTGATGCACAGTCTGGTTAGCACAGTTAGTAAGGTGTTGGGTTTGCACTATCAAATTAAGACTGTCATTGGTTCGAATCCCATGTTATCATGTTTTGATTTTACTAGTGTGGTTTGTGGCTCTATAATATGAATGCCTATGTCTTTTAACAACAATAGTCAAGTCTTCCAATGAACTTTTTAGTGAAACCCAATAGATAGCTTTATTTTCTTTTTGTTTACTCAAATATTGAATGCATATGTCTTATAAATTTAGTAGGAAAGTATTCTAATGACTTGCCCTTGACACCCCATAGAATATATTATGTTTAGTACCTTGGACACTGTAGCTTATTCACTTAAATGTCTAATAAATTGTGTGTCTAGTATGCACAGTCTGGTTAGCACAGTTAGTAAGGTGTTGGGTTTGCACTATCAAATTAAGACTGTCATTGGTTCGAATCCCATGTTATCATGTTTTTATTTTACTAGTGTGGTTTGTGGCTCTATAATATGAATGCCTATGTCTTTTAACAACAATAGTCAAGTCTTCCAATGGACTTTTTAGTGAAACCCAATAGATAGCTTTATTTTCTCTTTGTTTACTCAAATATTGAATGCTTATGTCTTATAAATTTAGTAGGAAAGTATTCTAATGACTTGCTTATGACACCCCATAGAATATATTATGTTTAGTACCTTGGACACTGTAGCTTATTCACTTAAATCTCTGATAAATTGGGCATTTGCTATGCACAGTCTGGTTAGCACAGTTAGTAAGGTGTTGGGTTTGCACTATCAAATTAAGACTGTCATTGGTTCGAATCCCATGTTATCATGTTTTTATTTTACTAGTGTGGTTTGTGGCTCTATAATATGAATGCCTATGTCTTTTAACAACAATAGTCAAGTCTTCCAATGGACTTTTTAGTGAAACCCAATAGATAGCTTTATTTTCTCTTTGTTTACTCAAATATTGAATGCATATGTCTTATAAATTTAGTAGGAAAGTATTCTAATGACTTGCTTATGACACCCCATAGAATATATTATGTTTAGTACCTTGGACACTGTAGCTTATTCACTTAAATCTCTGATAAATTGTGTGTTTCTATGCACAGTCTGGTTAGCACAGTTAGTAAGGTGTTGGGTTTGTACTATCAAATTAAGACTGTCATTGGTTCGAATTCCATGTTATCATGTTTTTATTTTACTAGTGTGGTTTGTGGCTCTATAATATGAATGCCTATGTCTTTTAACAACAATAGTCAAGTCTTCCAATGGACTTTTTAGTGAAACCCAATAGATAGCTTTATTTTCTCTTTGTTTACTCAAATATTGAATGCATATGTCTTATAGATTTAGTTGGAAAGTATTCAAATGACTTGCTTATGACACCCCATAGAATATATTATGTTTAGTACCTTGGACACTGTAGCTTATTCACTTAAATCTCTGATAAATTGGGCATCTGCTATGCACAGTGTGGTTAGCAAAGTTAGTAAGGTGTTGGGTTTGCACTATCAAATTAAGACTGTCATTGGTTCGAATCCCATGTTATCATTTTTTATTTTACTAGTGTGGTTTGTGGCTCTATAATATGAATGCCTATGTCTTTTAACAACAATAGTCAAGTCTTCCAATGGACTTTTTAGTGAAACCCAATAGATAGCTTTATTTTCTCTTTGTTTACTCAAATATTGAATGCTGATGTCTTATAAATTTAGTAGGAAAGTATTCTAATGACTTGCTTATGACACCCCATAGAATATATTATGTTTAGTACCTTGGACACTGTAGCTTATTCACTTAAATCTCTGATAAATTGTGAATTTGCTATGCACAGTCTGGTTAGCACAGTTAGTAAGGTGTTGGGTTTGCACTATCAAATTAAGACTGTCATTGGTTCGAATCCCATGTTATCATGTTTTTATTTTACTAGTGTGGTTTGTGGCTCTATAATATGAATGCCTATGTCTTTTAACAACAATAGTCAAGTCTTCCAATGGACTTTTTAGTGAAACCCAATAGATAGCTTTATTTTCTCTTTGTTTACTCAAATATTGAATGCTTATGTCTTATAAATTTAGTAGGAAAGTATTCTAATGACTTGCTTATGACACCCCATAGAATATATTATGTTTAGTACCTTGGACACTGTAGCTTATTCACTTAAATCTCTGATAAATTGTGTGTCTGGTATGCACAGTCTGGTTAGCACAGTTAGTAAGGTGTTGTGTTTGCACTATCAAATTAAGACTATCATTGGATTGAATCTCATGTTATCATGTTTTTATTTTACTAGTGTGGTTTGTGGCTCTATAATATGAATGCCTATGACTTTTAACAACAATAGTCAAGTCTTCCAATGGACTTTTTAGTGAAACCCAATAGATAGCTTTATTTTCTCTTTGTTTACTCAAATATTGAATGCATATATCTTATAAATTTAGTTGGAAAGTATTCTAATGACTTGCTTATGACACCCCATAGAATATATTATGTTTAGTACCTTGGACACTGTAGCTTATTCACTTAAATCTCTGATAAATTGGGTGGTTGGTATGCACAGTCTGGTTAGCACAGTTAGTAAGGTGTTGGGTTTGCACTATCAAATTAAGACTGTCATTGGTTCGAATCCTATGTTATCATGTTTTTATTTTACTAGTGTGGTTTGTGGCTCTATAATATGAATGCCTATGTCTTTTAACAACAATAGTCAAGTCTTCCAATGGACTTTTTAGTGAAACCCAATAGATAGCTTTATTTTCTCTTTGTTTACTCAAATATTGAATGCTTATGTCTTATAAATTTAGTAGGAAAGTATTCTAATGACTTGCTTATGACACCCCATAGAATATATTATGTTTAGTACCTTGGACACTGTAGCTTATTCACTTAAATCTCTGATAAATTGTTTGTTTCTATGCACAGTCTGGTTAGCACAGTTAGTAAGGTGTTGGGTTTGCACTATCAAATTAAGACTGTCATTGGTTTGAATTCCATGTTATCATGTTTTTATTTTACTAGTGTGGTTTGTGGCTCTATAATATGAATGCCTATGTCTTTTAACAACAATAGTCAAGTCTTCCAATGGACTTTTTAGTGAAACCCAATAGATAGCTTTATTTTCTCTTTGTTTACTCAAATATTGAATGCTTATGTCTTATACATTTAGTAGGAAAGTATTCTAATGACTTGCTTATGACACCCCATAGAATATATTATGTTTAGTACCTTGGACACTGTAGCTTATTCACTTAAATCTCTGATAAATTGTTTGTTTCTATGCACAGTCTGGTTAGCACAGTTAGTAAGGTGTTGGGTTTGCACTATCAAATTAAGACTGTCATTGGTTCGAATTCCATGTTATCATGTTTTTATTTTACTAGTGTGGTTTGTGGCTCTATAATATGAATGCCTATGTCTTTTAACAACAATAGTCAAGTCTTCCAATGGACTTTTTAGTGAAACCCAATAGATAGCTTTATTTTCTCTTTGTTTACTCAAATATTGAATGCATATGTCTTATAAATTTAGTAGGAAAGTATTCTAATGACTTGGTTATGACACCCCATAGAATATATTATGTTTAGTACCTTGGACACTGTAGCTTATTCACTTAAATCTCTGATAAATTGGGTGTCTGCTATGCACAGTGTGGTTAGCACAGTTAGTAAGGTGTTGGGTTTGCACTATCAAATTAAGACTGTCGTTGGTTCGAATCCCATGTTATCATGTTTTTATTTTACTAGTGTGGTTTGTGGCTCTATAATATGAATGCCTATGTCTTTTAACAACAATAGTCAAGTCTTCCAATGGACTTTTTAGTGAAACCCAATAGATAGCTTTATTTTCTCTTTGTTTACTCAAATATTGAATGCATATGTCTTATAGATTTAGTAGGAAAGTATTCAAAGGACTTGCTTATGACACCCCATAGAATATATTATGTTTAGTACCTTGGACACTGTAGCTTATTCACTTAAATCTCTGATAAATTGTCCATTTGCTATGCACAGTCTGGTTAGCACAGTTAGTAAGGTGTTGGGTTTGCACTATCAAATTAAGACTGTCATTGGTTCGAATTCCATGTTATCATGTTTTTATTTTACTAGTGTGGTTTGTGGCTCTATAATATGAATGCCTATGTCTTTTAACAACAATAGTCAAGTCTTCCAATGGACTTTTTAGTGAAACCCAATAGATAGCTTTATTTTCTCTTTGTTTACTCAAATATTGAATGCTTATGTCTTATAAATTTAGTAGGAAAGTATTCTAATGACTTGCTTATGACACCCCATAGAATATATTATGTTTAGTACCTTGGACACTGTAGCTTATTCACTTAAATCTCTGATAAATTGTGTGTTTCTATGCACAGTCTGGTTAGCACAGTTAGTAAGGTGTTGGGTTTGCACTATCAAATTAAGACTGTCATTTGTTCGAATCCCTTGTTATCATGTTTTTATTTTACTAGTGTGGTTTGTGGCTCTATAATATGAATGCCTATGTCTTTTAACAACAATAGTCAAGTCTTCCAATGGACTTTTTAGTGAAACCCAATATATAGCTTTATTTTCTCTTTGTTTACTCAAATATTAAATGCATATGTCTTATAAATTTAGTAGGAAAGTATTCTAATAACTTGCTTATGACACCCCATAGAATATATTATGTTTAGTACCTTGGACACTGTAGCTTATTCACTTAAATCTCTGATAAATTGGGTGGTTGGTATGCACAGTCTGGTTAGCACAGTTAGTAAGGTGTTGGGTTTGCACTATCAAATTAAGACTGTCATTGGTTCGAATCCCATGTTATCATTTTTTATTTTACTAGTGTGGTTTGTGGCTCTATAATATGAATGCCTATGTCTTTTAACAACAATAGTCAAGTCTTCCAATGGACTTTTTAGTGAAACCCAATAGATAGCTTTATTTTCTCTTTGTTTACTCAAATATTGAATGCTTATGTCTTATAAATTTAGTAGCAAAGTATTCTAATGACTTGCTTATGACACCCCATAGAATATATTATGTTTAGTAACTTGGACACTGTAGCTTATTCACTTAAATCTCTGATAAATTGTGTGTTTGGGATGCACAGTCTGGTTAGCACAGTTAGTACAGTCTTGGGTTTGCACTATCAAATTATGACTGTCATTGGTTCGAATCCTATGTTTTCATTTTTTATTTTACTGTTGTGGTTTGTGGCTATATAATATGAATGCCTATGTCTTTTAACAACAATAGTCAAGTCTTCCAATGGACTTTTTAGTGAAACCCAATAGATAGCTTTATTTTCTCTTTGTTTACTCAAATATTGAATGCTTATGTCTTATAAATTTAGTAGGAAAGTATTCTAATGACTTGCTTATGACACCCCATAGAATATATTATGTTTAGTACCTTGGACACTGTAGCTTATTCACTTAAATTTCTGATGAGTTGTGCGTCTGGTTAGCACAGCTAGTAAGGTGTTGGGTTTGCACTATCAAATTAAAACTGTCATTGGTTCGAATCCCATGTTATCATGTTTTTATTTTACTAGTGTGGTTTGTGGCTCTATAATATGAATGCCTATGTCTTTTAACAACAATAGTCAAGTCTTCCAATGGACTTTTTAGTGAAACCCAATAGATAGCTTTATTTTCTCTTTGTTTACTCAAATATTGAATGCTTATGTCTTATAAATTTAGTAGGAAAGTATTCAAATGACTTGCTTATGACACCCCATAGAATATATTATGTTTAGTAACTTGGACACTGTAGCTTATTCACTTAAATCTCTGATAAATTGTGTGTTTTGATGCACAGTCTGGTTAGCACAGTTAGTAAGGTGTTGGGTTTGCACTATCAAATTAAGACTGTCATTGGTTCGAATCCCATGTTATCATGTTTTGATTTTACTAGTGTGGTTTGTGGCTCTATAATATGAATGCCTATGTCTTTTAACAACAATAGTCAAGTCTTCCAATGAACTTTTTAGTGAAACCCAATAGATAGCTTTATTTTCTTTTTGTTTACTCAAATATTGAATGCATATGTCTTATAAATTTAGTAGGAAAGTATTCTAATGACTTGCCCTTGACACCCCATAGAATATATTATGTTTAGTACCTTGGACACTGTAGCTTATTCACTTAAATGTCTAATAAATTGTGTGTCTAGTATGCACAGTCTGGTTAGCACAGTTAGTAAGGTGTTGGGTTTGCACTATCAAATTAAGACTGTCATTGGTTCGAATCCCATGTTATCATGTTTTTATTTTACTAGTGTGGTTTGTGGCTCTATAATATGAATGCCTATGTCTTTTAACAACAATAGTCAAGTCTTCCATTTGATTTTTTAGTGAAACCCAATAGATAGCTTTATTTTCTCTTTGTTTACTCAAATATTGAATGCATATGTCTTATAAATTTAGTTAGAAAGTATTCTAATGACTTGCTTATGACACCCCATAGAATATATTATGTTTAGTACCTTGGACACTGAAGCTTATTCACTTAAATCTCTGATAAATTGGGTGGTTGGTATGCACAGTCTGGTTAGCACAGTTAGTAAGGTGTTGGGTTTGCACTATCAAATTAAGACTGTCATTGGTTCGAATCCCATGTTATCATGTTTTTATTTTACTAGTGTGGTTTGTGGCTCTATAATATGAATGCCTATGTCTTTTAACAACAATAGTCAAGTCTTCCAATGGACTTTTTAGTGAAACCCAATAGATAGCTTTATTTTCTCTTTGTTTACTCAAATATTGAATGCTTATGTCTTATAAATTTAGTAGGAAAGTATTCTAATGACTTGCCCTTGACACCCCATAGAATATATTATGTTTAGTACCTTGGACACTGTAGCTTATTCACTTAAATGTCTAATAAATTGTGTCTAGTATGCACAGTCTGGTTAGCACAGTTAGTAAGGTGTTGGGTTTGCACTATCAAATTAAGACTGTCATTGGTTCAAATTCCCTGTTATCATGTTTTTATTTTACTAGTGTGGTTTGTGGCTCTATAATATGAATGCCTATGTCTTTTAACAACAATAGTCAAGTCTTCCAATGGACTTTTTAGTGAAACCCAATAGATAGCTTTATTTTCTCTTTGTTTACTCAAATATTGAATGCATATGTCTTATAGATTTAGTAGGAAAATATTCAAAGGACTTGCTTATGACACCCCATAGAATATATTATGTTTAGTAACTTGGACACTGTAGCTTATTCACTTAAATCTCTGATAAATTGTATGTTTTGATGCACAGACTGGTTAGCACAGTTAGTAAGGTGTTGGGTTTGCACTATCAAATTAAGACTGTCATTGGTTCGAGTCCCATGTTATCATGTTTTTATTTTACTAGTGTGGTTTGTGGCTCTATAATATGAATGCCTATGTCTTTTAACAACAATAGTCAAGTCTTCCAATGGACTTTTTAGTGAAACCCAATAGATAGCTTTATTTTCTCTTTGTTTACTCAAATATTGAATGCTTATGTCTTATAAATTTAGTAGGAAAGTATTCTAATGACTTGCTTATGACACCCCATAGAATATATTATGTTTAGTACCTTGGACACTGTAGCTTATTCACTTAAATCTCTGATAAATTGTGCATTTGCTATGCACAGTCTGGTTAGCACAGTTAGTAAGGTGTTGGGTTTGCACTATCAAATTAAGACTGTCATTGGTTCGAATCCCATGTTATCACGTTTTTATTTTACTAGTGTGGTTTGTGGCTCTATAATATGAATGCCTATGTCTTTTAACAACAATAGTCAAGTCTTCAAATGGACTTTTTAGTGAAACCCAATAGATAGCTTTATTTTCTCTTTGTTTACTCAAATATTGAATGCATATGTCTTATAGATTTAGTTGGAAAGTTTTCAAATGACTTGCTTATGACACCCCATAGAATATATTATGTTTAGTACCTTGGACACTGTAGCTTATTCACTTAAATCTCTGATAAATTGGGCATCTGCTATGCACAGTGTGGTTAGCACAGTTAGTAAGGTGTTGGGTTTGCACTATCAAATTAAGACTGTCATTGGTTCGAATCCCATGTTATCATGTTTTTATTTTACTAGTGTGGTTTGTGGCTCTATAATATGAATGCCTATGTCTTTTAACAACAATAGTCAAGTCTTCCATTTGATTTTTTAGTGAAACCCAATAGATAGCTTTATTTTCTCTTTGTTTACTCAAATATTGAATGCATATGTCTTATAAATTTAGTTAGAAAGTATTCTAATGACTTGCTTATGACACCCCATAGAATATATTATGTTTAGTACCTTGGACACTGAAGCTTATTCACTTAAATCTCTGATAAATTGGGTGGTTGGTATGCACAGTCTGGTTAGCACAGTTAGTAAGGTGTTGGGTTTGCACTATCAAATTAAGACTGTCATTGGTTCGAATCCCATGTTATCATGTTTTTATTTTACTAGTGTGGTTTGTGGCTCTATAATATGAATGCCTATGTCTTTTAACAACAATAGTCAAGTCTTCCAATGGACTTTTTAGTGAAACCCAATAGATAGCTTTATTTTCTCTTTGTTTACTCAAATATTGAATGCTTATGTCTTATAAATTTAGTAGGAAAGTATTCTAATGACTTGCCCTTGACACCCCATAGAATATATTATGTTTAGTACCTTGGACACTGTAGCTTATTCACTTAAATGTCTAATAAATTGTGTCTAGTATGCACAGTCTGGTTAGCACAGTTAGTAAGGTGTTGGGTTTGCACTATCAAATTAAGACTGTCATTGGTTCAAATTCCCTGTTATCATGTTTTTATTTTACTAGTGTGGTTTGTGGCTCTATAATATGAATGCCTATGTCTTTTAACAACAATAGTCAAGTCTTCCAATGGACTTTTTAGTGAAACCCAATAGATAGCTTTATTTTCTCTTTGTTTACTCAAATATTGAATGCATATGTCTTATAGATTTAGTAGGAAAATATTCAAAGGACTTGCTTATGACACCCCATAGAATATATTATGTTTAGTAACTTGGACACTGTAGCTTATTCACTTAAATCTCTGATAAATTGTATGTTTTGATGCACAGTCTGGTTAGCACAGTTAGTAAGGTGTTGGGTTTGCACTATCAAATTAAGACTGTCATTGGTTCGAGTCCCATGTTATCATGTTTTTATTTTACTAGTGTGGTTTGTGGCTCTATAATATGAATGCCTATGTCTTTTAACAACAATAGTCAAGTCTTCCAATGGACTTTTTAGTGAAACCCAATAGATAGCTTTATTTTCTCTTTGTTTACTCAAATATTGAATGCTTATGTCTTATAAATTTAGTAGGAAAGTATTCTAATGACTTGCTTATGACACCCCATAGAATATATTATGTTTAGTACCTTGGACACTGTAGCTTATTCACTTAAATCTCTGATAAATTGTGCATTTGCTATGCACAGTCTGGTTAGCACAGTTAGTAAGGTGTTGGGTTTGCACTATCAAATTAAGACTGTCATTGGTTCGAATCCCATGTTATCACGTTTTTATTTTACTAGTGTGGTTTGTGGCTCTATAATATGAATGCCTATGTCTTTTAACAACAATAGTCAAGTCTTCAAATGGACTTTTTAGTGAAACCCAATAGATAGCTTTATTTTCTCTTTGTTTACTCAAATATTGAATGCATATGTCTTATAGATTTAGTTGGAAAGTTTTCAAATGACTTGCTTATGACACCCCATAGAATATATTATGTTTAGTACCTTGGACACTGTAGCTTATTCACTTAAATCTCTGATAAATTGGGCATTTGCTATGCACAGTGTGGTTAGCACAGTTAGTAAGGTGTTGGGTTTGCACTATCAAATTAAGACTGTCATTGGTTTGAATCCCATGTTATCATGTTTTTATTTTACTAGTGTGGTTTGTGGCTCTATAATATGAATGCCTATGTCTTTTAACAACAATAGTCAAGTCTTCCAATGGACTTTTTAGTGAAACCCAATAGATAGCTTTATTTTCTCTTTGTTTACTCAAATATTGAATGCTTATGTCTTATAAATTTAGTAGGAAAGTATTCTAATGACTTGCTTATGACACCCCATAGAATATATTATGTTTAGTACCTTGGACACTGTAGCTTATTCACTTAAATCTCTGATAAATTGTGTGTTTCTATGCACAGTCTGGTTAGCACAGTTAGTAAGGTGTTGGGTTTGCACTATCAAATTAAGACTGTCATTTGTTCGAATCCCTTGTTATCATGTTTTTATTTTACTAGTGTGGTTTGTGGCTCTATAATATGAATGCCTATGTCTTTTAACAACAATAGTCAAGTCTTCCAATGGACTTTTTAGTGAAACCCAATATATAGCTTTATTTTCTCTTTGTTTACTCAAATATTAAATGCATATGTCTTATAAATTTAGTAGGAAAGTATTCTAATAACTTGCTTATGACACCCCATAGAATATATTATGTTTAGTACCTTGGACACTGTAGCTTATTCACTTAAATCTCTGATAAATTGGGTGGTTGGTATGCACAGTCTGGTTAGCACAGTTAGTAAGGTGTTCGGTTTGCACTATCAAATTAAGACTGTCATTGGTTCAAATCCCATGTTATCATTTTTTATTTTACTAGTGTGGTTTGTGGCTCTATAATATGAATGCCTATGTCTTTTAACAACAATAGTCAAGTCTTCCAATGGACTTTTTAGTGAAACCCAATAGATAGCTTTATTTTCTCTTTGTTTACTCAAATATTGAATGCTTATGTCTTATAAATTTAGTAGGAAAGTATTCTAATGACTTGCTTATGACACCCCATAGAATATATTATGTTTAGTACCTTGGACACTGTAGCTTATTCACTTAAATCTCTGATAAATTGTGTGTTTCTATGCACAGTCTGGTTAGCACAGTTAGTAAGGTGTTGGGTTTGCACTATCAAATTAAGACTGTCATTGGTTCGAATCCCATGTTATCATGTTTTGATTTTACTAGTGTGGTTTGTGGCTCTATAATATGAATGCCTATGTCTTTTAACAACAATAGTCAAGTCTTCCAATGAACTTTTTAGTGAAACCCAATAGATAGCTTTATTTTCTTTTTGTTTACTCAAATATTGAATGCATATGTCTTATAAATTTAGTAGGAAAGTATTCTAATGACTTGCCCTTGACACCCCATAGAATATATTATGTTTAGTACCTTGGACACTGTAGCTTATTTACTTAAATGTCTAATAAATTGTGTCTAGTATGCACAGTCTGGTTAGCACAGTTAGTAAGGTGTTGGGTTTGCACTATCAAATTAAGACTGTCATTGGTTCAAACTCCATGTTATCATGTTTTTATTTTACTAGTGTGGTTTGTAGCTCTTTAATATGAATGCCTATGTCTTTTAACAACAATAGTCAAGTCTTCCAATGGACTTTTTAGTGAAACCCAATAGATAGCTTTATTTTCTCTTTGTTTACTCAAATATTGAATGCATATGTCTTATAGATTTAGTAGGAAAGTATTCAAAGGACTTGCTTATGACACCCCATAGAATATATTATGTTTAGTACCTTGGACACTGTAGTTTATTCACTTAAATCTCTGATAAATTGGGCGTCTGCTATGCACAGTGTGGTTAGCACAGTTAGTAAGGTGTTGGGTTTGCACTATAAAATTAGGACTGTAATTGGTTCGAATCCCATGTTATCATTTTTTATTTTACTAGTGTGGTTTGTGGCTCTATAATATGAATGCCTATGTCTTTTAACAACAATAGTCAAGTCTTCCAATGGACTTTTTAGTGAAACCCAATAGATAGCTTTATTTTCTCTTTGTTTACTCAAATATTGAATGCTTATGTCTTATAAATTTAGTAGGAAAGTATTCTAATGACTTGCTTATGACACCCCATAGAATATATTATGTTTAGTACCTTGGACACTGTAGCTTATTCACTTAAATCTCTGATAAATTGTGTGTTTCTATGCACAGTCTGGTTAGCACAGTTAGTAAGGTGTTGGGTTTGCACTATCAAATTAAGACTGTCATTTGTTCGAATCCCTTGTTATCATGTTTTTATTTTACTAGTGTGGTTTGTGGCTCTATAATATGAATGCCTATGTCTTTTAACAACAATAGTCAAGTCTTCCAATGGACTTTTTAGTGAAACCCAATATATAGCTTTATTTTCTCTTTGTTTACTCAAATATTGAATGCATATGTCTTATAAATTTAGTAGGAAAGTATTCTAATAACTTGCTTATGATACCCCATAGAATATATTATGTTTAGTACCTTAGACACTGTAGCTTATTCACTTAAATCTCTGATAAATTATGAGTCTGGTATGCACAGTCTGGTTAGCACAGTTAGTAAGGTGTTGGGTTTGCACTATCAAATTAAGACTGTCATTGGTTTGAATCCCATGTTATCATTTTTTTATTTTACTAGTGTGGTTTGTGGCTCTATAATATGAATGCCTATGTGTTTTAACAACAATAGTCAAGTCTTCCAATGGACTTTTTAGTGAAACCCAATACATAGCTTTATTTTCTCTTTGTTTACTCAAATATTGAATGCATATGTCTTATAAATTTAGTAGGAAAGTATTCTAATGACTAGCTTATGACACCCCATAGAATATATTATGTTTAGTACCTTGGACACTGTAGCTTATTTACATAAATCTCTGATAAATTGTGTGTCTGGAATGCACAGTCTGGTTACCACAGTTAGTAAGGTGTTGGGTTTGCACTATCAAATTAAGACTGTCATTGGTTCGAATCCTCTGTTATCATGTTTTTATTTTACTGTTGTGGTTTGTGGCTCTATAATATGAATGCCTATGTCTTTTAACAACAATAGTCAAGTCTTCCAATGGACTTTTTAGTGAAATCCAATAGATAGCTTTATTTTCTCTTTGTTTACTCAAATATTGAATGCTTATGTCTTATAAATTTAGTAGGAAAGTATTCTAATGACTTGCTTATGACACCCCATAGAATATATTATGTTTAGTACCTTGGACACTGTAGCTTATTCACTTAAATCTCTGATAAATTGTTTGTTTCTATGCACAGTCTGGTTAGCACAGTTAGTAAGGTGTTGGGTTTGCACTATCAAATTAAGACTGTCATTGGTTCAAATTCCATGTTATCATGTTTTTATTTTACTAGTGTGGTTTGTGGCTCTATAATATGAATGCCTATGTCTTTTAACAACAATAGTCAAGTCTTCCAATGGACTTTTTAGTGAAACCCAATAGATAGCTTTATTTTCTCTTTGTTTACTCAAATATTGAATGCTTATGTCTTATAAATTTAGTAGGAAAGTATTCTAATGACTTGCTTATGACACCCCATAGAATATATTATGTTTAGTACCTTGGACACTGTAGCTTATTCACTTAAATCTCTGATAAATTGTGTGTCTGGTATGCACAGTCTGGTTAGCACAGTTAGTAAGGTGTTGTGTTTGCACTATCAAATTAAGACTATCATTGGATTGAATCTCATGTTATCATGTTTTTATTTTACTAGTGTGGTTTGTGGCTCTATAATATGAATGCCTATGTCTTTTAACAACAATAGTC
This sequence comes from Pseudophryne corroboree, assembly GCF_028390025.1. Lineage (NCBI taxonomy): Eukaryota > Metazoa > Chordata > Amphibia > Anura > Myobatrachidae > Pseudophryne > Pseudophryne corroboree. Next base: position 152,903,036 of record NC_086446.1, on the reverse strand, counting down.
AAGTCTTCCAATGGACTTTTTAGTGAAACCCAATAGATAGCTTTATTTTCTCTTTGTTTACTCAAATATTGAATGCATATATCTTATAAATTTAGTTGGAAAGTATTCTAATGACTTGCTTATGACACCCCATAGAATATATTATGTTTAGTACCTTGGACACTGTAGCTTATTCACTTAAATCTCTGATAAATTGTTTGTTTCTATGCACAGTCTGGTTAGCACAGTTAGTAAGGTGTTGGGTTTGCACTATCAAATTAAGACTGTCATTGGTTCGAATTCCATGTTATCATGTTTTTATTTTACTAGTGTGGTTTGTGGCTCTATAATATGAATGCCTATGTCTTTTAACAACAATAGTCAAGTCTTCCAATGGACTTTTTAGTGAAACCCAATAGATAGCTTTATTTTCTCTTTGTTTACTCAAATATTGAATGCTTATGTCTTATAAATTTAGTAGGAAAGTATTCTAATGACTTGCTTATGACACCCCATAGAATATATTATGTTTAGTACCTTGGACACTGTAGCTTATTCACTTAAATCTCTGATAAATTGTTTGTTTCTATGCACAGTCTGGTTAGCACAGTTAGTAAGGTGTTGGGTTTGCAATATCAAATTAAGACTGTCATTGGTTCGAGTTCCATGTTATCATGTTTTTATTTTACTAGTGTGGTTTGTGGCTCTATAATATGAATGCCTATGTCTTTTAACAACAATAGTCAAGTCTTCCAATGGACTTTTTAGTGAAACCCAATAGATAGCTTTATTTTCTCTTTGTTTACTCAAATATTGAATGCTTATGTCTTATAAATTTAGTAGGAAAGTATTCTAATGACTTGCTTATGACACCCCATAGAATATATTATGTTTAGTACCTTGGACACTGTAGCTTATTCACTTAAATCTCTGATAAATTGTGTGTTTCTATGCACAGTCTGGTTAGCACAGTTAGTAAGGTGTTGGGTTTGCACTATCAAATTAAGACTGTCATTTGTTCGAATCCCTTGTTATCATGTTTTTATTTTACTAGTGTGGTTTGTGGCTCTATAATATGAATGCCTATGTCTTTTAACAACAATAGTCAAGTCTTCCAATGGACTTTTTAGTGAAACCCAATATATAGCTTTATTTTCTCTTTGTTTACTCAAATATTGAATGCATATGTCTTATAAATTTAGTAGGAAAGTATTCTAATAACTTGCTTATGATACCCCATAGAATATATTATGTTTAGTACCTTAGACACTGTAGCTTATTCACTTAAATCTCTGATAAATTATGAGTCTGGTATGCACAGTCTGGTTAGCACAGTTAGTAAGGTGTTGGGTTTGCACTATCAAATTAAGACTGTCATTGGTTTGAATCCCATGTTATCATTTTTTTATTTTACTAGTGTGGTTTGTGGCTCTATAATATGAATGCCTATGTGTTTTAACAACAATAGTCAAGTCTTCCAATGGACTTTTTAGTGAAACCCAATACATAGCTTTATTTTCTCTTTGTTTACTCAAATATTGAATGCATATGTCTTATAAATTTAGTAGGAAAGTATTCTAATGACTAGCTTATGACACCCCATAGAATATATTATGTTTAGTACCTTGGACACTGTAGCTTATTTACATAAATCTCTGATAAATTGTGTGTCTGGAATGCACAGTCTGGTTACCACAGTTAGTAAGGTGTTGGGTTTGCACTATCAAATTAAGACTGTCATTTGTTCGAATCCCATGTTATCATGTTTTTATTTTACTAGTGTGGTTTGTGGCTCTATAATATGAATGCCTATGTCTTTTAACAACAATAGTCAAGTCTTCCAATGGACTTTTTAGTGAAACCCAATAGATAGCTTTATTTTCTCTTTGTTTACTCAAATATTGAATGCTTATGTCTTATAAATTTAGTAGGAAAGTATTCTAATGACTTGCTTATGACACCCCATAGAATATATTACGTTTAGTACCTTGGACACTGTAGATTATTCACTTAAATCTCTGATAAATTGTGTGTCTGGTATGCACAGTCTGGTTAGCACAGTTAGTAAGGTGTTGTGTTTGCACTATCAAATTAAGACTATCATTGGATTGAATCTCATGTTATCATGTTTTTATTTTACTAGTGTGGTTTGTGGCTCTATAATATGAATGCCTATGTCTTTTAACAACAATAGTCAAGTCTTCCAATGGACTTTTTAGTGAAACCCAATAGATAGCTTTATTTTCTCTTTGTTTACTCAAATATTGAATGCATATATCTTATAAATTTAGTTGGAAAGTATTCTAATGACTTGCTTATGACACCCCATAGAATATATTATGTTTAGTACCTTGGACACTGTAGCTTATTCACTTAAATCTCTGATAAATTGGGTGGTTGGTATGCACAGTCTGGTTAGCACAGTTAGTAAGGTGTTGGGTTTGCACTATCAAATTAAGACTGTCATTGGTTCGAATCCTCTGTTATCATGTTTTTATTTTACTGTTGTGGTTTGTGGCTCTATAATATGAATGCCTATGTCTTTTAACAACAATAGTCAAGTCTTCCAATGGACTTTTTAGTGAAATCCAATAGATAGCTTTATTTTCTCTTTGTTTACTCAAATATTGAATGCTTATGTCTTATAAATTTAGTAGGAAAGTATTCTAATGACTTGCTTATGACACCCCATAGAATATATTATGTTTAGTACCTTGGACACTGTAGCTTATTCACTTAAATCTCTGATAAATTGTTTGTTTCTATGCACAGTCTGGTTAGCACAGTTAGTAAGGTGTTGGGTTTGCACTATCAAATTAAGACTGTCATTGGTTCAAATTCCATGTTATCATGTTTTTATTTTACTAGTGTGGTTTGTGGCTCTATAATATGAATGCCTATGTCTTTTAACAACAATAGTCAAGTCTTCCAATGGACTTTTTAGTGAAACCCAATAGATAGCTTTATTTTCTCTTTGTTTACTCAAATATTGAATGCTTATGTCTTATAAATTTAGTAGGAAAGTATTCTAATGACTTGCTTATGACACCCCATAGAATATATTATGTTTAGTACCTTGGACACTGTAGCTTATTCACTTAAATCTCTGATAAATTGTGTGTCTGGCATGCACAGTCTGGTTAGCACAGTTAGTAAGGTGTTGTGTTTGCACTATCAAATTAAGACTGTCATTGGATTGAATCTCATGTTATCATGTTTTTATTTTACTAGTGTGGTTTGTGGCTCTATAATATGAATGCCTATGTCTTTTAACAACAATAGTCAAGTCTTCCAATGGACTTTTTAGTGAAACCCAATAGATAGCTTTATTTTCTCTTTGTTTACTCAAATATTGAATGCATATATCTTATAAATTTAGTTGGAAAGTATTCTAATGACTTGCTTATGACACCCCATAGAATATATTATGTTTAGTACCTTGGACACTGTAGCTTATTCACTTAAATCTCTGATAAATTGTTTGTTTCTATGCACAGTCTGGTTAGCACAGTTAGTAAGGTGTTGGGTTTGCACTATCAAATTAAGACTGTCATTGGTTCGAATTCCATGTTATCATGTTTTTATTTTACTCGTGTGGTTTGTGGCTCTATAATATGAATGCCTATGTCTTTTAACAACAATAGTCAAGTCTTCCAATGGACTTTTTAGTGAAACCCAATAGATAGCTTTATTTTCTCTTTGTTTACTCAAATATTGAATGCTTATGTCTTATAAATTTAGTAGGAAAGTATTCTAATGACTTGCTTATGACACCCCATAGAATATATTATGTTTAGTACCTTGGACACTGTAGCTTATTCACTTAAATCTCTGATAAATTGTTTGTTTCTATGCACAGTCTGGTTAGCACAGTTAGTAAGGTGTTGGGTTTGCAATATCAAATTAAGACTGTCATTGGTTCGAGTTCCATGTTATCATGTTTTTATTTTACTAGTGTGGTTTGTGGCTCTATAATATGAATGCCTATGTCTTTTAACAACAATAGTCAAGTCTTCCAATGGACTTTTTAGTGAAACCCAATAGATAGCTTTATTTTCTCTTTGTTTACTCAAATATTGAATGCATATGTCTTATAGATTTAGTAGGAAAGTATTCAAATGACTTGCTTATGACACCCCATAGAATATATTATATTTAGTACATTGGACACTGTAGCTTATTCACTTAAATCTCTGATAAATTGGGTGTCTGCTATGCACAGTGTGGTTAGCACAGTTAGTAAGGTGTTGGGTTTGCACTATCAAATTAAGACTGTCATTGGTTCGAATCCCAAGTTATCATGTTTTTATTTTACTAGTGTGGTTTGTGGCTCTATAATATGAATGCCTATGTCTTTTAACAACAATAGTCAAGTCTTCCAATGGACTTTTTAGTGAAACCCAATAGATAGCTTTATTTTCTCTTTGTTTACTCAAATATTGAATGCTTATGTCTTATAAATTTAGTAGGAAAGTATTCTAATGACTTGCTTATGACACCCCATAGAATATATTATGTTTAGTACCTTGGACACTGTAGCTTATTCACTTAAATCTCTGATAAATTGTGTGTTTCTATGCACAGTCTGGTTAGCACAGTTAGTAAGGTGTTGGGTTTGCACTATCAAATTAAGACTGTCATTTGTTCGAATCACTTGTTATCATGTTTTTATTTTACTAGTGTGGTTTGTGGCTCTATAATATGAATGCCTATGTCTTTTAACAACAATAGTCAAGTCTTCCAATGGACTTTTTAGTGAAACCCAATATATAGCTTTATTTTCTCTTTGTTTACTCAAATATTGAATGCATATGTCTTATAAATTTAGTAGGAAAGTATTCTAATAACTTGCTTATGATACCCCATAGAATATATTATGTTTAGTACCTTAGACACTGTAGCTTATTCACTTAAATCTCTGATAAATTATGAGTCTGGTATGCACAGTCTGGTTAGCACAGTTAGTAAGGTGTTGGGTTTGCACTATCAAATTAAGACTGTCATTGGTTTGAATCCCATGTTATCATTTTTTTATTTTACTAGTGTGGTTTGTGGCTCTATAATATGAATGCCTATGTCTTTTAACAACAATAGTCAAGTCTTCCAATGGACTTTTTAGTGAAACCCAATAGATAGCTTTATTTTCTCTTTGTTTACTCAAATATTGAATGCATATGTCTTATAAATTTAGTAGGAAAGTATTCTAATGACTTGCTTATGACACCCCATAGAATATATTATGTTTAGTACCTTAGACACTGTAGCTTATTCACTTAAATCTCTGATAAATTGTGTGTTTCTATGCACAGTCTGGTTAGCACAGTTAGTAAGGTGTTGGGTTTGCACTATCAAATTAAGACTGTCATTTGTTCGAATCCTTTGTTATCATGTTTTTATTTTACTAGTGTGGTTTGTGGCTCTATAATATGAATGCCTATGTCTTTTAACAACAATAGTCAAGTCTTCCAATGGACTTTTTAGTGAAACCCAATATATAGCTTTATTTTCTCTTTGTTTACTCAAATATTGAATGCATATGTCTTATAAATTTAGTAGGAAAGTATTCTAATAACTTGCTTATGATACCCCATAGAATATATTATGTTTAGTACCTTAGACACTGTAGCTTATTCACTTAAATCTCTGATAAATTATGAGTCTGGTATGCACAGTCTGGTTAGCACAGTTAGTAAGGTGTTGGGTTTGCACTATCAAATTAAGACTGTCATTGGTTTGAATCCCATGTTATCATTTTTTTATTTTACTAGTGTGGTTTGTGGCTCTATAATATGAATGCCTATGTCTTTTAACAACAATAGTCAAGTCTTCCAATGGACTTTTTAGTGAAACCCAATAGATAGCTTTATTTTCTCTTTGTTTACTCAAATATTGAATGCATATGTCTTATAAATTTAGTAGGAAAGTATTCTAATGACTTGCTTATGACACCCCATAGAATATATTATGTTTAGTACCTTAGACACTGTAGCTTATTCACTTAAATCTCTGATAAATTATGAGTCTGGTATGCACAGTCTGGTTAGCACAGTTAGTAAGGTGTTGGGTTTGCACTATCAAATTAAGACTGTCATTGGTTTGAATCCCATGTTATCATTTTTTTATTTTACTAGTGTGGTTTGTGGCTCTATAATATGAATGCCTATGTGTTTTAACAACAATAGTCAAGTCTTCCAATGGACTTTTTAGTGAAACCCAATACATAGCTTTATTTTCTCTTTGTTTACTCAAATATTGAATGCATATGTCTTATAAATTTAGTAGGAAAGTATTCTAATAACTTGCTTATGATACCCCATAGAATATATTATGTTTAGTACCTTAGACACTGTAGCTTATTCACTTAAATCTCTGATAAATTATGAGTCTGGTATGCACAGTCTGGTTAGCACAGTTAGTAAGGTGTTGGGTTTGCACTATCAAATTAAGACTGTCATTGGTTTGAATCCCATGTTATCATTTTTTTATTTTACTAGTGTGGTTTGTGGCTCTATAATATGAATGCCTATGTCTTTTAACAACAATAGTCAAGTCTTCCAATGGACTTTTTAGTGAAACCCAATAGATAGCTTTATTTTCTCTTTGTTTACTCAAATATTGAATGCATATGTCTTATAAATTTAGTAGGAAAGTATTCTAATGACTTGCTTATGACACCCCATAGAATATATTATGTTTAGTACCTTAGACACTGTAGCTTATTCACTTAAATCTCTGATAAATTATGAGTCTGGTATGCACAGTCTGGTTAGCACAGTTAGTAAGGTGTTGGGTTTGCACTATCAAATTAAGACTGTCATTGGTTTGAATCCCATGTTATCATTTTTTTATTTTACTAGTGTGGTTTGTGGCTCTATAATATGAATGCCTATGTGTTTTAACAACAATAGTCAAGTCTTCCAATGGACTTTTTAGTGAAACCCAATACATAGCTTTATTTTCTCTTTGTTTACTCAAATATTGAATGCATATGTCTTATAAATTTAGTAGGAAAGTATTCTAATGACTAGCTTATGACACCCCATAGAATATATTATGTTTAGTACCTTGGACACTGTAGCTTATTTACATAAATCTCTGATAAATTGTGTGTCTGGAATGCACAGTCTGGTTACCACAGTTAGTAAGGTGTTGGGTTTGCACTATCAAATTAAGACTGTCATTTGTTCGAATCCCATGTTATCATGTTTTTATTTTACTAGTGTGGTTTGTGGCTCTATAATATGAATGCCTATGTCTTTTAACAACAATAGTCAAGTCTTCCAATGGACTTTTTAGTGAAACCCAATAGATAGCTTTATTTTCTCTTTGTTTACTCAAATATTGAATGCTTATGTCTTATAAATTTAGTAGGAAAGTATTCTAATGACTTGCTTATGACACCCCATAGAATATATTACGTTTAGTACCTTGGACACTGTAGATTATTCACTTAAATCTCTGATAAATTGTGTGTCTGGTATGCACAGTCTGGTTAGCACAGTTAGTAAGGTGTTGTGTTTGCACTATCAAATTAAGACTATCATTGGATTGAATCTCATGTTATCATGTTTTTATTTTACTAGTGTGGTTTGTGGCTCTATAATATGAATGCCTATGTCTTTTAACAACAATAGTCAAGTCTTCCAATGGACTTTTTAGTGAAACCCAATAGATAGCTTTATTTTCTCTTTGTTTACTCAAATATTGAATGCATATATCTTATAAATTTAGTTGGAAAGTATTCTAATGACTTGCTTATGACACCCCATAGAATATATTATGTTTAGTACCTTGGACACTGTAGCTTATTCACTTAAATCTCTGATAAATTGGGTGGTTGGTATGCACAGTCTGGTTAGCACAGTCAGTAAGGTGTTGGGTTTGCACTATCAAATTAAGACTGTCATTGGTTCGAATCCTCTGTTATCATGTTTTTATTTTACTGTTGTGGTTTGTGGCTCTATAATATGAATGCCTATGTCTTTTAACAACAATAGTCAAGTCTTCCAATGGACTTTTTAGTGAAATCCAATAGATAGCTTTATTTTCTCTTTGTTTACTCAAATATTGAATGCTTATGTCTTATAAATTTAGTAGGAAAGTATTCTAATGACTTGCTTATGACACCCCATAGAATATATTATGTTTAGTACCTTGGACACTGTAGCTTATTCACTTAAATCTCTGATAAATTGTTTGTTTCTATGCACAGTCTGGTTAGCACAGTTAGTAAGGTGTTGGGTTTGCACTATCAAATTAAGACTGTCATTGGTTCAAATTCCATGTTATCATGTTTTTATTTTACTAGTGTGGTTTGTGGCTCTACAATATGAATGCCTATGTCTTTTAACAACAATAGTCAAGTCTTCCAATGGACTTTTTAGTGAAACCCAATAGATAGCTTTATTTTCTCTTTGTTTACTCAAATATTGAATGCATATATCTTATAAATTTAGTTGGAAAGTATTCTAATGACTTGCTTATGACACCCCATAGAATATATTATGTTTAGTACCTTGGACACTGTAGCTTATTCACTTAAATCTCTGATAAATTGGGTGGTTGGTATGCACAGTCTGGTTAGCACAGTTAGTAAGGTGTTGGGTTTGCACTATCAAATTAAGACTGTCATTGGTTCGAATTCCATGTTATCATATTTTTATTTTACTAGTGTGGTTTGTGGCTCTATAATATGAATGCCTATGTCTTTTAACAACAATAGTCAAGTCTTCCAATGGACTTTTTAGTGAAACCCAATAGATAGCTTTATTTTCTCTTTGTTTACTCAAATATTGAATGCTTATGTCTTATAAATTTAGTAGGAAAGTATTCTAATGACTTGCTTATGACACCCCATAGAATATATTATGTTTAGTACCTTGGACACTGTAGCTTATTCACTTAAATCTCTGATAAATTGTTTGTTTCTATGCACAGTCTGGTTAGCACAGTTAGTAAGGTGTTGGGTTTGCAATATCAAATTAAGACTGTCATTGGTTCGAGTTCCATGTTATCATGTTTTTATTTTACTAGTGTGGTTTGTGGCTCTATAATATGAATGCCTATGTCTTTTATCAACAATAGTCAAGTCTTCCAATGGACTTTTTAGTGAAACCCAATAGATAGCTTTATTTTCTCTTTGTTTACTCAAATATTGAATGCATATGTCTTATAGATTTAGTAGGAAAGTATTCAAATGACTTGCTTATGACACCCCATAGAATATATTATATTTAGTACATTGGACACTGTAGCTTATTCACTTAAATCTCTGATAAATTGGGTGTCTGCTATGCACAGTGTGGTTAGCACAGTTAGTAAGGTGTTGGGTTTGCACTATCAAATTAAGACTGTCATTGGTTCGAATCTCAAGTTATCATGTTTTTATTTTACTTGTGTGGTTTGTGGCTCTATAATATGAATGCCTATGTCTTTTAACAACAATAGTCAAGTCTTCCAATGGACTTTTTAGTGAAACCCAATAGATAGCTTTATTTTCTCTTTGTTTACTCAAATATTGAATGCTGATGTCTTATAAATTTAGTAGGAAAGTATTCTAATGACTTGCTTATGACACCCCATAGAATATATTATGTTTAGTACCTTGGACACTGTAGCTTATTCACTTAAATCTCTGATAAATTGTGTGTTTCTATGCACAGTCTGGTTAGCACAGTTAGTAAGGTGTTGGGTTTTCACTATTAAATTAAGACTGTAATTTGTTCAAATCCTTTGTTATCATGTTTTTATTTTACTAGTGTGGTTTGTGGCTCTATAATATGAATGCCTATGTCTTTTAACAACAATAGTCAAGTCTTCCAATGGACTTTTTAGTGAAACCCAATAGATAGCTTTATTTTCTCTTTGTTTACTCAAATATTGAATGCTTATGTCTTATAAATTTAGTAGGAAAGTATTCTAATGACTTGCTTATGACACCCCATAGCAGGCCTGGCCAACCTGTGGCTCTCCAGCTGTTGTAAAACTACAAGCCCCATCATGCTTTGCCACAGTTTTGCTATTAGGGAATGCTAAAACTGTGGCAAGGCATGCTGGGATGTGTTGTTTCACAACATCTGGAGAGCCACAGGTTGGCCATGCCTGCCCCATAGAATATATTATGTTTAGTACCTTGGACACTGTAGCTTATTCACTTAAATCTCTGATAAATTGAGTGTCTGGTATGCACAGTCTGGTTAGCACAGTTAGTAAGGTGTTGTGTTTGCACTATCAAATTAAGACTATCATTGGATTTAATCTCATGTTATCATGTTTTTATTTTACTAGTGTGGTTTGTGGCTCTATAATATGAATGCCTATGTCTTTTAACAACAATAGTCAAGTCTTCCAATGGACTTTTTAGTGAAACCCAATAGATAGCTTTATTTTCTCTTTGTTTACTCAAATATTGAATGCATATATCTTATAAATTTAGTTGGAAAGTATTCTAATGACTTGCTTATGACACCCCATAGAATATATTATGCTTAGTACCTTGGACACTGTAGCTTATTCACTTAAATCTCTGATAAATTGGGTGGTTGGTATGCACAGTCTGGTTAGCACAGTTAGTAAGGTGTTGGGTTTGCACTATCAAATTAAGACTGTCATTGGTTCGAATCCCATGTTATCATGTTTTTATTTTACTAGTGTGGTTTGTGGCTCTATAATATGAATGCCTATGTCTTTTAACAACAATAGTCAAGTCTTCCAATGGACTTTTTAGTGAAACCCAATAGATAGCTTTATTTTCTCTTTGTTTACTCAAATATTGAATGCTTATGTCTTATAAATTTAGTAGGAAAGTATTCTAATGACTTGCTTATGACACCCCATAGAATATATTATGTTTAGTACCTTGGACACTGTAGCTTATTCACTTAAATCTCTGATAAATTGTTTGTTTCTATGCACAGTCTGGTTAGCACAGTTAGTAAGGTGTTGGGTTTGCGCTATCAAATTAAGACTGTCATTGGTTCGAATTCCATGTTATCATGTTTTTATTTTACTAGTGTGGTTTGTGGCTCTATAATATGAATGCCTATGTCTTTTAACAACAATAGTCAAGTCTTCCAATGGACTTTTTAGTGAAACCCAATAGATAGCTTTATTTTCTCTTTGTTTACTCAAATATTGAATGCATATGTCTTATAGATTTAGTAGGAAAGTATTCAAATGACTTGCTTATGACACCCCATAGAATATATTATATTTAGTACATTGGACACTGTAGCTTATTCACTTAAATCTCTGATAAATTGGGCGTCTGCTATGCACAGTGTGGTTAGCACAGTTAGTAAGGTGTTGGGTTTGCACTATGAAATTAAGACTGTCATTGGTTCGAATCCCATGTTATCATGTTTTTATTTTACTAGTGTGGTTTGTGGCTCTATAATATGAATGCCTATGTCTTTTAACAACAATAGTCAAGTCTTCCAAAGGACTTTTTAGTGAAACCCAATAGATAGCTTTATTTTCTCTTTGTTTACTCAAATATTGAATGCTGATGTCTTATAAATTTAGTAGGAAAGTATTCTAATGACTTGCTTATGACACCCCATAGAATATATTATGTTTAGTACCTTGGACACTGTAGCTTATTCACTTAAATCTCTGATAAATTGTGTTTTTCTACGCACAGTCTGGTTAGCACAGTTAGTAAGGTGTTGGGTTTGCACTATTAAATTAAGACTGTCATTTGTTCGAATCCTTTGTTATCATGTTTTTATTTTACTAGTGTGGTTTGTGGCTCTATAATATGAATGCCTATGTCTTTTAACAACAATAGTCAAGTCTTCCAATGGACTTTTTAGTGAAACCCAATATATAGCTTTATTTTCTCTTTGTTTACTCAAATATTGAATGCATATGTCTTATAAATGTAGTAGGAAAGTATTCTAATACCTTGCTTATGACACCCCATAGAATATATTATGTTTAGTACCTTAGACACTGTAGCTTATTCACTTAAATCTCTGATAAATTGTGCATCTGCTATGCACAGTCTGGTTAGCACAGTTAATAAGGTGTTGGATTTGCACTATCAAATTAAGACTGTCATTGGTTCGAATCCCATGTTATCATTTTTTATTTTACTAGTGTGGTTTGTGGCTCTATAATATGAATGCCTATGTCTTTTAACAACAATAGTCAAGTCTTCCAATTGACTTTTTAGTGAAACCCAATAGATAGCTTTATTTTCTCTTTGTTTACTCAAATATTGAATGCATATGTCTTATAAATTTAGTTGGAAAGTATTCTAATGACTTGCTTATGATACCCCATAGAATATATTATGTTTAGTACCTTGGACACTGTAGCTTATTCACTTAAATCTCTGATAAATTGTGTGTCTGGTATGCACAGTCTGGTTAGCACAGTTAGTAAGGTGTTGTGTTTGCACTATCAAATTAAGACTATCATTGGTTTGAATCCCATGTTATCATGTTTTTATTTTACTAGTGTGGTTTGTGGCTCTATAATATGAATGCCTATGTCTTTTAACAACAATAGTCAAGTCTTCCAATGGACGTTTTAGTGAAACCCAATAGATAGCTTTATTTTCTCTTTGTTTACTCAAATATTGAATGCATATGTCTTATAAATTTAGTTGGAAAGTATTCTAATGACTTGCTTATGATACCCCATAGAATATATTATGTTTAGTACCTTGGACACTGTAGCTTATTCACTTAAATCTCTGATAAATTGTGTTTTTCTACGCACAGTCTGGTTAGCACAGTTAGTAAGGTGTTGGGTTTGCACTATTAAATTAAGACTGTCATTTGTTCGAATTCTTTGTTATCATGTTTTTATTTTACTAGTGTGGTTTGTGGCTCTATAATATGAATGCCTATGTCTTTTAACAACAATAGTCAAGTCTTCCAATGGACTTTTTAGTGAAACCCAATATATAGCTTTATTTTCTCTTTGTTTACTCAAATATTGAATGCATATGTCTTATAAATGTAGTAGGAAAGTATTCTAATACCTTGCTTATGACACCCCATAGAATATATTATGTTTAGTACCTTAGACACTGTAGCTTATTCACTTAAATCTCTGATAAATTGTGCGCCTGCTATGCACAGTCTGGTTAGCACAGTTAATAAGGTGTTGGATTTGCACTATCAAATTAAGACTGTCATTGGTTCGAATCCCATGTTATCATTTTTTATTTTACTAGTGTGGTTTGTGGCTCTATAATATGAATGCCTATGTCTTTTAACAACAATAGTCAAGTCTTCCAATTGACTTTTTAGTGAAACCCAATAGATAGCTTTATTTTCTCTTTGTTTACTCAAATATTGAATGCATATGTCTTATAAATTTAGTTGGAAAGTATTCTAATGACTTGCTTATGATACCCCATAGAATATATTATGTTTAGTACCTTGGACACTGTAGCTTATTCACTTAAATCTCTGATAAATTGTGTGTCTGGTATGCACAGTCTGGTTAGCACAGTTAGTAAGGTGTTGTGTTTGCACTATCAAATTAAGACTATCATTGGTTTGAATCCCATGTTATCATGTTTTTATTTTACTAGTGTGGTTTGTGGCTCTATAATATGAATGCCTATGTCTTTTAACAACAATAGTCAAGTCTTCCAATGGACGTTTTAGTGAAACCCAATAGATAGCTTTATTTTCTCTTTGTTTACTCAAATATTGAATGCATATGTCTTATAAATTTAGTTGGAAAGTATTCTAATGACTTGCTTATGATACCCCATAGAATATATTATGTTTAGTACCTTGGACACTGTAGCTTATTCACTTAAATCTCTGATAAATTGGGTGGTTGGTATGCACAGTCTGGTTAGCACACTTAGTAAGGTGTTGGGTTTGCACTATCAAATTAAGACTGTCATTGGTTCGAATCCTATGTTATCATGTTTTTATTTTACAAGTGTAGTTTGTGGCTCTATAATATGAATGCCTATGTCTTTTAACAACAATAGTCAAGTCTTCCAATTGACTTTTTAGTGAAACCCAATAGATAGCTTTATTTTCTCTTTGTTTACTCAAATATTGAATGCATATGTCTTATAAATTTAGTAGGAAAGTATTCTAATGACTTGCTTATGACACCCCATAGAATATATTATGTTTAGTACCTTGGACACTGTAGCTTATTCACTTAAATCTCTGATAAATTGTGTGTTTGGTATGCACAGTCTGGTTAGCACAGTTAGTAAGGTGTTGGGTTTGCACTATCAAATTAAGACTGTCATTTGTTCAAATCCCATGTTATCATGTTTTTATTTTACTAGTGTGGTTTGTGGCTCTATAATATGAATGCCTATGTCTTTTAACAACAATAGTCAAGTCTTCCAATGGACTTTTTAGTGAAACCCAATAGATAGCTTTATTTTCTCTTTGTTTACTCAAATATTGAATGCTTATGTCTTGTAAATTTAGTAGGAAAGTATTCTAATGACTTGCTTATGACACCCCATAGAATATATTATGTTTAGTACCTTGGACACTGTAGCTTATTCACTTAAATCTCTGATAAATTGTGATTTGCTATGCACAGTCTGGTTAGCACAGTTAGTAAGGTGTTGGGTTTGCACTATCAAATTAAGACTGTCATTGGTTTGAATCCCATGTTATCATGTTTTTATTTTACTAGTGTGGTCTGTGGCTCTATAATATGAATGCCTATGTCTTTTAACAACAATAGTCAAGTCTTCCAATGGACTTTTTAGTGAAACCCAATAGATAGCTTTATTTTCTCTTTGTTTACTCAAATATTGAATGCTTATGTCTTATAAATTTAGTAGGAAAGTATTCTAATGACTTGCTTATGACACCCCATAGAATATATTATGTTTAGTACCTTGGACACTGTAGCTTATTCACTTACATTTCTGATGAATTGAGCATCTGGTTAGCACAGTTAGTAAGGTGTTTGGTTTGCACTATCAAATTAAGACTGTCATTGGTTCGAATCCCATGTTATCATGTTTTTATTTTACTAGTGTGGTTTGTGGCTCTATAATATGAATGCCTATGTCTTCTAACAACAATAGTAAAGTCTTCCAATGGACTTTTTAGTGAAACCCAATAGATAGCTTTATTTTCTCTTTGTTTACTCAAATATTGAATGCTTATGTCTTATAAATTTAGTAGGAAAGTATTCAAATGACTTGCTTATGACACCCCATAGAATATATTATGTTTAGTACCTTGGACACAGTAGTTTATTCACTTAAATCTCTGATAAATTGTGCGTCTGCTATGCACGGTCTGGTTAGCACAGTTAGTAAGGTGTTGGGTTTGCAATATCAAATTAAGACTGTCATTGGTTCGAATCCCATGTTATCATTTTTTATTTTACTAGTGTGGTTTGTGGCTCTATAATATGAATGCCTATGTCTTTTAACAACAATAGTCAAGTCTTCCAATGGACGTTTTAGTGAAACCCAATAGATAGCTTTATTTTCTCTTTGTTTACTCAAATATTGAATGCTTATGTCTTATAAATTTAGTAGGAAAGTATTCTAATGACTTGCTTATGACACCCCATAGAATATATTATGTTTAGTAACTTGGACACTGTAGCTTATTCACTTAAATCTCTGATAAATTGTGTGTTTTGATGCACAGTCTGGTTAGCACAGTTAGTAAGGTGTTGGGTTTGCACTATCAAATTAAGACTGTCATTGATTCGAATCCCATGTTATCATGTTTTTATTTTACTAGTGTGGTTTGTGGCTCTATAATATGAATGCCTATGTATTTTAACAACAATAGTCAAGTCTTCCAATTGATTTTTTAGTGAAACCCAATAGATAGCTTTATTTTCTCTTTGTTTACTCAAATATTGAATGCATATGTCTTATAAATTTAGTTGGAAAGTATTCTAATGACTTGCTTATGACACCCCATAGAATATATTATGTTTAGTACCTTGGACACTGTAGCTTATTCACTTAAATCTCTGATAAATTGGGTGGTTGGTATTCACAGTCTGGTTAGCACAGTTAGTAAGGTGTTAGGTTTGCACTATCAAATTAAGACTGTCATTGGTTCGAATCCCATGTTATCATGTTTTTATTTTACTAGTGTGGTTTGTGGCTCTATAATATGAATGCCTATGTCTTTTAACAACAATAGTCAAGTCTTCCAATGGACTTTTTAGTGAAACCCAATAGATAGCTTTATTTTCTCTTTGTTTACTCAAATATTGAATGCTTATGTCTTATAAATTTAGTAGGAAAGTATTCTAATGACTTGCTTATGACACCCCATAGAATATATTATGTTTAGTACCTTGGACACTGTAGCTTATTCACTTAAATCTCTGATAAATTGGGCATTTGCTATGCACAGTCTGGTTAGCACAGTTAGTAAGGTGTTGGGTTTGCACTATCGAATTAAGACTGTCATTGGTTCGAATCCCATGTTGTCATGTTTTTATTTTACTAGTGTGGTTTGTGGCTCTATAATATGAATGCCTATGTCTTTTAACAACAATAGTCAAGTCTTCCAATGGACTTTTTAGTGAAACCCAATAGATAGCTTTATTTTCTCTTTGTTTACTCAAATATTGAATGCATATGTCTTATAGATTTAGTTGGAAAGTATTCAAATTACTTGCTTATGACACCCCATAGAATATATTATGTTTAGTACCTTGGACACTGTAGCTTATTCACTTAAATCTCTGATAAATTGGGCATCTGCTATGCACAGTGTGGTTAGCACAGTTAGTAAGGTGTTGGGTTTGCACTATCAAATTAAGACTGTCATTGGTTCGAATCCCTTGTTATCATGTTTTTATTTTACTAGTGTGGTTTGTGGCTCTATAATATGAATGCCTATGTCTTTTAACAACAATAGTCAAGTCTTCCAATGGACTTTTTAGTGAAACCCAATAGATAGCTTTATTTTCTCTTTGTTTACTCAAATATTGAATGCATATATCTTATAAATTTAGTTGGAAAGTATTCTAATGACTTGCTTATGACACCCCATAGAATATATTATGTTTAGTACCTTGGACACTGTAGCTTATTCACTTAAATCTCTGATAAATTGGGTGTTTCTATGCACAGTCTGGTTAGCACAGTTAGTAAGGTGTTGGGTTTGCACTATCAAATTAAGACTATCATTGGATTGAATCTCATGTTATCATGTTTTTATTTTACTAGTGTGGTTTGTGGCTCTATAATATGAATGCCTATGTCTTTTAACAACAATAGTCAAGTCTTCCAATGGACTTTTTAGTGAAACCCAATAGATAGCTTTATTTTCTCTTTGTTTACTCAAATATTGAATGCATATATCTTATAAATTTAGTTGGAAAGTATTCTAATGACTTGCTTATGACACCCCATAGAATATATTATGTTTAGTACCTTGGACACTGTAGCTTATTCACTTAAATCTCTGATAAATTGGGGGGTTGGTATGCACAGTCTGGTTAGCACAGTTAGTAAGGTGTTGGGTTTGCACTATCAAATTAAGACTGTCATTGGTTCGAATCCTATGTTATCATGTTTTTATTTTACTAGTGTGGTTTGTGGCTCTATAATATGAATGCCTATGTCTTTTAACAACAATAGTCAAGTCTTCCAATGGACTGTTTAGTGAAACCCAATAGATAGCTTTATTTTCTCTTTGTTTACTCAAATATTGAATGCTTATGTCTTATAAATTTAGTAGGAAAGTATTCTAATGACTTGCTTATGACACCCCATAGAATATATTATGTTTAGTACCTTGGACACTGTAGCTTATTCACTTAAATCTCTGATAAATTGTTTGTTTCTATGCACAGTCTGGTTAGCACAGTTAGTAAGGTGTTGGGTTTGCACTATCAAATTAAGACTGTCATTGGTTCGAATTCCATGTTATCATGTTTTTATTTTACTAGTGTGGTTTGTGGCTCTATAATATGAATGCCTATGTCTTTTAACAACAATAGTCAAGTCTTCCAATGGACTTTTTAGTGAAACCCAATAGATAGCTTTATTTTCTCTTTGTTTACTCAAATATTGAATGCATATGTCTTATAGATTTAGTAGGAAAGTATTCAAATGACTTGCTTATGACACCCCATAGAATATATTATGTTTAGTACATTGGACACTGTAGCTTATTCACTTAAATCTCTGATAAATTGGGCATCTGGTATGCACAGTGTGGTTAGCACAGTTAGTAAGGTGTTGGGTTTGCACTATCAAATTAAGACTGTCATTGGTTCGAATCCCATGTTATCATGTTTTTATTTTACTAGTGTGGTTTGTGGCTCTATAATATGAATGCCTATGTCTTTTAACAACAATAGTCAAGTCTTCCAATGGACTTTTTAGTGAAACCCAATAGATAGCTTTATTTTCTCTTTGTTTACTCAAATATTGAATGCTGATGTCTTATAAATTTAGTAGGAAAGTATTCTAATGACTTGCTTATGACACCCCATAGAATATATTATGTTTAGTACCTTGGACACTGTAGCTTATTCACTTAAATCTCTGATAAATTGTGTGTTTCTATGCACAGTCTGGTTAGCACAGTTGGTAAGGTGTTGGGTTTGCACTATTAAATTAAGACTGTCATTTGTTCGAATCCTTTGTTATCATGTTTTTATTTTACTAGTGTGGTTTGTGGCTCTATAATATGAATGCCTATGTCTTTTAACAACAATAGTCAAGTCTTCCAATGGACTTTTTAGTGAAACCCAATAGATAGCTTTATTTTCTCTTTGTTTACTCAAATATTGAATGCATATGTCTTATAAATTTAGTAGGAAAGTATTCTAATGACTTGCTTATGACACCCCATAGAATATATTATGTTTAGTACCTTGGACACTGTAGCTTATTCACTTAAATCTCTGATAAATTGTGTGTTTCTATGCACAGTCTGGTTAGCACAGTTAGTAAGGTGTTGGGTTTGCACTATCAAATTAAGACTATCATTGGATTGAATCTCATGTTATCATGTTTTTATTTTACTAGTGTGGTTTGTGGCTCTATAATATGAATGCCTATGTCTTTTAACAACAATAGTCAAGTCTTCCAATGGACTTTTTAGTGAAACCCAATAGATAGCTTTATTTTCTCTTTGTTTACTCAAATATTGAATGCATATATCTTATACATTTAGTTGGAAAGTATTCTAATGACTTGCTTATGACACCCCATAGAATATATTATGTTTAGTACCTTGGACACTGTAGCTTATTCACTTAAATCTCTGATAAATTGGGGGGTTGGTATGCACAGTCTGGTTAGCACAGTTAGTAAGGTGTTGGGTTTGCACTATCAAATTAAGACTGTCATTGGTTCGAATCCTATGTTATCATGTTTTTATTTTACTAGTGTGGTTTGTGGCTCTATAATATGAATGCCTATGTCTTTTAACAACAATAGTCAAGTCTTCCAATGGACTTTTTAGTGAAACCCAATAGATAGCTTTATTTTCTCTTTGTTTACTCAAATATTGAATGCTTATGTCTTATAAATTTAGTAGGAAAGTATTCTAATGACTTGCTTATGACACCCCATAGAATATATTATGTTTAGTACCTTGGACACTGTAGCTTATTCACTTAAATCTCTGATAAATTGTTTGTTTCTATGCACAGTCTGGTTAGCACAGTTAGTAAGGTGTTGGGTTTGCACTATCAAATTAAGACTGTCATTGGTTCGAATTCCATGTTATCATGTTTTTATTTTACTAGTGTGGTTTGTGGCTCTATAATATGAATGCCTATGTCTTTTAACAACAATAGTCAAGTCTTCCAATGGACTTTTTAGTGAAACCCAATAGATAGCTTTATTTTCTCTTTGTTTACTCAAATATTGAATGCATATGTCTTATAGATTTAGTAGGAAAGTATTCAAATGACTTGCTTATGACACCCCATAGAATATATTATGTTTAGTACATTGGACACTGTAGCTTATTCACTTAAATCTCTGATAAATTGGGCATCTGCTATGCACAGTGTGGTTAGCACAGTTAGTAAGGTGTTGGGTTTCCACTATCAAATTAAGACTGTCATTGGTTCGAATCCCATGTTATCATGTTTTTATTTTACTAGTGTGGTTTGTGGCTCTATAATATGAATGCCTATGTCTTTTAACAACAATAGTCAAGTCTTCCAATGGACTTTTTAGTGAAACCCAATAGATAGCTTTATTTTCTCTTTGTTTACTCAAATATTGAATGCTGATGTCTTATAAATTTAGTAGGAAAGTATTCTAATGACTTGCTTATGACACCCCATAGAATATATTATGTTTAGTACCTTGGACACTGTAGCTTATTCACTTAAATCTCTGATAAATTGGGCATCTGCTATGCACAGTGTGGTTAGCACAGTTAGTAAGGTGTTGGGTTTGCACTATCAAATTAAGACTGTCATTGGTTCGAATCCCATGTTATCATGTTTTTATTTTACTAGTGTGGTTTGTGGCTCTATAATATGAATGCCTATGTCTTTTAACAACAATAGTCAAGTCTTCCAATGGACTTTTTAGTGAAACCCAATAGATAGCTTTATTTTCTCTTTGTTTACTCAAATATTGAATGCTGATGTCTTATAAATTTAGTAGGAAAGTATTCTAATGACTTGCTTATGACACCCCATAGAATATATTATGTTTAGTACCTTGGACACTGTAGCTTATTCACTTAAATCTCTGATAAATTGTGTGTTTCTATGCACAGTCTGGTTAGCACAGTTGGTAAGGTGTTGGGTTTGCACTATTAAATTAAGACTGTCATTTGTTCGAATCCTTTGTTATCATGTTTTTATTTTACTAGTGTGGTTTGTGGCTCTATAATATGAATGCCTATGTCTTTTAACAACAATAGTCAAGTCTTCCAATTGACTTTTTAGTGAAACCCAATAGATAGCTTTATTTTCTCTTTGTTTACTCAAATATTGAATGCTTATGTCTTATAAATTTAGTAGGAAAGTATTCTAATGACTTGCTTATGACACCCCATAGAATATATTATGTTTAGTACCTTGGACACTGTAGCTTATTCACTTAAATCTCTGATAAATTGTGGGTCTGGTATGCACAGTCTGGTTAGCACAGTTAGTAAGGTGTTGTTTTTGCACTATCAAATTAAGACTATCATTGGATTGAATCTCATGTTATCATGTTTTTATTTTACTAGTGTGGTTTGTGGCTCTATAATATGAATGCCTATGTCTTTTAACAACAATAGTCAAGTCTTCCAATGGACTTTTTAGTGAAACCCAATAGATAGCTTTATTTTCTCTTTGTTTACTCAAATATTGAATGCATATATCTTATAAATTTAGTTGGAAAGTATTCTAATAACTTGCTTATGACACCCCATAGAATATATTATGTTTAGTACCTTGGACACTGTAGCTTATTCACTTAAATTTCTGGTGAGTTGTGCGTCTGGTTAGCACAGTTAGTAAGGTGTTGGGTTTGCACTATCAAATTAAAACTGTCATTGGTTCGAATCCCATGATATCATGTTTTTATTTTACTAGTGTGGTTTGTGGCTCTATAATATGAATGCCTATGTCTTTTAACAACAATAGTCAAGTCTTCCAATGAACTTTTTAGTGAAACCCAATAGATAGCTTTATTTTCTTTTTGTTTACTCAAATATTGAATGCATATGTCTTATAAATTTAGTAGGAAAGTATTCTAATGACTTGCCCTTGACACCCCATAGACTATATTATGTTTAGTACCTTGGACACTGTAGCTTATTCACTTAAATGTCTAATAAATTGTGTCTAGTATGCTCAGTCTGGTTAGCACAGTTAGTAAGGTGTTGGGTTTGCACTATCAAATTAAAACTGTCATTGGTTCGAATCCCATGTTATCATGTTTTTATTTTACTAGTGTGGTTTGTGGCTCTATAATATGAATGCCTATGTCTTTTAACAACAATAGTCAAGTCTTCCAATGGACTTTTTAGTGAAACCCAATAGATAGCTTTATTTTCTCTTTGTTTACTCAAATATTGAATGCATATGTCTTATAAATTTAGTAGGAAAGTATTCTAATGACTTGCTTATGACACCCCATAGAATATATTATGTTTAGTACCTTGGACACTGTAGCTTATTCACTTAAATCTCTGATAAATTGTGTGTTTCTATGCACAGTCTGGTTAGCACAGTTAGTAAGGTGTTGGGTTTGCACTATCAAATTAAGACTATCATTGGATTGAATCTCATGTTATCATGTTTTTATTTTACTAGTGTGGTTTGTGGCTCTATAATATGAATGCCTATGTCTTTTAACAACAATAGTCAAGTCTTCCAATGGACTTTTTAGTGAAACCCAATAGATAGCTTTATTTTCTCTTTGTTTACTCAAATATTGAATGCATATATCTTATAAATTTAGTTGGAAAGTATTCTAATGACTTGCTTATGACACCCCATAGAATATATTATGTTTAGTACCTTGGACACTGTAGCTTATTCACTTAAATCTCTGATAAATTGGGTGGTTGGTATGCACAGTCTGGTTAGCACAGTTAGTAAGGTGTTGGGTTTGCACTATCAAATTAAGACTGTCATTGGTTCGAATCCTATGTTATCATGTTTTAATTTTACTAGTGTGGTTTGTGGCTCTATAATATGAATGCCTATGTCTTTTAACAACAATAGTCAAGTCTTCCAATGGACTTTTTAGTGAAACCCAATAGATAGCTTTATTTTCTCTTTGTTTACTCAAATATTGAATGCTTATGTCTTATAAATTTAGTAGGAAAGTATTCTAATGACTTGCTTATGACACCCCATAGAATATATTATGTTTAGTACCTTGGACACTGTAGCTTATTCACTTAAATCTCTGATAAATTGTTTGTTTCTATGCACAGTCTGGTTAGCACAGTTAGTAAGGTGTTGGGTTTGCACTATCAAATTAAGACTGTCATTGGTTCGAATTCCATGTTATCATGTTTTTATTTTACTAGTGTGGTTTGTGGCTCTATAATATGAATGCCTATGTCTTTTAACAACAATAGTCAAGTCTTCCAATGGACTTTTTAGTGAAACCCAATAGATAGCTTTATTTTCTCTTTGTTTACTCAAATATTGAATGCATATGTCTTATAGATTTAGTAGGAAAGTATTCAAATGACTTGCTTATGACACCCCATAGAATATATTATGTTTAGTACATTGGACACTGTAGCTTATTCACTTAAATCTCTGATAAATTGGGCATCTGCTATGCACAGTGTGGTTAGCACAGTTAGTAAGGTGTTGGGTTTGCACTATCAAATTAAGACTGTCATTGGTTCGAATCCCATGTTATCATGTTTTTATTTTACTAGTGTGGTTTGTGGCTCTATAATATGAATGCCTATGTCTTTTAACAACAATAGTCAAGTCTTCCAATGGACTTTTTAGTGAAACCCAATAGATAGCTTTATTTTCTCTTTGTTTACTCAAATATTGAATGCTGATGTCTTATAAATTTAGTAGGAAAGTATTCTAATGACTTGCTTATGACACCCCATAGAATATATTATGTTTAGTACCTTGGACACTGTAGCTTATTCACTCAAATCTCTGATAAATTGTGTGTTTCTATGCACAGTCTGGTTAGCACAGTTGGTAAGGTGTTGGGTTTGCACTATTAAATTAAGACTGTCATTTGTTCGAATCCTTTGTTATCATGTTTTTATTTTACTAGTGTGGTTTGTGGCTCTATAATATGAATGCCTATGTCTTTTAACAACAATAGTCAAGTCTTCCAATGGACTTTTTAGTGAAACCCAATAGATAGCTTTATTTTCTCTTTGTTTACTCAAATATTGAATGCTTATGTCTTATAAATTTAGTAGGAAAGTATTCTAATGACTTGCTTATGACACCCCATAGAATATATTATGTTTAGTACCTTGGACACTGTAGCTTATTCACTTAAATCTCTGATAAATTGTGTATCTGGTATGCACAGTCTGGTTAGCACAGTTAGTAAGGTGTTGGGTTTGCACTATCAAATTAAGACTGTCATTGGTTCGAATCCTATGTTATCATGTTTTCATTTTACTAGTGTGGTTTGTGGCTCTATAATATGAATGCCTATGTCTTTTAACAACAATAGTCAAGTCTTCCAATGGACTTTTTAGTGAAACCCAATAGATAGCTTTATTTTCTCTTTGTTTACTCAAATATTGAATGCTTATGTCTTATAAATTTAGTAGGAAAGTATTCTAATGACTTGCTTATGACACCCCATAGAATATATTATGTTTAGTACCTTGGACACTGTAGCTTATTCACTTAAATCTCTGATAAATTGTTTATTTCTATGCACAGTCTGGTTAGCACAGTTAGTAAGGTGTTGGGTTTGCACTATCAAATTAAGACTGTCATTGGTTCGAATTCCATGTTATCATGTTTTTATTTTACTAGTGTGGTTTGTGGCTCTATAATATGAATGCCTATGTCTTTTAACAACAATAGTCAAGTCTTCCAATGGACTTTTTAGTGAAACCCAATAGATAGCTTTATTTTCTCTTTGTTTACTCAAATATTGAATGCATATGTCTTATAGATTTAGTAGGAAAGTATTCAAATGACTTGCTTATGACACCCCATAGAATATATTATGTTTAGTACATTGGACACTGTAGCTTATTCACTTAAATCTCTGATAAATTGGGCATCTGCTATGCACAGTGTGGTTAGCACAGTTAGTAAGGTGTTGGGTTTGCACTATCAAATTAAGACTGTCATTGGTTCGAATCCCATGTTATCATGTTTTTATTTTACTAGTGTGGTTTGTGGCTCTATAATATGAATGCCTATGTCTTTTAACAACAATAGTCAAGTCTTCCAATGGACTTTTTAGTGAAACCCAATAGATAGCTTTATTTTCTCTTTGTTTACTCAAATATTGAATGCTGATGTCTTATAAATTTAGTAGGAAAGTATTCTAATGACTTGCTTATGACACCCCATAGAATATATTATGTTTAGTACCTTGGACACTGTAGCTTATTAACTTAAATCTCTGATAAATTGGGTGGTTAGTATGCACAGTCTGGTTAGCACAGTTAGTAAGGTGTTGGGTTTGCACTATCAAATTAAGACTGTCATTGGTTCGAATCCCATGTTATCATGTTTTTATTTTACTAGTGTGGTTTGTGGCTCTATAATATGAATGCCTATGTCTTTTAACAACAATAGTCAAGTCTTCCAATGGACTTTTTAGTGAAACCCAATAGATAGCTTTATTTTCTCTTTGTTTACTCAAATATTGAATGCTTATGTCTTATAAATTTAGTAGGAAAGTATTCTAATGACTTGCTTATGACACCCCATAGAATATATTATGTTTAGTACCTTGGACACTGTAGCTTATTCACTTAAATCTCTGATAAATTGTTTGTTTCTATGCACAGTCTGGTTAGCACAGTTAGTAAGGTGTTGGGTTTGCACTATCAAATTAAGACTGTCATTGGTTCGAATTCCATGTTATCATGTTTTTATTTTACTAGTGTGGTTTGTGGCTCTATAATATGAATGCCTATGTCTTTTAACAACAATAGTCAAGTCTTCCAATGGACTTTTTAGTGAAACCCAATAGATAGCTTTATGTTCTCTTTGTTTACTCAAATATTGAATGCATATGTCTTATAGATTTAGTAGGAAAGTATTCAAATGACTTGCTTATGACACCCCATAGAATATATTATATTTAGTACATTGGACACTGTAGCTTATTCACTTAAATCTCTGATAAATTGGGCGTCTGCTATGCACAGTGTGGTTAGCACAGTTAGTAAGGTGTTGGGTTTGCACTATCAAATTAAGACTGTCATTGGTTCGAATCCCATGTTATCATGTTTTTATTTTACTAGTGTGGTTTGTGGCTCTATAATATGAATGCCTATGTCTTTTAACAACAATAGTCAAGTCTTCCAATGGACTTTTTAGTGAAACCCAATAGATAGCTTTATTTTCTCTTTGTTTACTCAAATATTGAATGCTGATGTCTTATAAATTTAGTAGGAAAGTATTCTAATGACTTGCTTATGACACCCCATAGAATATATTATGTTTAGTACCTTGGACACTGTAGCTTATTCACTTAAATCTCTGATAAATTGTGTGTTTCTATGCACAGTCTGGTTAGCACAGTTAGTAAGGTGTTGGGTTTGCACTATTAAATTAAGACTGTCATTTGTTCGAATCCTTTGTTATCATGTTTTTATTTTACTAGTGTGGTTTGTGGCTCTATAATATGAATGCCTATGTCTTTTAACAACAATAGTCAAGTCTTCCAATGGACTTTTTAGTGAAACCCAATATATAGCTTTATTTTCTCTTTGTTTACTCAAATATTGAATGCATATGTCTTATAAATGTAGTAGGAAAGTATTCTAATACCTTGCTTATGACACCCCATAGAATATATTATGTTTAGTACCTTAGACACTGTAGCTTATTCACTTAAATCTCTGATAAATTATGAGTCTGGTATGCACAGTCTGGTTAGCACAGTTAGTAAGGTGTTGGGTTTGCACTATCAAATTAAGACTGTCATTGGTTCGAATCCCATGTTATCATGTTTTTATTTTACTAGTGTGGTTTGTGGCTCTATAATATGAATGCCTATGTCTTTTAACAACAATAGTCAAGTCTTCCAATGGACTTTTTAGTGAAACCCAATAGATAGCTTTATTTTCTCTTTGTTTACTCAAATATTGAATGCTGATGTCTTATAAATTTAGTAGGAAAGTATTCTAATGACTTGCTTATGACACCCCATAGAATATATTATGTTTAGTACCTTGGACACTGTAGCTTATTAACTTAAATCTCTGATAAATTGGGTGGTTAGTATGCACAGTCTGGTTAGCACAGTTAGTAAGGTGTTGGGTTTGCACTATCAAATTAAGACTGTCATTGGTTCGAATCCCATGTTATCATGTTTTTATTTTACTAGTGTGGTTTGTGGCTCTATAATATGAATGCCTGTCTTTTAACAACAATAGTCAAGTCTTCCAATGGACTTTTTAGTGAAACCCAATAGATAGCTTTATTTTCTCTTTGTTTACTCAAATATTGAATGCTTATGTCTTATAAATTTAGTAGGAAAGTATTCTAATGACTTGCTTATGACACCCCATAGAATATATTATGTTTAGTACCTTGGACACTGTAGCTTATTCACTTAAATCTCTGATAAATTGTTTGTTTCTATGCACAGTCTGGTTAGCACAGTTAGTAAGGTGTTGGGTTTGCACTATCAAATTAAGACTGTCATTGGTTCGAATTCCATGTTATCATGTTTTTATTTTACTAGTGTGGTTTGTGGCTCTATAATATGAATGCCTATGTCTTTTAACAACAATAGTCAAGTCTTCCAATGGACTTTTTAGTGAAACCCAATAGATAGCTTTATGTTCTCTTTGTTTACTCAAATATTGAATGCATATGTCTTATAGATTTAGTAGGAAAGTATTCAAATGACTTGCTTATGACACCCCATAGAATATATTATATTTAGTACATTGGACACTGTAGCTTATTCACTTAAATCTCTGATAAATTGGGCGTCTGCTATGCACAGTGTGGTTAGCACAGTTAGTAAGGTGTTGGGTTTGCACTATCAAATTAAGACTGTCATTGGTTCGAATCCCATGTTATCATGTTTTTATTTTACTAGTGTGGTTTGTGGCTCTATAATATGAATGCCTATGTCTTTTAACAACAATAGTCAAGTCTTCCAATGGACTTTTTAGTGAAACCCAATAGATAGCTTTATTTTCTCTTTGTTTACTCAAATATTGAATGCTGATGTCTTATAAATTTAGTAGGAAAGTATTCTAATGACTTGCTTATGACACCCCATAGAATATATTATGTTTAGTACCTTGGACACTGTAGCTTATTCACTTAAATCTCTGATAAATTGTGTGTTTCTATGCACAGTCTGGTTAGCACAGTTAGTAAGGTGTTGGGTTTGCACTATTAAATTAAGACTGTCATTTGTTCGAATCCTTTGTTATCATGTTTTTATTTTACTAGTGTGGTTTGTGGCTCTATAATATGAATGCCTATGTCTTTTAACAACAATAGTCAAGTCTTCCAATGGACTTTTTAGTGAAACCCAATATATAGCTTTATTTTCTCTTTGTTTACTCAAATATTGAATGCATATGTCTTATAAATGTAGTAGGAAAGTATTCTAATACCTTGCTTATGACACCCCATAGAATATATTATGTTTAGTACCTTAGACACTGTAGCTTATTCACTTAAATCTCTGATAAATTATGAGTCTGGTATGCACAGTCTGGTTAGCACAGTTAGTAAGGTGTTGGGTTTGCACTATCAAATTAAGACTGTCATTGGTTTGAATCCCATGTTATCATTTTTTTTTACTAGTGTGGTTTGTGGCTCTATAATATGAATGCCTATGTCTTTTAACAACAATAGTCAAGTCTTCCAATGGACTTTTTAGTGAAACCCAATAGATAGCATTATTTTCTCTTTGTTTACTCAAATATTGAATGCATATGTCTTATAAATTTAGTAGGAAAGTATTCTAATGACTTGCTTATGACACCCCATAGAATATATTATGTTTAGTACCTTGGACACTGTAGCTTATTCACTTAAATCTCTGATAAATTGTGTGTCTGGTATGCACAGTCTGGTTAGCACAGTTAGTAAGGTGTTGTGTTTGCACTATCAAATTAAGACTATCATTGGTTTGAATCCCATGTTATCATGTTTTTATTTTACTAGTGTGGTTTGTGGCTCTATAATATGAATGCCTATGTCTTTTAACAACAATAGTCAAGTCTTCCAATGGACTTTTTAGTGAAACCCAATAGATAGCTTTATTTTCTCTTTGTTTACTCAAATATTGAATGCATATGTCTTATAAATTTAGTTGGAAAGTATTCTAATGACTTGCTTATGATACCCCATAGAATATATTATGTTTAGTACCTTGGACACTGTAGCTTATTCACTTAAATCTCTGTTAAATTGGGTGGTTGGTATGCACAGTCTGGTTAGCACAGTTAGTAAGGTGTTGGGTTTGCACTATCAAATTAAGACTGTCATTGGTTCGAATCCTATGTTATCATGTTTTTATTTTACTAGTGTGGTTTGTGGCTCTATAATATGAATGCCTATGTCTTTTAACAACAATAGTCAAGTCTTCCAATTGACTTTTTAGTGAAACCCAATAGATAGCTTTATTTTCTCTTTGTTTACTCAAATATTGAATGCATATATCTTATAAATTTAGTTGGAAAGTATTCTAATGACTTGCTTATGACACCCCATAGAATATATTATGTTTAGTACCTTGGACACTGTAGCTTATTCACTTAAATCTCTGATAAATTGGGTGGTTGGTATGCACAGTCTGGTTAGCACAGTTAGTAAGGTGTTGGGTTTGCACTATCAAATTAAGACTGTCATTGGTTCAAATCCCATGTTATCATGTTTTTATTTTACTAGTGTGGTTTGTGGCTCTATAATATGAATGCCTATGTCTTTTAACAACAATAGTCAAGTCTTCCAATGGACTTTTTAGTGAAACCCAATAGATAGCTTTATTTTCTCTTTGTTTACTCAAATATTGAATGCTTATGTCTTATAAATTTAGTAGGAAAGTATTCTAATGACTTGCTTATGACACCCCATAGAATATATTATGTTTAGTACCTTGGACACTGTAGCTTATTCACTTAAATCTCTGATAAATTGTGATTTGCTATACACAGTCTGGTTAGCACAGTTAGTAAGGTGTTGGGTTTGCACTATCAAATTAAGACTGTCATTGGTTCGAATCCCATGTTATCATGTTTTTATTTTACTAGTGTGGTCTGTGGCTCTATAATATGAATGCCTATGTCTTTTAACAACAATAGTCAAGTCTTCCAATGGACTTTTTAGTGAAACCCAATAGATAGCTTTATTTTCTCTTTGTTTACTCAAATATTGAATGCTTATGTCTTATAAATTTAGTAGGAAAGTATTCTAATAACTTGCTTATGACACCCCATAGAATATATTATGTTTAGTACCTTGGACACTGTAGCTTATTCACTTAAATTTCTGATGAATTGCGCATCTGGTTAGCACAGTTAGTAAGGTGTTTGGTTTGCACTATCAAATTAAGACTGTCATTGGTTCGA